>NW_027141012.1:4551842-5202105 GCF_036365525.1 Heterodontus francisci
AACCCTTCCCCACACACTGAAACACTTCCCCAGGCACTGAAACCCCTTCCCCACAAACTGAAACCCCTTCCCCACACACTGAAACCTCTATCGCAAACACTGAAACCCTTCCCCACATACTGAAACCCTATCCACACACACTGAAACCTGTTCCCCACAAACTGAAAACCTTCCCCACACACTGAAACTCTTCCCCACACAATGAAACCCCTTCCCCACACACTGAAACACCTTCCCCACACACTGAAACCCATCCCCACACACTGAAACCCCTTCGGCACACAGTGAAACCCTTCCCCACACACTGAAACCCATTCCCCACACACTGCAACCCCTTCCGCAAACACTGAAAAAAAATCGCCACACACTGAAACCCATTCCCCCCACACTGAGAGCCCTTCCCCCACACTGAAACGCTTTGCCACAATCTGAAACCCCTTCCCCGCTCACTGAAACCCCTTCCCCACACACTGAAACTTCTCCCCACACTCTGAAACCCCTTCCCCACACACTGAAACACCTTCCCCACACACTGAAACACCTTCCCCACACACTGATACTCCTTCCCCACACCCTGAAACCCCTTCCCACTCACTGAAACCCATCCCCACAAACTGAAACCCATCCCCACACACTGAAACCCCTTCCCCACACACTGAAATCCCTTCCCCACACCATGAAACACAACCCCACACACTGAAACACCTTCCCCACACACTGAAACCCCTTACGCACACACTGAAATCCATCCCCACACACTGAAACCCATCCCGACACACAGCAACACCTTCCCCACACACTGAAATACCTTCCCCACAAACTGAAACACCTTCCCCACACACTGAATCCCCTTCCCCTCACACTGAAACCCCGTCCCCACACACTGAAACACATCCCCACACACTGAAACCCCTTCCCCACAAACTGAAACCCCTTCCCCACACACTAAAACCACTATCGCACGCACTGAAACCCTTCCCCACATACTGAAACCCAATCCACACACACTGAAACCTCTTCCCCACAAACTGAAAACCTTCCCCACACACTTAAGCCCTTCCCCACACAACGTAACCCCTTCCCCACCCACTGAAACACCTTCACCACACGATAAAACCCATCCCCACACTCTGAAACCCCTTCCCCACACACTAAAACACCTTCCGCACACACTGTAACCCCTTCCCCACACACTGATACTCCTTCCCCACACACTGAAACCCCTTCCCACTCACTGAAACCCATCCCCACACACTGAAACCCATCCCCACACACTGAAACCACTCCCCACACTCTGAAACCCCTTCCCCACACACTGAAACACCTTCCCCACACACTGAAACCCCGTCCCCACACACTGAAACACATCCCCACACACTGAAACCCCTTCCCCACAAACTGAAACCCCTTCCCCACACACTGAAACCCCTTCCCACTCACTGAAACCCATCCCCACACACTGAAACCCATCCCCACACACTGAAACCGCTTCCCCACACACTGAAACCCCTTCCCCACACCGTGAAACACATCCCCACACACTGAAACTCCTTCCCCACACACTGAAACCCATTCCGCAAACACTGAAACCCATCTCCACACACTGAAACCCATCCCCTCACACTGAAACCCATCCCAACACACTGAAACTCCTTCCCCACACACTGAAACCGTTCCCCAAACACTGAATACATCCCCACACACTGAAACCCATCCCCAAACACTGAAACCCCTTCCAAAGACACTGAAACGCTTCCCCACACACTGAAACACATCCCCACACACTGGAACACATCCCCTGACACTGAAACACCTTCCCCACACACTGAAACACTTCCCCACACACTGAAACCCCTTCCCTACAAACTGAAACCCCTTCCCCACACACTGAAACCCCTTGCACACACACTGAAACCCTTCCCCACATACTGAAACCCCTTCCCCACACACTGAAATCCCTTCCCCACACACTGAAACCCTTCCCCTCACTCTGAAACCCCTTCCCCACACACTGAAACCCCTTCTGCACAAACTGAAACACTTTCCCCACAAACTGAAACCCCTTCCCCACACTCTGAAACACCTTCCCCACACACTGAAAGCCCTTCCGCACACACTGAAACCCATCCCTACACACGGAAACCCCATCCCCACACACAGGAACCCCTTCGACACAAACTGAAACCCCTTCGCCAAACACTGAAACACATCCCCACACACTGAAAAACATTCCCCACACCCTGAAACCCCTTCCGCACGCACTGAAACCCATCCCCACACAATGAAACCCACCCCACACACTGAAACACCTTCCCCACACACTGATACCCCTTCCCCACAAACTGAAACACATCCCGACACACTGAAACACATCCCCCCACACTGAAACACCTTCCCCACACACTGAAACCCCTTCCCCACACACTGAAACCCATTCGACACACACTGAAACACATCCCCACACACTGAAACACCTTCCCCACACCCTGAAACACCTTCCGCAAGCACTGAAACCCATCCCCACTCAGTGAAACCCATCCCCACACACTGAAACACCTTCCCCAAAAACTGAAACACATTCCCCACACACTGAAACAAATCCCGACACACTGAAACACATCCCCATACACTGAAACACCTTCCCCACACACTGAAACAACTACCCCACACACTGAAAATATTCCCCACACACTGTAACCCTTCCCCACACACTGAAACACTTCCCCACACACTGAAACCCCTTCCCCACAAACTGAAACCCCTTCCCCACACATTGAAACCCCTTCCACACACACTGAAAAACGTTCCCCACACACTGAAACAACTTCCACACACTCTGAAACACCTTTGCCACACATTGAAAAACCTTCCCCACACACTGAAACACCTTCCCAACACACTGAAACCCCTTCCCCACACACTGAAACACCTTCCCCACACACTGAAGCAACTTCCCCACACACTTTAACCCTTCCCCACAGACTGAAACCCCTTCCCCACAAACTGAAACCCCTTCCCCACACACTGAAACCAAATCCGCACACACTGAAACACTTCCCCACGTACTGAGACCCCTTCCACACACACTGACACCCCTTCCCCACAAACTGAAAACCTTCCCCACACACTGAAACACTTCCCCACAAACTGAAACCCCATCTGCACACCGTTAAACAATTCCGCACACACTGAAACCCCTTCCCCACACACTGAAACCCCTTCCCTACACACTGAATCCCCTTCCGCAAACAATGAAACACCTTCCCCACACAATGAAACACCTTGCCCACACACTGAATCCCCTTCCCCACAAACTGTAACCCCTTCCGCACACAATGAAACACCTTCCCCAAACACTGAAAACCGTTCCCCACACACTGAAACACCTTCCACACACACTGAAACCCCTTCCGCAAACACTGAAACAACTTCCCAACACACAGAAAAGCCTTCAACACACACTGAAACCCCTTCCTCACACACTGAAACCCCTTCCCCACACACTGAAACCCCTTCCCACTCACTGAAAACCATCCCCACAAACTGAAACCCATCCACACACACTGAAACCCCTTCCCCACACTCTGAAACCCCTTCTCCACACCCTGAAACACATCCCCACACACTGAAACACCTTCCCCACAGACTGAAACCCCTTCCGCACACACTGAAACCCATCCCCACACACTGAAACCCATCCCCACACACTGAAACCCTTCCCCACACACTGAAACCCCTTCCCCACACACTGAAACCCCTTCTCCACACCCTGAAACACATCCCCACACACTGAAACCCCTTCCCCACACACTGAAACCCCTTCCGCACACACTGAAACCCATCCCCACACACTGAAACCCATCCCCACACACTGAAACCCATCCCCACACACTGAAACTCCTTCCCCACACACTGAAACCGTTCCCCACACATTGAAACACATCCCCACACACTGAAACCCATCCCCATACACTGAAACACCTTCCCCACACACTGAAACCCCTTCCCCACACACTGAAACCCCTTCCGCACGCACTGAAGCCCTTCCCCGCATACTGAATCCCCTTCCCCACACACTGAAATCACTTCCCCACACACTGTAACCCTTCCCCACACTCTGAAACCCCTTCCCCACACACTGAAACACCTTCCCCACACACTGAATCCCCTTCCCCACAAACTGAAACCCCTTCCGCAAACACTGAAATACCTTGCCAACACACTGAAACCCCTTCAACACACACTGAAACCCCTTCCTCACACACTGAAACCCCTTCCCTACACATTGCATCCCCTTCCCCACAAACTGAAACCCCTTCCGCAAACACTGAAATACCTTGCCAACACACTGAAACACCTTCAACACACACTGAAACCCCTTCAGACCACACTGAAGCACCTTCCCCACACACTGAAACCACTTCCCCATACACTGAAACCCTTTCCGCACACAGTGAAACACTTCCCCATACACTGAAACCCCTTCCCCACACGCTGAAACACATCCCCACAAACTGAAACCCCTTCCCCACACACTGAAACACATCCCCACACACTGAAACACCTTCCCCACACACAGAAACCCCTTCGCCAGACACTGAAACACATCCCCACACACAGAAACACATTCCCCACACCCTGAAACACCTTCCGCAAGCACTGAAACCCATCCCCACACAATGCAACCCATCCCCACACACTGAAACACCTTCCCCACACACTGAAACACATTCCCCACATACTGAAACACCTACCGACTCACTGAAACTCCTTCCCCACACACTGAAACACCTTCCCCACACACTGAAACCCCTTCCCCACACAATGAAACTCCTTCCCCACACACTGAATCACCTTCCCCACACACTGGAATACCTTCCCCACACAGTGAAACACCTTCCCCACACACTGAAACCCCTTCCCCACACACTGAAACACCTTCCCCACACACTGAAACAACTTCCCCACACACTGAAAATATTCCCCACACACTGTAACCCTTCCCCACACACTGAAACACTTCCCCACACACTGAAACCCCTTCCCCACAAACTGAAACCCCTTCCCCACACATTGAAACCCCTTCCACACACACTGAAAAACGTTCCTCACACACTGAAACAACTTCCACACACTCTGAAACACCTTTCCCACACATTGAAAAACCTTCCCCACACACTGAAACACCTTCCCAACACACTGAAACCCCTTCCCCACACACTGAAACACCTTCCCCACACACTGAAGCAACTTCCCCACACACTTTAACCCTTCCCCACAGACTGAAACCCCTTCCCCACACACAGAAACGCCTTCCCCACACACTGAAACCCCTTCTGCACATACTGAAACACCTTCCCCACACACTGAAACACCTTCCCCACACACTGAAACCCCTTCCCCACACTCTGAAACCCCTTCCCCACAAACTGAAACCCCTCCGGCACACACTGAAACGCCTTCCCAACAAATTGAAACACCTTCCCCACACACTGAAACCCCTTCCCCACACACTGAAACCCCTTCAGCACACAGTGAAACCCTTCCCCACACACTGAAACCCATCCCCCACACACTGAAACCCCTTCCGCAAACACTGAAAAACATTGCCACACACTGAAACCCATTCCCCCCACACTGAGAGCCCTTCCCCCCCCACTGAAACACTTCCCCACACTCTGTAACCCCTTCCCCGCACACTGATACCCCTTCCCCACACACGGAAAACCATCCCCACACACTGAAACCCCTTCCCCACACACTGAAACAACTTCCCCACACACTGAAACACCTTTCCCACACACTGATACTCCTTCCCCACACCCAGAAACCCCTTCCCACTCACTGAAACCCATCCCCACACACTGAAACCCATCCCCACACACTGAAACCTCTTCCCCACACTCTGAAACCCCTTCCCCACACCATGAAACACAACCCCACACACTGAAACACCTTTTCCACACATTGAAACCCATTACGCACACACTGAAACCCATCCCCACTCACTGAAACCCATCCCCACAAACTGAAACACATTCCCCACACACAGAAGCCATTCCCCACACACAGAAACACATCACCACACACAGAAACCCCTTCCTCACACAGAGAACCACCTTCCCCACACTCAGCAACATCTTCCCCACACACTGAAATACCTTCCCCACACACTGAAACACCTTCCCCACACACTGAAACACCTTCCCCACACACTGAAACCCCTTCCCCACAAACTGAAACCCCTTCCGCACACACTGACACGCCTTCCCAACAAATTGAAACACCTTCCCCACACGCTGAAACCCCTTCCACACACACTGAAACCCCTTCAGCCCACAGTGAAACCCTTCCCCACACACTGAAACCCATCCCCCACACACTGAAACCCCATCCGCAAACAGTGAAAAACATTGCCACACACTGAAACCCATTCCCCCCACACACTGAAACCCTTCCACCCCCCACTGAAACACTTCCCCACACTCTGAAACCCCTTGCCCGCACACTGAAACCCCTTCCCCACACACTGAAAACCATCCCCACACACTGAAACCCCTTCCCCACACACTGAAACACCTTCCCCACACACTGAAACACCTTCCCCACACACTGATACTCCTTCCCCACAACCTGAAACCACTTCCCACTCACTGAAACCCATCCCCACACACTGAAACCCATCCCCACACACTGAAACCTCTTCCCCACACTCTGACACCCCTTCCCCACACCATGAAACACAACCCCACACACTGAAACACCTTCTCCACACATTGAAACCCCTTACGCACACAATGAAACCCATCCCCATTCACTGAAACACATCCCCACAAACTGAAACACATTCCCCACACACAGAATCCATTCCCCACACACAGAAACACATCACCACACACTGAAACCCCTTCCTCACACAGAGAACCACCTTCCCCACACTCAGCAACACCTTCCCCACACACTGAAATACCTTCCCCACACACTGAAACACCTTCCCCACACACTGAAACACCTTCCCCACACACTGAAACACTTCCCCACACACTGAAACCCCTTCCCCACAAACTGAAACCCCTTCCCCACACACTGAAACTACTATTGCACACACTGAAACCCTTCCCCACATACTGAAACCCCATCCACACACACTGAAACCTCTTCCCCACAAACTGAAAACCTTCCCCACACACTGAAACCCTTCCCCACACAATGAAACCCCTTTACCACACACTGAAACACCTTCCCGACACACTGAAACCCATCCCCACACTCTGAAACCCCTTCCCCACACACTAAAACACCTTCCACACACACTGAAACCCCTTCCCCACACACTGTTTCTCCTTCCCCACACACTGAAACCCCTTCCCACTCACTGAAACCCATCCCCACACACTGAAACCCATCCCCACACACTGAAACCGCTTCCCCACACAATGAAACCCCTTCCCCACACCCTGAAACACATCCCCACACACTGAAACACCTTCCCCACACACTGAAACCCATTCCGCACACACTGGAACCCATCCCCACACAGTGAAACACCTTCCCCACACACTGAAGCACATTCCCCACACACTGAAACACATCCCGACACACTGAAACACATCCCCACACACTGAAACACCTTCCCCACACACTGAAACTCCTTCCCCACACACTGAAACTCCTTCCTCACACACTGAATCACCTTCCCCACACACTGGAATACCTTCCCCACACACTGAAACACCTTCCCCACGGACTGAAACCCCTTCCCCACACACTGACACCCCTTCCCCACAAACTGAAAACATTCCCCACAAACTGAAACACTTCCCCACAAACTGAAACCCCATCCGCACACCGTTAAACAATACCCGACACACTGAAACCCCTTCCCCACACACTGAAACCCCTTCCCTACACACTGAATCCCCTTCCGCACACAATGAAACACCTTCCCCACACAATGAAACACCTTCCCCACACACTGAATCCCCTTCCCCACAAACTGAAACCACTTCCGCCCACAATGAAACACCCTCCCCAAACACTGAAACCCCTTCCCCACACACTGAAACACCTTCCGCACACACTGAAACACCTTCCGCACACACTGAAACACCTTCCCAACACACTGAAAAGCCTTCAACACACACTGAAACACCTTCCTCACACAGTGAAACCCCTTCCGCACACACTGAAGCACCTTCCCCACACACAGAAACCACTTCCCCACACACTGAAACTCCTTCCGCACACAGTGAAACACTTCCCCACACACTGAAACCCCTTCCCCACACACTGAAACACATCCCCACACACTGAAACCCCTTCCCCACAAACTGAAAACCCTTCCCCACACACTGAAACCCCTTCCCCACACACTGAATCACATCCCCACACACTGAAACATCTTCCCCACAAACTGAATCCCCTTCTGCATACCGTGATACCCTTCCCCACACACTGAAACCCCTTCCCCACACACTGAAACACATCCCCACACACAGAAACGCCTTCTGCACACACTGAAACCCCTACCGTACACACTGAAACACCTTCCCCACAAACTGAAACCCCTTCCCCACACTCTGAAACCCCTTCCCCACAAACTGAAACCCCTTCCGCACACACTGAAACACCTTCCCAACAACTTGAAACACCTTCCCCACACACTGAAACCCCTTCCCCACACATTGAAACCCCTTCAGCACACAGTGAAACCCTTCCCCACACACTGAAACCCATTCCCCACACACTGAAACCCCTTCCGTAAACACTGAAAAACATTGCCACACACTGAAACCCATTCCCCCCACACTGAGAGCCCTTCCCCCCCCCCCACTGAAACACTTCACCACACTCTGAAACCCCTTCCCCGCACACTGAAACCCCTTCCCCACACACTGAAAACCATCCCCACACACTGAAACCCCTTCCCCACACACTGAAACACCTTCCCCACTCACTGAAACACCTTCCCCACGCACTGATACTCCTTCCCCACATCCTGAAACCCCTTCCCACTCACTGAAACCCATCCCCACACACTGAAACCCATCCCCACACACTGAAACCCCTTCCCCACACACTGAAACACCTTCCCCACACATTGAAACCCCTTACACACACACTGAAACCCATCCCCACTCACTGAAACCCATCGCCACAAACTGAAACACATTCCCCACACACAGAAGCCATTCCCCACACACAGAAACCACTTCCCCACACACTGAAACTCCTTCCGCACACAGTGAAACACTTCCCCACACACTGAAACCCCTTCCCCACACACTGAAACACATCCCCACACACTGAAACCTCTTCCCCACAAACTGAAAACCCTTCCCCACACACTGAAACCCCTTTCCCACACACTGAATCACATCCCCACACACTGAAACATCTTCCCCACAAACTGAATCCCCTTCTGCATACCGTGATACCCTTCCCCACACACTGAAACCCCTTCCCCACACACTGAAACACATCCCCACACACAGAAACGCCTTCCCCACACACTGAAACCCCTTCCACACATACTGAAACACCTTCCCCACACACTGAAACACCTTCCCCACACACTGAAACCCCTTCTGCACACACTGAAACCCCTACCGTACACACTGAAACACCTTCCCCACAAACTGAAACCCCTTCCCCACACTCTGAACCCCCTTCCCCACAAACTGAAACCCCTTCCGCACACACTGAAACACCTTCCCAACAAATTGAAACACCTTCCCCACACACTGAAACCCCTTCCCCACACATTGAAACCCCTTCAGCACACAGTGAAACCCTTCCCCACACACTGAAACCCATTCCCCACACACTGAAACCCCTTCCGTAAACACTGAAAAACATTGCCACACACTGAAACCCATTCCCCCCACACTGAGAGCCCTTCCCCCCCCACTGAAACACTTCACCACACTCTGAAACCCCTTCCCCGCACACTGAAACCCCTTCCCCACACACTGAAAACCATCCCCACACACTGAAACCCCTTCCCCACACACTGAGACACCTTCCCCACTCACTGAAACACCTTCCCCACGCACTGATACTCCTTCCCCACATCCTGAAACCCCTTCCCACTCACTGAAACCCATCCCCACACACTGAAACCCATCCCCACACACTGAAACCCCTTCCGCACACACTGAAACACCTTCCCCACACATTGAAACCCCTTACACACACACTGAAACCCATCCCCACTCACTGAAACCCATCGCCACAAACTGAAACACATTCCCCACACACAGAAGCCATTCCCCACACACAGAAACACATCACCACACACTGAAACCCCTTCCTCACACAGAGAACCACCTTCCCCACACTCAGCAACACCTTCCCCACACACTGAAATACCTTCCCCACACACTGAAACACCTTCCCCACACACTGAAACACCTTCCCCACACACTGAAACACTTCCCCACACACTGAAACCCCTTCCCCACAAACTGAAACCCCTTCCCCACACACTGAAACTACTATTGCACACACTGAAACCCTTCCCCACATACTGAAACCCCATCCACACACACTGAAACCTCTTCCCCACAAACTGAAAACCTTCCCCACACACTGAAACCCTTCCCCACACAATGAAACAGCTTCACCACACACTGAAACACCTTCCCGACACACTGAAACCCATCCCCACACTCTGAAACCCCTTCCCCACACACTAAAACACCTTCCCCACACACTGAAACCCTTCCCGACACAATGAAACAGCTTCACCACACACAGAAACACCTTCCCGACACACTGAAACCCTTCCCCACACAATGAAACAGCTTCCCCACACACTAAAGCACCTTCCCCACACACTGAAACCCCTTCCCCACACACTGAAACTCCTTCCCCACACACTGAAACCCCATCCCACTCACTGAATCCCATCCCCACACACTGAAACCCATCCCCACACACTGAAACCGCTTCCCCACACACTGAAACCCCTTCCCCACACCCTGAAACACATCCCCACACACTGAAACACCTTCCCCACACACTGAAACCCATTCCGCACACACTGAAACCCATCCCCACACACTGAAACACATTCCCCACACACTGAAACACATTCCCCACACGCTGAAACACATCCCGAAACACTGAAACACATCCCCACACACTGAAACACCTTCCCCACACACTGAAACAGATCCCCACACACTGAAACCCTTCCCCACACACTGAAATTCCTTCCCCACACACTGAATCACCTTCCCCACACACTGGAATACCTTCCCCACACACTGAAACACCTTCCCCACCGAATAAAACCCCTTCCCCACACACTGAAACACCTTCCGCACACACTGAAACGCATTCCCCACAGCCTGAAACCCCTTCCCACTCACTGAAACCCATCCCCACACACTTAAGCCCATCCCCACACACTGAAACCCCTTCCCCACACAATGAAGTCCCTTCCCCACACCCTGAAACACATCCCCACACACTGAAACACTTCCCAACAAACTGAAACCCCTTCCGCACACACTGAAACCCATCCCCACACACGGAAACCCATCCCCACACACTGAAACACCTTCCCCACACACTGAAACCCTTCCCCACACACTGAAACAACTTCCCCACACACTGAAACCCCTTCCCCACACACTGAAACACGTTCCCCATACACTGAAACACCTTCCCCACACACTGAGACCCCTTCTGCACGCACTGAAACACCTTCCCGACACACCAAAACCCTTCCCCACACACTGAAACACCTTCCCCACACACTGAAACACTTCCCCACACACTGAAACGCCTTCCCCAAACACTGAAACCCCTTCCCCACACATTGAAACTCCTTCCGCACTCAATGAAACACCTTCCCCACACACTGAAACCCTTCCCCACACACTTAAACACCTTCCCCACACACTGAAACCCTTCCCCACACACTGAAACAACTTCCCCACACACTGAAACACGTTCCCCATACACTGAAACACCTTCCCCACACACTGAGACCCCTTCTGCACGCACTGAAACACCTTCCCGACACACCAAAACCCTTCCCCACACACTGAAACACCTTCCCCACACACTGAAACACTTCCCCACACACTGAAACGCCTTCCCCAGACACTGGAGACACTTCCCCACACACTGAAACCCCTTCCCCACACAATGAAACAGCTTCCCCACACACTGAAGCCTATTCCCACACACTGAAACACATTCCTATACACTGAAACACCTTCCCCACACACTGAAACCCCCACCCCACACACTGAAACCCTTCCCCAAACACTGAAACCCATTCACCACACACTGAAACACATTCCCCACACACTGAAACCCTTCCAAACACACTAAAACACAGTCCCCACACACTGAAACCCCTTCTACACACACAGAAACACCTTCCCCACACACTGAAACTCCTTCCGCATACAATGAGACCCATCCCCACACACTGAAATCCATCCCCACACACTGAAAACCTTCCCCACACACTGAGACACCTTCCCCACACACTGAAACCCTTCCCCACACACTGAAACACCTTCCCCACACACTGAAACACCTTCCCCACACACAGAAATACCATCCCCACACACTGAAACGCCTTTCCCACACACTGGAACCCCTTCCCCACACACTGAAACAGCTTCCCCACACACTGAAACCGCTTCCCCACACACTGAAACACCAACCCCACACACTGAAACACCTTCCCCACAGACTGAAACACCTTCCCCACACATTGAAACCCCTTGCGCACACACTGAAACACATTCCCCGGACACTGAAACACTTCCCCACACAATGAAACCCCTTCCCCACTCACTGAAACCCTTCCACACACACTGAAACACCTTCCCCACACACTGTAACCCCTTCCCCACACACTGAAACACCTTTCCCACGCAACAAAACACCTTCCTCATGCACTGAAACCCTTTCCGCACAGACTGAAACACTTTCCACACACACTGAAACCCTTCCCCACACACTGAAACACCTTCCCCACACACTGAAGCACTTCCCACACACTGAAGCAACTTCACCACACACTGGAAACCCTTCCCCACACACTGAAACCCCTTCCCCAAACACTGAAACAGCTTCCCCACACACTGAAACGCCATCCCCACACACTGCAACACATCGCCGCACACTGAAACACCTTCCCCACACGATGAAACCCCTTCCCCAAACACTGTAACCCTTCCCCATACACTGATACCCATTCACCACACACTGAAACACATTCCCCACACACTGAAACACTTCCAAACACACTGAAACACATTCCCCACACACTGAAACCCCTTCCCAACACACTGAAACACCTTCTGCACTCACTGAAAGACCATCCCCACACACTGAATCCCCTTCCCCACACACTGAAACCCCTTCCGCACACAGTTAAAACCTTCCCCACACACTGAAACACCTTCCCCAAACACTGAAACACATCCCCACACACTGATACCCCTTCCCCTGACACTGAAACAATTCCCCACACACTGAAACCCCTTCCCCACACACACTGAAACACCTTCCCCACACACTGAAACTCCTTCCCCACACACTGAAACCCCTTCCGCACACTGAAGCACCTTCCCCACACACTGGAAACCCTTCCCTACACACTGAAACCCCTTCCACACACACTGAAACCCTTCCCCACACACTGAAACCCCTTCCTCACACACTGAAACACATCCCCACACACTGAAACCCCTTCCCCACACACTGAAACACCTTCTCCACACACTGAAACAACTTCCCCACACACTGAAACACCTTCCCCACACACTGAAACCGCTTCCGCACACACTGAAACATCTCCCCACACACTGAAAACCTTCCCCACACACTGAAACCCATTCCCCACACACTGAAACCCTTCCCCACACACGGAAACCCCTTCCCCACACACTGAAACACCTTCCCCACACACTGAAACAACTTCCCCACACACTGAAACCCCTTCCCCACAAACTGAAACATCTTCCCCATACACTGAAACACCTTCTCCACACACAGAAATACCATCCCCACACACTGCAACGCCTTTCCCACACACTGGAACCCCTTCCCCACACACTGGAACCCTACCCCACACAATGAAACACCTTCACCATAAAACTGAAACCGCTTTCCCACACACTGAAACAGCTTCCCCACACACTGAAAACGCATCCCCACACACAGAAACACCAACCCCACATACTGAAACACCTTCCCCACAGACTGAAACACCTTCCCCACACACTGAAACCCCTTCCGCACACACTGAAACACCTTCCCCACACACTGAAACCCTTCCCCACACACTGAAACCCCTTCCCCACACACTGAAACCCTACCCCACACACTGAAACCCCTTCCCACACATTGAAACACCTTCCCCACACACTGAAACACCTTCCCCACACACTGAAACCCCTTCCCCACACACACTGAAACACCTTCCCCACACACTGAAACTCCTTCCCCACACACTGAAACCCCTTCCACACACAGTGACACCCTTCCCCAAACACTGTAACCCTTCCCCATACACTGATACCCATTCACCACACACTGAAACACATTCCCCACACACTGAAACACTTCCAAACACACTGAAACACATTCCCCACACACTGAAACCCCTTCCCAACACACTGAAACACCTTCTGCACTCACTGAAAGACCATCCCCACACACTGAATCCCCTTCCCCACACACTGAAACCCCTTCCGCACACAGTTAAAACCTTCCCCACACACTGAAACACCTTCCCCAAACACTGAAACACATCCCCACACACTGATACCCCTTCCCCTGACACTGAAACAATTCCCCACACACTGAAACCCCTTCCCCACACACACTGAAACACCTTCCCCACACACTGAAACTCCTTCCCCACACACTGAAACCCCTTCCGCACACTGAAGCACCTTCCCCACACACTGGAAACCCTTCCCTACACACTGAAACCCTTCCCCACACACTGAAACCCCTTCCCCACACACTGAAACCCTACCCCACACACTGAAACCCCTTCCCACACATTGAAACACCTTCCCCACACACTGAAACACCTTCCCCACACACTGAAACCCCTTCCCCACACACACTGAAACACCTTCCCCACACACTGAAACTCCTTCCCCACACACTGAAACCCCTTCCACACACAGTGACACCCTTCCCCAAACACTGTAACCCTTCCCCATACACTGATACCCATTCACCACACACTGAAACACATTCCCCACACACTGAAACACTTCCAAACACACTGAAACACATTCCCCACACACTGAAACCCCTTCCCAACACACTGAAACACCTTCTGCACTCACTGAAAGACCATCCCCACACACTGAATCCCCTTCCCCACACACTGAAACCCCTTCCGCACACAGTTAAAACCTTCCCCACACACTGAAACACCTTCCCCAAACACTGAAACACATCCCCACACACTGATACCCCTTCCCCTGACACTGAAACAATTCCCCACACACTGAAACCCCTTCCCCACACACACTGAAACACCTTCCCCACACACTGAAACTCCTTCCCCACACACTGAAACCCCTTCCGCACACTGAAGCACCTTCCCCACACACTGGAAACCCTTCCCTACACACTGAAACCCCTTCCACACACACTGAAACCCTTCCCCACACACTGAAACCCCTTCCTCACACACTGAAACACATCCCCACACACTGAAACCCCTTCCCCACACACTGAAACACCTTCTCCACACACTGAAACAACTTCCCCACACACTGAAACACCTTCCCCACACACTGAAACCGCTTCCGCACACACTGAAACATCTCCCCACACACTGAAAACCTTCCCCACACACTGAAACCCATTCCCCACACACTGAAACCCTTCCCCACACACGGAAACCCCTTCCCCACACACTGAAACACCTTCCCCACACACTGAAACAACTTCCCCACACACTGAAACCCCTTCCCCACAAACTGAAACATCTTCCCCATACACTGAAACACCTTCTCCACACACAGAAATACCATCCCCACACACTGCAACGCCTTTCCCACACACTGGAACCCCTTCCCCACACACTGGAACCCTACCCCACACAATGAAACACCTTCACCATAAAACTGAAACCGCTTTCCCACACACTGAAACAGCTTCCCCACACACTGAAAACGCATCCCCACACACAGAAACACCAACCCCACATACTGAAACACCTTCCCCACAGACTGAAACACCTTCCCCACACACTGAAACCCCTTCCGCACACACTGAAACACCTTCCCCACACACTGAAACCCTTCCCCACACACTGAAACCCCTTCCCCACACACTGAAACCCTACCCCACACACTGAAACCCCTTCCCACACATTGAAACACCTTCCCCACACACTGAAACACCTTCCCCACACACTGAAACCCCTTCCCCACACACACTGAAACACCTTCCCCACACACTGAAACTCCTTCCCCACACACTGAAACCCCTTCCACACACAGTGACACCCTTCCCCAAACACTGAAACCCCTTCCCCACAAACTGCAACACATCCCCACACACTGTAACCCCTTCCCCACACACTAAAACACCTTCCCCACACACTGAAACCCCTTCCCCACACACTGAAACACCTTCCCCACACACTGAAACCCCTTCCGCACACACTGAAACATCTTCCCCACACACTGAAAACCTTCCCCACACACTGAAACACCTTCCCCACACACTGAAACCCCTTCCCCACACACGGAAACCCCTTCCCCACACACTGGAACACCTTTCCCACACACTGAAACAAATTCCCGACACACTGAAACCCCTTCCCCACAAACTGAAACACGTTCCCCATACACTGAAACACATTCCCCACACACTGAAACCCCTTCCGCACACTCTGAAACACATTCCCCACACACCGAAACCCTTCCCCACACACTGAAACACCTTCCCCACACACTGAAACACTTCCCCACACACTGAAACTCCTTCCCCAGACACTGGAAATCCTTCCCCACACACTGAAACCCCTTCCCCACTCTCTGAAACACCTTCCCCACACAGTGAAACCCCATCCCCATAAACTGCAACACATCCCCACACACTGAAACACCTTCCCCACACACTGAAACCCCTTCCCCACACACTGCAACCATTTCCCAAACACTGAAACCCATTCACCACACACTGAAACGCAATCCCCACACACTGAAACCCTTCCAAACACACAGAATCACAATTCCCACACACTGAAACCCCTTCCCCACACACTGAAACGCCTTCCCCACACACTGAAACACCTTCCCCACACACTGAAACCCCTTCCGCAGACAATGCAACTCATCCCCAAACACTGAAACCCATCGCCACACACTGAAACCCATTCCCACACACGGAAACAACTTCCCCACACACTGAAACCCTTCCCCACACACTGAAACACATCTCCACAAACTGATACACATCCCCACACACTGAAACACCTTCCCCACATACTGAAACCCCTTCCTCACACGCTAAAACACCTGCCCCACACACTGAAACACCTTCGCCATACACTGAAATACCATCCCCACACACTGAACCACCTTTCCCACACACTGAAACCCCATCCCCAGACACTTAAACACCTTCCACACATAAAGAAACACCTTCCCCACACCATGAAATACCATCCCAACAAACTGGAACACCTATCCCACATACTGAAACACCTTCCCCACACTCTGGAACCCTACCCCATCCACTGAAACACCTTCCCCAAACACTAAAACCCCTTCCCCACACACTGAAACACCTTCCCCACACACTGAAACACCTTCCCCACAGACTGAAACCCCTTCCGCACACACTGAAACACCTTCCCCACACACTGAAACACTTCCCCACACACTGAAACACCTTCCCACACACTGAAACTCTTCCCCACACACTGAAACCCCTTCCCCACACACTGAAACACCTTCCCCACACACTGAAATCCCTTCCCCACACACTGAAACACCTTCCCCATACACTGAAACACCTTCCCCACACACTGAAACCCCTTCCGCACGCACTGAAACACCTTCCCCACACACTGAAACCCTTCCCCAAACACTGAAACACTTACCCCACACACTGAAACACTTCCCCACTCACTGAAACACCTTCCCCAGACAGTGGAAACCCTTCCCCACACACTGAAACCCCTTCCCCACACACTGAAACACCTTCCCCACACACTGAAACCCCTTCCACACACAGTGAAACACTTTCCCCACACACTGACACCCCTTCCGCATACAATGAAACCCATCCCCACACAATAAAACCCATCCCCACACACTGAAAACCATCCCCACACAATGAAACACCTTCCCCACACACCGAAACCCTTCCCGACACACTGAAACACATCCCCACACACTGAAACACATCCCCACACACTAAAACACCTTCCCCACACACTAAAACCCCTTCCCCACACACTGAAACACGTTCCGCACGCACTGAAACACCTTCCCCACACACAGGAATCCCCTCCAAACACACTGAAACACCTTCCCCACACACTGAAACCCTTTCCGCATACAATGAAACCCATCCCCACACAATAAAACCCATCCCCACACACTGAAAACCATCCCCACACAATGAAACACCATCCCCACACACCGAAACCCTTCCCGACACACTGAAACACATCCCCACACACTGAAACACATCCCCACACACTAAAACACCTTCCCCACACATACAAAACCCCTTCCCCACACACTGAAACACGTTCCTCATACACTGAAACACCTTCCCCACACACAGAAATACCATCCCCCCACACTGAAACACCTTTCCCACAGACTGAAACCCTTTCCCCACACACTGGAACCCTACCCCACACACTGAAACACCTTCCCCAAACACTGAAACCCCTTCCCCACACACTGAAGCACCATCCCCACACACTGAAACCCCTTCCGCACACACTGAAACCCCTTCCCACACATAGAAACACCTTCCCCACACACTGAAACCCCTTCCGCACACACTGAAACACCTTCCCCAGACACTGGAAAACCTTCCCACCACACTGAAACACATCCCCACACACTGAAACCCCTTCCCCACACACTGAAACACTTCCCCATACACTGAAACTCCTTCCCCAGACACTGGAAATCCTTCCCACACACTGAAACACATCCCCACACACTGAAACCCCTTCCCCACACACTGAAACACCTTCCCCACACACTGAAACCCCTTCCCCACACCCTGAAACACCTTCCCCACACACTGAAACCCCTTCCGCGCACGCTGAAACATCTTCCCCACACACTAAAAACCTTCCCCACACACTGAAACACCTTCCCCACACACTGAAACCCTTCCCCACACACTGAAACACCTTTCCCACATACTGAAACAACTTCCTGACACACTGAAACCCCTTCCCCACAAACTGAAACACGTTCCCCATACACTGAAACACCTTCCCCACACACTGAAACCCCTTCCGCACACACTGAAACACCTTCCCCACACACTGAAACTCTTCCCCACACACCGAAACCCTTCCCGACACACTGAAACACATCCCCACACACTGAAACACATCCCCACACACTAAAACACCTTCCCCACACATACAAAACCCCTTCCCCACACACTGAAACACGTTCCCCACACACTGAAACACCTTCCCCACACACAGAAAGACCATCCACGCACTCTGAAACACCTTTCCCACAGACTGAAACCCCTTCCCCACACACTGGAACCCTACCCCACACACTGAAACACCTTCCCCAAACACTGAAACCCCTTCCCCACACACTGAAACAGCTTCCTCACACACTGAAACCGCTTCCGCAAACACTGAAATACCTACCCCACACACTGAAACACCTTCCCCACACACTGAAACACCATCCCCACACACTGAAACCCCTTCCGCACACACTGAAACACCTTCCCACACATTGAAACACCTTCCCCAAACACTGAAACCCCTTCCGCACACACTGAAACACCTTCCCCACACACTGAAATCCTTCCCCACACACTGAAACCCCTTCCCGACACACTGAAACAACTTCCCCACGCAACAAAACACCTTTTCACACACAGAAACCCCTTCCGCACACACTGAAATGCCTTCGCCACACACTGAAACCCATCCCCACACACTGAAACACCTTCCCCACACACTGAAGCACTTCCCACACATTGTAGCACCTTCCCCACACACTGAAACACCTTCCACACACACTGAAACGCATTCCCCACACACTGCAACACATCACCACACACTGAAACCCCTTCCGCACACACTGAAACATCTTCCCCACACACTGTAACCCTTCCCCACACACTGAAACACATTCCCCAAACACTGAAACCCTTCCCCACACACGGAAACCCCTACCATACACACTGAAACACCTTCCCCACACACTGAAACAACTTCCCCACACACTGAAACCCCTTCCCCACAAACTGAAACATCTTCCCCATGCACTGAAACACCTTCCCCACACACTGAAACACCTTCCCCACACACTGAAACACTTTCCCCACACACTGAAACACCTTCCCCACACACAGAAATACCATCCCCACACACTGCAACGCCTTTGCCACACACTGGAACCCCTTCCCCACACACTGGAACCCAACCCCACACAATGAAACACCTTCCCCATAAAACTGAATACCCTTCCCCACACACTGAAACAGCTTCCCCACACACTGAAACCCCTTCCGCACACACTGAAACACCTTCCCCACTCACTGAAACACTTCCCCACACACTGAAACCCCTTACCCACACACTGAAACCCCTTCCGCACACACTGAAACACCTTCCCCACTCACTGAAACACTTCCCCACACACTGAAACCCCTTACCCACACACTGAAACCCTTCCCCACACACTGAAGCCCCTTCCCACACATTGAAACACCTTCCCCACACACTGAAACACCTTCCCCAAACACTGAAACCCCTTCCCCACACACATAAACACCTTCACCACGCAACAAAACACCTTCCTCACACACTGAAAGCCCTTCCGCACACACTGAAACACCTTCCACACACACTGAAACCCTTCCCCACACACTGAAACCCCTTCCCCACACACTGAAACAATTCCCCACACACTGAAACCCCTTCCCCACACACACTGAAACACCTTCCCCACACACTGAAACTCCTTCCCCACACAGGAAACCCCTTCCACACACAGTGAAACCCTTCCCCAAACACTGAAACCCCTTCTCCACACACTGAAACCCCTTCCCCACACACTGAATCACCTTCCCCACACACTGAAACCCCTTCCCACACCCTGAAGCACCTTCCCCACACACTGAAACCACTTCTGCGCACTCTGAAACATCTTCCCCACACACTAAAAACCTTCCCCACACACTGAAACACCTTCCCCACACACTGAAACCCTTCCCCACACACGGAAACCTCTTCCACACACACTGAAGCACCTTTCCCACATACTGAAACAACTTCGTGACACTCTGAAACCCCTTCCCCACAAACTGAAACACGTTCCCCATACACTGAAACACCTTCCCCACACACTGAAACCCTTTCCGCACACTCTGAAACAAATTCACCACACACCGAAACCCTTCCCCACACACTGAAACACCTTCCCCACACACTGAAACACTTCCCCACATACTGAAACTCCTTCCCCAGACACTGGAAAACCTTCCCACACACTGAAACACCTTCCCCACAGACTGAAACCCCTTCCTCACACACTAAAACACCTTCCCCACACACTGAAACACCTTCGCCATACACTGAAATACCATCCCCACACACTCAACCACCTTTCCCACACACTGAAACCCCATCCCCAGACACTTAAACACCTTCCACACATACTGACACACCATCCCCACACCGTGAAATACCATCCCCACACACTGGAACACCTATCCCACACACTGAAACCCCTTCCCCACACACTGGAACCCTACCCCATCCACTGAAACACCTTCCCCAAACACTGAAGCCCCTTCCCCACACACTGAAACAGCTTCCCCACACATTGAAATCCCTTCCCCACATACTGAAACACCTTCCCCACACACTGGAACACCTTCCCCACACACTGAAACACCTTCCCCACACACTGAAACCCCTTCCGCACACACTGAAACACCTTCCCCACACACTGAAACTCTTCCCCACACACCGAAACCCTTCCCGACACACTGAAACACATCCCCACACACTGAAACACATCCCCACATACTAAAACACCTTCCCCACACATACGAAACCCCTTCCCCACACACTGAAACACGTTCCCCACACACTGAAACACCTTCCCCACACACAGAAATACCATCCCCCCACACTGAAACACCTTTCCCACAGACTGAAACCCCTTCCCCACACACTGGAACCCTACCCCACACACTGAAACACCTTCCCCAAACACTGAAACCCCTTCCCCACACACTGAAACAGCTTCCTCACACACTGAAACCGCTTCCCCAAACACTGAAACACCTACCCCACACACTGAAACACCTTCCCCACACATTGAAACACCATCCCCACACACTGAAACCCCTTCCGCACACACTGAAACCCCTTCCCACACATTGAAACACCTTCCCCACACACTTAAACCCCTTCCGCACACACTGAAACACCTTCCCCACACACTGAAATCCTTCCCCACACACTGAAACCCCTTCCCGACACACTGAAACAACTTCCCCACGCAACAAAACACCTTTTCACACACAGAAACCCCTTCCGCACACACTGAAACGCCTTCGCCACACACTGAAACCCATCCCCACACACTGAAACACCTTCCCCACACACTGAAGCACGTCCCACACATTGTAGCACCTTCCCCACACACTGAAACACCTTCCACACACACTGAAACGCATTCCCCACACCCTGAAACACATCACCACACACTGAAACCCCTTCCGCACACACTGAAACATCTTCCCCACACACTGTAACCCTTCCCCACACACTGAAACGCATTCCCCACACACTGAAACCCTTCCCCACACACGGAAACCCCTACCTCACACACTGAAACACCTTCCGCACACACTGAAACAACTTCCCCACACACTGAAACCCCTTCCCCACAAACTGAAACATCATCCCCATGCACTGAAACACCTTCCCCACACACTGAAACACCTTCCCCACACACTGAAACAATTTCCCCACACACTGAAACACCTTCCCCACACACAGAAATACCATCCCCACACACTGCAACGCCTTTGCCACACACTGGAACCCCTTCCCCACACACTGGAACCCAACCCCACACAATGAAACACCTTCCCCATAAAACTGAAACCCCTTCCCCACACACTGAAACAGCTTCCCCACACACTGAAAACGCTTCCCCACACACAGAAACACCAACCCCACATACTGAAACACCTTCCCCACAGACTGAAACACCTTCCCCACACACTGAAACCCCTTCCGCACACACTGAAACACCTTCCCCACTCACTGAAACACTTCCCCACACACTGAAACCCCTTCCCCACACACTGAAACCCTTCCCCACACACTGAAACCCCTTCCCACACATTGAAACACCTTCCCCACACACTGAAACACCTTCCCCACACACTGAAACCCCTTCCCCACACACATAAACACCTTCCCCACGCAACAAAACACCTTCCTCACACACTGAAAGCCCTTCCGCACACACTGAAACACCATCCACACACACTGAAACCCTTCCCCACACACTGAAACCCCTTCCCCACACACTGAAACAATTCCCCACACACTGAAACCCCTTCCCCACACACGCTGAAACACCTTCCCCACACACTGAAACTCCTTCCCCACACACGGAAACCCCTTCCACACACAGTGAAACCCTTCCCCAAACACTGAAACCCCTTCTCCACACACTGAAGCACATCCCCACACACTGAAACCCCTTCCCCACACACTGAAACACCTTCCCCACACACTGAAACCCCTTCCCCACACCCTGAAACACCTTCCCCACACACTGAAACCCCTTCCGCGCACACTGAAACATCTTCCCCACACACTAAAAACCTTCCCCACACACTGAAACACCTTCCCCACACACTGAAATCCTTCCCCACACACGGAAACCTCTTCCACACACACTGAAACACCTTTCCCACATACTGAAACAACTTCGTGACAACTTGAAACCCCTTCCCCACAAACTGAAACACGTTTTCCATACACTGAAACACCTTCCCCACACACTGAATCCCTTTCCGCACACTCTGAAACAAATTCACCACACACCGAAACCCTTCCCCACACACTGAAACACCTTCCCCACACACTGAAACACTTCCCCACATACTGAAACTCCTTCCCCAGACACTGAAAAACCTTCCCACACACTGAAACACCTTTCCCACAGACTGAAACCCCTTCCACACACACTAAAACACCTTCCCCACAAACTGAAACACCTTCGCCATACACTGAAATACCATCCCCACACACTCAACCACCTTTCCCACACACTGAAACCCCATCCCCAGACACTTAAACACCTTCCACACATACTGACACACCATCCCCACACCATGAAATACCATCCCCACACACTGGAACACCTATCCCACACACTGAAACCCCTACCCCACACACTGGAACCCTACCCCATCCACTGAAACACCTTCCCCAAACACTGAAGCCCCTTCCCCACACACTGAAACAGCTTCCCCACACACTGAAATCCCTTCCCCACACACTGAACCACCTTCCCCACACACTGGAACACCTTCCCCACACACTGAAACACCTTCCCCACACACTGAAACCCCTTCCGCACACACTGAAACACCTTCCCCACACACTGAAACTCTTCCCCACACACCGAAACCCTTCCCGACACACTGAAACACATCCCCACACACTGAAACACATCCCCACACACTGAAACACATCCCCACACACTAAAACACCTTCCCCACACATACAAAACCCCTTCCCCACACACTGAAACACCTTCCCCACACACTGAAACACCTTCACCACACACAGAAATACCATCCCCCCACACTGAAACACCTTTCCCACAGACTGAAACCCCTTCCCCACACACTGGAACCCTACCGCACACACTGAAACACCTTCCCCAAACACTGAAACCCCTTCCCCACACACGGAAACAGCTTCCTCACACACTGAAACCGCTTCCCCAAACACTAAAACACCTACCCCACGCACTGAAACACCTTCCCCACACACTGAAACACCATCCCCACACACTGAAACCCCTTCCGCACACACTGAAACCCCTTCCCACACATTGAAACACCTTCCCCACACACTGAAACCCCTTCCGGACACACTGAAACACCTTCCCCACACACTGAAATCCTTCCCCACACACTGAAACCCCTTCCCGACACACTGAAACAACTTCCCCACGCAACAAAACACCTTTTCACACACAGAAACCCCTTCCGCACACACTGAAACGCCTTCGCCACACACTGAAACCCATCCCCACACACTGAAACACCTTCCCCACACACTGAAGCACTTCCCACACATTGTAGCACCTTCCCCACACACTGAAACACCTTCCACACACACTGAAACGCATTCCCCACACACTGCAACACATCACCACACACTGAAACCCCTTCCGCACACACTGAAACATCTTCCCCACACACTGTAACCCTTCCCCACACACTGAAAAACATTCCCCACACACTGAAACCCTTCCCCACACACGGAAACCCCTACCCCACACACTGAAACACCTTCCCCACACACTGAAACAACTTCCCCACACACTGAAACCCCTTCCCCACAAACTGAAACATCTTCCCCATGCACTGAAACACCTTCCCCACACACTGAAACACCTTCCCCACACACTGAAACACTTTCCCCACACACTGAAACACCTTCCGCACACACAGAAATACCATCCCCACACGCTGCAACGCCTTTGCCACACACTGGAACCCCTTCCCCACACACTGGAATCCAACCCCACACAATGAAACACCTTCCCCATAAAACTGAAACCCCTTCCCCACACACTGAAACAGCTTCCCCACACACTGAAAACGCTTCCCCACACACAGAAACACCAACCCCACACACTGAAACACCTTCCCCACAGACTGAAACACCTTCCCCACACACTTAAACACCTTCCGCACACACTGAAACACCTTCCCCACTCACTGAAACACTTCCCCACACACTGAAACCCCTTCCCCACACACTGAAACCCTTCCCCACACACTGAAACCCCTTCCCACACATTGAAACACCTTCCCCACACACTGATACACCTTCCCCACACACTGAAACCCGTTCCCCACACACATAAACACCTTCCCCACGCAACAAAACACCTTCCTCACACACTGAAAGCCCTTCCGCACACACTGAAACACCTTGCACACACACTGAAACCCTTCCCCACACACTGAAACCCTTTCCCCACACACTGAAACAATTCCCCACACACTGAAACCCCTTCCCCACACACACTGAAACACCTTCCCCACACACTGAAACTCCTTCCCCACACACGGAAACCCCTTCCACACACAGTGAAACCCTTCCCCAAACACTGAAACCCCTTCTCCACACACTGAAACACATCCCCACACACTGAAACCCCTTCCTCACGCACTGAAACACCTTCCCCACACACTGAAACCCTTCCCCACACACTGAAACACCTTCCCCACACACTGAAACACTTCCCCACTCACTGAAACACCTTCCCCAGACACTGGAAAACCTTCCCCACACACTGAAACCCCTTCCCCACACACTGAAACACCTTCCCCAAACACATTGAAACCACTTCTACACACGCTGAAACACCTTCCCCACAAATTGAAACCCCTTCTGCATACAATGAAACCCATCCCCACACAATAAAACCCATCCCCACACACTGAAAACCATCCCCACACAATGAAACACCTTCCCCACACACTGAAACCCTTCCCGACACACTGAAACACATCCCCACACACTGAAACACATCCCCACACACTAAAACACCTTCCCCACACACTAAAACCCCTTCCCCACACACTGAAACACGTTCCCCACACACTGAAACACCTTCACCACACACAGAAATACCATCCCCCCACACTGAAACACCTTTCCCACAGACTGATACCCCTTCCCCACACACTGGAACCCTAGCCAACACACTGAAACACCTTCCCCAAACACTGAATCCCCTTCCAGACATACTGAAACAGCTTCCACACACACTGAAACCGCTTCCCCAAACACTGAAACACCTACCCCACACACTGAAACACCTTCCCCACACACTGAAACACCTTCCCCACACACTGAAACCCCTTCCGCACACACTGAAACACCTTCCCCACACACTGAAATCCTTCCCCACACACTGAAACCCCTTCCTCACACACTGAAACACTTCCCCACACATTGAAACACCGTTCCCACACACTGAAACACCTACCCCACAAACTGAAACCCCTTCCCCACACACTGAAACACCTTCCCCACGCAACAAAACACCTTCCCACACGCTGCAACCCCTTCCGCACACACTGAAACACCTTTCCCACACACTGTAGCACCTTCCCCACACACTGAAACACCTTCCACTCACACTGAAACGCATTCCCCGCACACTGCAACACATCACCAAACACTGAAACACATTCCCACACGCTGAAACCCCTTCCCCACTCACTGTAACCCTTCCCAAAACACTGACACCCATTCACCACACACTGAAACACATACCCCACACACTGAAACCCTTCCAAACACACTGAAACACATTCCCCACACACTGAAACCCCTTCCCCACACACTGAAACCCCTTCTGCACACACTGAAACACCTTCCCCACACACTGATAACCCTTCCCCACACACTGAAACCCCTTCCGCACATTCTGAAACACCTTCCCCACACACTGAAACCCCTTCCGCACACACTGAAACCCCTTCCGCACACAGTGAAAACCTTCCCCACACACTGAAACACATTCCCCACAAACTGAAACACATCCCGACACACTTAAACCCCTTCCCTAAAGAATGAAACAAATCCCAACACACAGAAACCCCTTCCCCACACACACTGAATGACCTTCCTCACACACTGAAACTCCTTCCCCACACACTGAAACAACTTCCGCACACAGTGAAACCCTTCCCCACACACAGAAATACCTTCCCCACACCCTGAAACACATTCCCACACACTGAAAACCCTTCCCCACACACTGAAACACCTTCTCCACCCACTGAAACACCTTCCCCACACACTGAAACACCTTCCCCACACACTGAAACCCCTTCTGCACACACTGAATTATCTTCCTCACTCACTGAAAACCTTCCCCACACACTGAAACCCCTTCCCCACACACTGAAACAACTTCCCCACAGACTGAAACCCCTTCCCCGCACACTGAAACACCTTCCCCACACACTGCAACACTTCCCCACACACTGAAACACCTTCCCCACACATTGAAACTCTTCCCCACAAACTGAAACCCGTTCCCCACACACTGAAACACCTTCCCCACACACTGAAACAACTTCCCCACACACTGAAACCCCTTCCCCACACACTGAAACACCTTCCCCATACACTGAAACACCTTCCCCACACACTGAAACCCCTTCTGCACGCACTGAAACACCTTCCCCACACACTGAAACCCTTCCCCAAACACTGAAACACCTACCCCACACACTGAAACACTTCCCCACTCACTGAAACACCTTCCCCAGACACTGGAAACCCTTCCCCACAGACTGAAACCCCTTCCCCACACACTGAAACACCTTCCCCACACAGTGAAACCCCTTCCACACACAGTGAAACACTTTCCCCACACACTGAAACCCCTTCCGCATACAATGAAACCCATCCCCACACAATAAAACCCATCCCCACACACTGAAAACCATCCCCACACACTGAAACACCTTCCCCACACACTGAAGCACTTCCCACACATTGTAGCACCTTCCCCACACACTGAAACACCTTCCAAACACACTGAAACGCATTCCCCACACACTGCAACACATCACCACACACTGAAACCCCTTCCGCACACACTGAAACATCTTCCCCACACACTGTAACCCTTCCCCACACACTGAAACACATTCCCCACACACTGAAACCCTTCCCCACACACGGAAACCCCTACCCCACACACTGAAACACCTTCCCCACACACTGAAACAACATCCCCACACACTGAAACCCCTTCCCCACAAACTGAAACATCTTCCCCATGCACTGAAACACCTTCCCCACACACTGAAACACCTTCCCCACACACTGAAACACTTTCCCCACACACTGAAACACCTTCCGCACACACAGAAATACCATTCCCACACGCTGCAACGCCTTTGCCACACACTGGAACCCCTTCCCCACACACTGGAACCCAACCCCACACAATGAAACACCTTCCCCATAAAACTGAAACCCCTTCCCCACACACTGAAACAGCTTCCCCACACACTGAAAACGCTTCCCCACACACAGAAACAACAACCCCACACACTGAAACACCTTCCCCACAGACTGAAACACCTTCCCCACACACTTAAACACCTTCCGCACACACTGAAACACCTTCCCCACTCACTGAAACACTTCCCCACACACTGAAACCCCTTCCCCACACACTGAAACCCTTCCCCACACACTGAAACCCCTTCCCACACATTGAAACACCTTCCCCACACACTGAAACAATTCCCCACACACTGAAACCCCTTCCCCACACACACTGAAACAACTTCCCCACACACTGAAACTGCTTCCCCACACACGGAAACCCCTTCCACACACAGTGAAACCCTTCCCCAAACACTGAAACCCCTTCTCCACACACTGAAACACATCCCCACACACTGAAACCCCTTCCCCACACACTGAAACACCTTCCCCACACAGTGAAACCTCTTCCCCACACACTGAAACACCTTCCCCACACACTGAAACCCCTTCCGCGCACACTGAAACATCTTCACCACACACTAAAAACCTTCCCCACACACTGAAACACCTTCCCCACACACTGAAACCCTTCCCCACACACGGAAACCCCTTCCCCACACACTGAAACACCTTCCCCACATACTGAAACAACTTCCTGACACACTGAAACCCCTTCCCCACAAACTGAAACACGTTCCCCATACACTGAAACACCTTCCCCACACACTGATACCCCTTCCGCACACTCTGAAACAAATTCCCCACACACCGAAACCCTTCCCCACACACTGAAACACCTTCCCCACACACTGAAACACTTCCCCACACACTGAAACCCCTTCCCCAGACACTGGAAAACCTTCCCACACACTGAAACACCTTCCCCACAGACTGAAACCCCTTCCTCACACACTAAAACACCTTCCCCACACACTGAAACACCTTCGCCATACAGTGAAATACCATCCCCACACACTCAACCACCTTTCCCACACACTGAAACCCCATCCCCAGACACTTAAACACCTTCCACACATACTGACACACCATCCCCACACCATGAAATACCATCCCCACACACTGGAACACCTATCCCACACACTGAAACCCCTTCCCCACACACTGGAACCCTACCCCATCCACTGAAACACCTTCCCCAAACACTGAAACCCCTTCCCCGCACACTGAAACAGCTTCCCCACACACTGAAATCCCTTCCCCACACACTGAAACACCTTCCCCACACACTGGAACACCTTCCCCACACACTGAAACACCTTCCCCACACACTGAAAACCCTTCCGCACACATACTGAAACACCTTCCCCACACACTGAAACTCTTCCCCACACACTGAAACACCTTCCCCACACACTGAAACTCTTCCCCACACACTGAAACCCCTTCCCCACACACTGAAACAACTTACCCACACACTGAAACAACTTCCCCACACACTGAAACCACTTCCCCACACATTGAAACACCTTCCCCATACACTGAAACACCTTCCCCACACACTGAAACCCCTTCCTCACGCACTGAAACACCTTCCCCACACACTGAAACCCTTCCCCACACACTGAAACACCTTCCCCACACACTGAAACACTTCCCCACTCACTGAAACACCTTCCCCAGACACTGGAAAACCTTCCCCACACACTGAAACCCCTTCCCCACACACTGAAACACCTTCCCCAAACACATTGAAACCACTTCTTCACACGCTGAAACACCTTCCCCACACATTGAAACCCCTTCTGCATACAATGAAACCCATCCCCACACAATAAAACCCATCCCCACACACTGAAAACCATCCCCACACAATGAAACACCTTCCCCACACACTGAAACCCTTCCCGACACACTGAAACACATCCCCACACACTGAAACACATCCCCACACACTAAAACACCTTCCCCACACACTCAAACCCCTTCCCCACACACTGAAACACGTTCCCCACACACTGAAACACCTTCACCACACACAGAAATACCATCCCCCCACACTGAAACACCTTTCCCACAGACTGATACCCCTTCCCCACACACTGGAACCCTAGCCAACACACTGAAACACCTTCCCCAAACACTGAATCCCCTTCCAGACATACTGAAACAGCTTCCACACACACTGAAACCGCTTCCCCAAACACTGAAACACCTACCCCACACACTGAAACACCTTCCCCACACACTGAAACACCTTCCCCACACAGTGAAACCCCTTCCGCACACACTGAAACACATTCCCCACACACTGAAATCCTTCCCCACACACTGAAACCCCTTCCCCACACACTGAAACACTTCCCCACACATTGAAACACCATCCGCACACACTGAAACACCTACCCCACAAACTGAAACCCCTTCCCTACACACTGAAACACCTTCCCCACGCAACAAAACACCTTCCCACACGCTGCAACCCCTTCCGCACACACTGAAACACCTTTCCCACACACTGTAGCACCTTCCCCACACACTGAAACACCTTCCACTCACACTGAAACGCATTCCACGCACACTGCAACACATCACCAAACACTGAAACACATTCCCACACGCTGAAACCCCTTCCCCACTCACTGTAACCCTTCCCAAAACACTGACACCCATTCACCACACACTGAAACACATTCCCCACACACTGAAACCCTTCCAAACACACTGAAACACATTCCCCACACACTGAAACCTCTTCCCCACACACTGAAACCCCTTCTGCACACACTGAAACACCTTCCCCACACACTGATAACCCTTCCCCACACACTGAAACCCCTTCCGCACATTCTGAAACACCTTCCCCACACACTGAAACCCCTTCCACACACACTGAAACCCCTTCCGCACACAGTGAAAACCTTCCCCACACACTGAAATACATTCCCCACACACTGAAACACATCCCGACACACTTAAACCCCTTCCCTAAAGAATGAAACAAATCCCAACACACAGAAACCCCTTCCCCACACACACTGAATGACCTTCCTCACACACTGAAACTCCTTCCCCACACACTGAAACCCCTTCCGCACACAGTGAAACCCTTCCCCACACACAGAAATACCTTCCCCACACCCTGAAACACATTCCCACACACTGAAAACCCTTCCCCACACACTCAAACACCTTCTCCACCCACTGAAACACCTTCCCCACACACTGAAACACCTTCCCCACACACTGAAACCCCTTCTGCACACACTGAATTATCTTCCTCACTCACTGAAAACCTTCCCCACACACTGAAACCCCTTCCCCACACACTGAAACAACTTCCCCACATACTGAAACCCCTTCCCCGCACACTGAAACACCTTCCCCACATACTGCAACACTTCCCCACACACTGAAACACCTTCCCCACACACTGAAACTCTTCCCCACAAACTGAAACCCGTTCCCCACACACTGAAACACCTTCCCCACACACTGAAACAACTTCCCCACACACTGAAACCCCTTCCCCACACACTGAAACACCTTCCCCATACACTGAAACACCTTCCCCACACTGAAACCCCTTCTGCACGCACTGAAACACCTTCCCCACACACTGAAACCCTTCCCCAAACACAGAAACACCTACCCCACACACTGAAACACTTCCCCACTCACTGAAACACCTTCCCCAGACACTGGAAACCCTTCCCCACAGACTGAAACCCCTTCCCCACACACTGAAACACCTTCCCCACACACTGAAACCCCTTCCACACACAGTGAAACACTTTCCCCACACACTGAAACCCCTTCCGCATACAATGAAACCCATCCCCACACAATAAAACCCATCCCCACACACTGAAAACCATCCCCACACAATGAAACACCTTCCCCACACACCAAAACCCTTCCCGACTCACTGAAACACATCCCCACACACTGAAACACATCCCCACACACTGAAACACATCCCCACACACTAAAACCCCTTCCCCACACACTGAAACACGTTCCCCACGCACTGAAACACCTTCCCCACACACAGAAATACCATCCCCCCACACTGAAACACCTGTCCCACAGACTGAAACCCCTTCCCCACACACTGGAACCCTACCCCACACACTGAAACACCTTCCCCAAACACTGAAACCCCTTCCCCACACACGGAAACAGCTTCCTCACACACTGAAACCGCTTCCCCAAACACTGAAACACGTACCCCAGACACTGAAACACCTTCCCCACACACTGAAACACCTTCCCCACACACTGAAACCCCTTCCGCACACACTGAAACCCCTTCCCACACAATGAAACACCTTCCCCACACACTGAAACACCTTCCCCACACACTGAAACCCCTTCCCCACTCACTGCAACCATTCCCCAAACACTGAAAAACATTCACCACACACTGAAACGCAATCCCCACACACTGAAACCCTTCCAAACACACAGAATCACAATTCCCACACACTGAAACCCCTTCCCCACACACTGAAACGCCTTCCCCACACACTGAAACACCTTCCCCACACACTGAAACCACTTCTGCCTACAATGCAACTCATCCCCAAACACTGAAACCCATCGCCACACACTGAAACCCATTCCCACACACTGAAACACCTTCCCCACACACTGAAACCCTTCCCCACACACTGAAACACATCTCCACAAACTGATACACATCCCCACACACTGAAACACCTTCCCCACATACTGAAACCCCTTCCTCACACACTAAAACACCTTCCCCACACACTGAAACACCTTCGCCATACACTGAAATACCATCCCCACACACTGAAACACCTTCCCCACACACTGAAACCCCTTCTGCACACACTGAATTATCTTCCTCACTCACTGAAAACCTTCCCCACACACTGAAACCCCTTCCCCACACACTGAAACAACTTCCCCACAGACTGAAACCCCTTCCGCACACACTGAAACACCCTCCCCACACACTGAAACACTTCCCCACACACTGAAACACCTTCCCCACACACTGAAACACTTCCCCACACACTGAAACCCCTTCCCCACACACTGAAACACCTTCCCCACACACTGAAACAACTTCCCCACACACTGAAACCCCTTCCCCACACACTGAAACACCTTCCCCATACACTGAAACACCTTCCCCACACACTGAAACACCTTCCGCACGCACTGAAACACCTTCCCCACACACTGAAACCCTTCCCCAAACACTGAAACACCTACCCCACACACTGAAACACTTCCCCCTCACTGAAACACCTTCCCCAGACACTGGAAACCCTTCCCCACACACTGAAACCCCTTCCCCACACACTGAAACACCTTCCCCACACACTGAAACCCCTTCCACACACAGTGAAACACTTTCCCCACACACTGAAACCCCTTCCGCATACAATGAAACCCATCCCCACACAATAAAACCCATCCCCACACACTGAAAACCATCCCCACACAATGAAACACCTTCCCCACACACCGAAACCCTTCCCGACACACTGCAACACATCCCCACACACTGAAACACATCCCCACACACTAAAACACCTTCCCCACACACTAAAACCCCTTCCCCACACACTGAAACACGTTCCCCACACACTGAAACACCTTCCCCACTCACAGAAATACCATCCCCCCACACTGAAACACCTTTCCCACAGACAGAAACCCCTTCCCCACACACTGGAACCCTACCCCACACACTGAAACACCTTCCCCAAACACTGAAACCCCTTCCCCACACACGGAAACAGCTTCCTCACACACTGAAACCGCTTCCCCAAACACTGCAACACCTACCCCAGGCACTGAAACACCTTCCCCACACACTGAAACACCTTCCGCACACACTGAAACCCCTTCCCCACACACTGCAACCATTCCCCAAACACTGAAACCCATTCACCACACACTGAAACCACTTCCGCATACAATGCAACTCATCCCCAAACACTGAAAACCATCGCCACACACTGAAACCCATTCCCACACACTGAAACACCTTCCCCACTCACTGAAACCCTTCCCCACACACTGAAACACATCTCCACAAACTGATACACATCCCCACACACTGAAACACCTTCCCCACATACTGAAACCCCTTCCTCACACACTAAAACACCTTCCCCACACACTGAAACACCTTCGCCATACACTGAAATACCATCCCCACACACTGAACCACCTTTCCCAGACACTGAAACCCCATCCCCAGACACTTAAACACCTTCCACACATACTGAAACACCTTCCCCACATCATGAAATACCATCCAAACACACTGGAACACCTATCCCACACACTGAAACCCCTTCCCCACACACTGGAACCCTATCCCATCCACTGAAACACCTTCCCCAAACACTGAAACCGCTTAGCCACACACTGAAACAGCTTCCCCACACACTGAAATCCCTTCCCCACACACTGAAACACCTTCCCCACTCACTGAAACACCTTCCCCACACACTGAAAAAACTTCCCCACACACTGAAACTCTTCCCCACACACTGAAACACCTTCCCCACACACGGAAACTCTTCCCCACACACTGAAACCACTTCCCCACACACTGAAACCCGTTCCCCACACACTGAAACACCTTCCCCATACACTGAAACACCTTCCCCACACACTGAAACCCCTTCCGCACGCACTGAAACACCTTCCCCACACACTGAAACCCTTCCCCACACACTGAAACACCTTCCCCACACACTGAAACACTTCCCCACTCACTGAAACACCTTCCCCAGACACTGGAAACCCTTCCCCACAAACTGAAACCCCTTCGCCACACACTGAAACACCTTCCCCACACACTGAAACCCCTTCCACACACATTGAAACACCTTCCCCACACACTGAAACCCCTTCCGCATACAATGAAACCCATCCCCACACAATAAAACCCATCCCCACACACTGAAAACCATCCCCACACAATGAAACACCTTCCCCACACACCGAAAACCTTCCCGACACACTGAAACACATCCCCACACACTGAAACACATCCCCACACACTAAAACACCTTCCCCACACATACTAAACCCCTTCCCCACACACAGAAATACCATCCCCCCACACTGAAACACCTTTCCCACAGACTGAAACCCCTTCCCCACACACTGGAACCCTACCCCACACACTGAAACACCTTCCCCAAACACTGAAACCCCTTCCCCACACACTGAAACAGCTTCCTCACACACTGAAACCGCTTCCCCAAACACTGAAACACCTACCCCACACACTGAAACACCTTCCCCACACACTGAAACAGCATCCCCACACACTGAAACCCCTTCCGCACACACTGAAACCCCTTCCCACACATTGAAACACCTTCCCCACACACTGAAACCCCTTCCGCACACACTGAAACACCTTCCCCACACACTGAAATCCTTCCACACACTGAAACCCCTTCCCGACACACTGAAACAACTTCCCCACGCAACAAAACACCTTTTCACACACAGAAACCCCTTCCGCACACACTGAAACGCCTTCGCCACACACTGAAACCCATCCCCACACACTGAAACACCTTCCCCACACACTGAAGCACCTTCCACACACACTGAAACGCATTCCCCACACACTGCACAACATCACCACACACTGAAACCCCTTCCGCACTCACTGAAACATCTTCCCCACACACTGTAACCCTTCCCCACACACTGAAACACATTCCCCACACACTGAAACCCTTCCCCACACACGGAAACCCCTACCCCACACACTGAAACACCTTCCCCACACACTGAAACAACTTCCCCACACACTGAAACCCCTTCCCCACAAACTGAAACATCTTCCCCATGCACTGAAACACCTTCCCCACACACTGAAACACCTTCCCCACACACTGAAACACTTTCCCCACACACTGAAACACCTTCCCCACACACAGAAATACCATCCCCGCACACTGCAACGCCTTTCCCACACACTGGAACCCCTTCCCCACAAACTGGATCCCAACCCCACACAATGAAACACCTTCCCCATAAAACTGAAACCCCTTCCCCACACACTGAAACAGCTTCCCCACTCACTGAAAACGCTTCCCCACACACAGAAACACCAACCCCACACACTGAAACACCTTCCCCACAGACTGAAATACCTTCCCCATACACTGAAACCCCTTCCGCAGACACTGAAGCACCTTCCCCACTCACTGAAACACTTCCCCACACACTGAAACCCCTTCCCCACTCACTGAAACCCTTCCCCACACACTGAAACCCCTTCCCACACATTGAAACACCTTCCCCACACACTGAAACACCTTCCCCACACACTGAAACCCCTTCCCCACACACATAAACACCTTCCCCACGCAACAAAACACCTTCCTCACACACTGAAACCCCTTCCGCACACACTGAAACACCTTCCACACACACTGAAACCCTTCCCCACACACTGAAACCCCTTCCCCACACACTGAAACAATTCGCCACACACTGAATCCCCTTCCCCACACACACTGAAACACCTTCCCCACACACTGAAACTCCTTCCCCACACACGGAAACCCCTTCCACACACAGTGAAACCCTTCCCCAAACACTGAAACCCCTTCTCCACACACTGAAACACATCCCCACACACTGAAACCCCTTCCCCACACACTGAAACACCTTCCCCACACACTGAAACCCCTTCCCCACACACTGAAACACCTTCCCCACACACTGAAACCCCTTCCCCACACACTGAAACATCTTCCCCACACACTAAAAACCTTCCCCACACACTGAAACACCTTCCCCACACACTGAAACCCTTCCCCACACACGGAAACCCCTTCCCCACACACTGAAACACTTTCCCACATACTGAAACAACTTCCTGACACACTGAAACCCCTTCGCCACAAACTGAAACACGTTCCCCATACACTGAAACACCTTCCCCACACACTGAAACCCCTTCTGCACACTCTGAAACAAACTCCCCACACACCGAAACCCTTCCCCACACACTGAAACACCTTCCCCACACACTGAAACACTTCCCCACACACTGAAACTCCTTCCCCAGACACTGGAAAACCTTCCCACACACTGAAACACCTTCCCCACAGACTGAAACCCCTTCCTCACACACTAAAACACCTTCCCCACACACTGAAACACCTTCGCCATACACTGAAATACCATCCCCACACACTCAACCACCTTTCCCACACACTGAAACCCCATCCCCAGACACTTACACACCTTCCACACATACTGAAACACCATCCCCACACCATGAAATACCATCCCCACACACTGGAACACCTATCCCACACAGTGAAACCCCTTCCCCACACACTGGAACCCTACCCCATCCACTGAAACACCTTCCCCAAACACTGAAACCCCTTCCCCACACACTGAAACAGCTTCCCCACACACTGAAATCCCTTCCCCACACACTGAAACACCTTCCACACACACTGGAACACCTTCCCCACACACTGAAACACCTTCCCCACACACTGAAACCCCTTCCGCACACACTGAAACACCTTCCCCACACACTGAAACTCTTCCCCACACACTGAAACACCTTCCCCACACACTGAAACTCTTCCCCACACACTGAAACCCCTTCCCCACACACTGAAACACCTTACCCACACACTGAAACAACTTCCCCACACACTGAAACCACTTCCCCACACACTGAAACACCTTCCCCATACACTGAAACACCTTCCCCACACACTGAAACCCCTTCCTCACGCACCGAAACACCTTCCCCACACACTGAAACCCTTCCCCACACACTGAAACACCTTCCCCAGACACTGGAAAACCTTCCCCACACACTGAAACCCCTTCCCCACACACTGATAACCCTTCCCCACACACTGAAACCCCTTCCGCACATTCTGAAACACCTTCCCCACACACTGAAACCCCTTCCGCACACACTGAAACCCCTTACGCACACAGTGAAAACCTTCCCCACACACTGAAACACCTTCCCCACACACTGAAACACATCCCCACACACTTAAACCCCTTCCCTAAAGAATGAAACAAATCCCCACACACAGAAACCCCTTCCCCACACACACTGAAACACCTTCCTCACACACTGAAACTCCTTCCCCACACACTGAAACCCCTTCCGCACACAGTGAAACCCTTCCCCACACACAGAAATACCTTCCCCACACCCTGAAACACATTCCCACACACTGAAAACCCTTCCCCACACACTCAAACACATTCTCCACCCACTGAAACACCTTCCCCACACACTGAAACACCTTCCCCACACACTGATAACCCTTCCCCACACACTGAAAGCCCTTCCGCACATTCTGAAACACATTCCCCACACACTGAAACCCCTTCCGCACACACTGAAACCCCTTCCGCACACAGTGAAAACCTTCCCCACACACTGAAACACCTTCCCCACACACTGAAACACATCCCCACACACATAAACAGCTTCCCTAAAGAATGAAACAAATCCCCACACACAGAAACCCCTTCCCCACACACACTGAAACACCTTTCTCACACACTGAAACTCCTTCCCCACACACTGAAACCCCTTCCGCACACAGTGAAACCCTTCCCCACACACAGAAATACCTTCCCCACACACTGAAACACATTCCCACACACTGAAAACCCTTCCCCACACACTGAAACCCCTTCTGCACACACTGAATTATCTTCCTCACACACTGAAAACCTTCCCCACACACTGAAACCCCTTCCCGACACACTGAAACAACTTCCCCACAGACTGAAACACCTTCCCCACGCAACAAAACACCTTCCTCACACACTGAACCCCCTTCCGCACACACTGAAACCCCTTCCCCACACACTGAAACCCCTTCCCCACACACTGAAACACATTCCCCATACACTGAAACACCTTCCCCACGCACTGAAACCTCTTCCGCACACACTGAAACACCTTCCCCACACACCGGAACCCTTCCCCACACACTGAAACACCTTCCCCACACACTGAAACACTTCCCCACACACTGAAACTCCTTCCCCACACACTGGAAACCCCTTCCCCACACACTGAAAACCCTTCCCCACACTCTGAAACACCTTCCCCACAGACTGAAACCCCTTCCCCACACACATTTACACCTTCCGCATACAATGCAACTCATCCCCACACACTGCAAACCATCCCCACACACTGAAACCCCTTCCCCACACACTGGAACCCTACCCCACACTATGAAACACCTTCCCCACACACTGAAATCCCTTCCGCACACACTGAAACACCTTCCCCACACTCTGAAACTCTTCCCCACACACTGAAACTCTTCCCCACACACTGAAAACGCTTCCCCACACACAGAAACACCAACCCCACACACTGAAACACCTTCCCCACAGACTGAAACACCTTCCCCACACACTGAAACCCCTTCCGCACACACTGAAGCACCTTCCCCACTCACTGAAACACTTCCCCACACACTGAAACCCCTTCCCCACACACTGAAACCCTTCCCCACACACTGAAACCCCTTCCCACACATTGAAACACCTTCCCCACACACTGAAACACCTTCCCCACACACTGAAACCCCTTTCCCACACACATAAACACCTGCCCCACGCAACAAAACACCTTCCTCACACACTGAAACCCCTTCCGCACACACTGAAACACCTTCCACACACACTGAAACCCTTCCCCACACACTGAAACCCCTTCCCCACACACTGAAACAATTCGCCACACACTGAATCCCCTTCCCCACACACACTGAAACACCTTCCCCACACACTGAAACTCCTTCCCCACACACGGAAACCCCTTCCACACACAGTGAAACCCTTCCCCAAACACTGAAACCCCTTCTCCACACACTGAAACACATCCCCACACACTGAAACCCCTTCCCCACACACTGATACATCTTCCCCACACACTGAAACCCCTTCCCCACACACTGAAACACCTTCCCCACACACTGAAACCCCTTCCCCACACACTGAAACATCTTCCCCACACACTAAAAACCTTCCCCACACACTGAAACACCTTCCCCACACACTGAAACCCTTCCCCACACACGGAAACCCCTTCCCCACACACTGAAACACCTTTCCCACATACTGAAACAACTTCCTGACACACTGAAACCCCTTCCCCACAAACTGAAACACGTTCCCCATACACTGAAACACCTTCCCCACACACTGAAACCCCTTCCGCACACTCTGAAACAAATTCCCCACACACCGAAACCCTTCCCCACACACTGAAACACCTTCCCCACACACTGAAACACTTCCCCACACACTGAAACTCCTTCCCCAGACACTGGAAAACCTTCCCACACACTGAAACACCTTCCCCACAGACTGAAACCCCTTCCTCACACACTAAAACACCTTCCCCACACACTGAAACACCTTCGCCATACACTGAAATACCATCCCCACACACTCAACCACCTTTCCCACACACTGAAACCCCATCCCCAGACACTTACACACCTTCCACACATACTGAAACACCATCCCCACACCATGAAATACCATCCCCACACACAGGAACACCTATCCCACACACTGAAACCCCTTCCACACACATTGAAACACCTTCCCCACACACTGAAACCCCTTCCGCATACAATGAAACCCATCCCCACACAATAAAACCCATCCCCACACACTGAAAACCATCCCCACACAATGAAACACCTTCCCCACACACCGAAAACCTTCCCGACACACTGAAACACATCCCCACACACTGAAACACATCCCCACACACTAAAACACCTTCCCCACACATACTAAACCCCTTCCCCACACACAGAAATACCATCCCCCCACACTGAAACACCTTTCCCACAGACTGAAACCCCTTCCCCACACACTGGAACCCTACCCCACACACTGAAACACCTTCCCCAAACACTGAAACCCCTTCCCCACACACTGAAACAGCTTCCTCACACACTGAAACCGCTTCCCCAAACACTGAAACACCTACCCCACACACTGAAACACCTTCCCCACACACTGAAACAGCATCCCCACACACTGAAACCCCTTCCGCACACACTGAAACCCCTTCCCACACATTGAAACACCTTCCCCACACACTGAAACCCCTTCCGCACACACTGAAACACCTTCCCCACACACTGAAATCCTTCCACACACTGAAACCCCTTCCCGACACACTGAAACAACTTCCCCACGCAACAAAACACCTTTTCACACACAGAAACCCCTTCCGCACACACTGAAACGCCTTCGCCACACACTGAAACCCATCCCCACACACTGAAACACCTTCCCCACACACTGAAGCACCTTCCACACACACTGAAACGCATTCCCCACACACTGCACAACATCACCACACACTGAAACCCCTTCCGCACTCACTGAAACATCTTCCCCACACACTGTAACCCTTCCCCACACACTGAAACACATTCCCCACACACTGAAACCCTTCCCCACACACGGAAACCCCTACCCCACACACTGAAACACCTTCCCCACACACTGAAACAACTTCCCCACACACTGAAACCCCTTCCCCACAAACTGAAACATCTTCCCCATGCACTGAAACACCTTCCCCACACACTGAAACACCTTCCCCACACACTGAAACACTTTCCCCACACACTGAAACACCTTCCCCACACACAGAAATACCATCCCCGCACACTGCAACGCCTTTCCCACACACTGGAACCCCTTCCCCACAAACTGGATCCCAACCCCACACAATGAAACACCTTCCCCATAAAACTGAAACCCCTTCCCCACACACTGAAACAGCTTCCCCACTCACTGAAAACGCTTCCCCACACACAGAAACACCAACCCCACACACTGAAACACCTTCCCCACAGACTGAAATACCTTCCCCATACACTGAAACCCCTTCCGCAGACACTGAAGCACCTTCCCCACTCACTGAAACACTTCCCCACACACTGAAACCCCTTCCCCACTCACTGAAACCCTTCCCCACACACTGCAACCCCTTCCCACACATTGAAACACCTTCCCCACACACTGAAACACCTTCCCCACACACTGAAACCCCTTCCCCACACACATAAACACCTTCCCCACGCAACAAAACACCTTCCTCACACACTGAAACCCCTTCCGCACACACTGAAACACCTTCCACACACACTGAAACCCTTCCCCACACACTGAAACCCCTTCCCCACACACTGAAACAATTCGCCACACACTGAATCCCCTTCCCCACACACACTGAAACACCTTCCCCACACACTGAAACTCCTTCCCCACACACGGAAACCCCTTCCACACACAGTGAAACCCTTCCCCAAACACTGAAACCCCTTCTCCACACACTGAAACACATCCCCACACACTGAAACCCCTTCCCCACACACTGAAACACCTTCCCCACACACTGAAACCCCTTCCCCACACACTGAAACACCTTCCCCACACACTGAAACCCCTTCCCCACACACTGAAACATCTTCCCCACACACTAAAAACCTTCCCCACACACTGAAACACCTTCCCCACACACTGAAACCCTTCCCCACACACGGAAACCCCTTCCCCACACACTGAAACACTTTCCCACATACTGAAACAACTTCCTGACACACTGAAACCCCTTCGCCACAAACTGAAACACGTTCCCCATACACTGAAACACCTTCCCCACACACTGAAACCCCTTCTGCACACTCTGAAACAAATTCCCCACACACCGAAACCCTTCCCCACACACTGAAACACCTTCCCCACACACTGAAACACTTCCCCACACACTGAAACTCCTTCCCCAGACACTGGAAAACCTTCCCACACACTGAAACACCTTCCCCACAGACTGAAACCCCTTCCTCACACACTAAAACACCTTCCCCACACACAGAAACACCTTCGCCATACACTGAAATACCATCCCCACACACTCAACCACCTTTCCCACACACTGAAACCCCATCCCCAGACACTTACACACCTTCCACACATACTGAAACACCATCCCCACACCATGAAATACCATCCCCACACACTGGAACACCTATCCCACACAGTGAAACCCCTTCCCCACACACTGGAACCCTACCCCATCCACTGAAACACCTTCCCCAAACACTGAAACCCCTTCCCCACACACTGAAACAGCTTCCCCACACACTGAAATCCCTTCCCCACACACTGAAACAGCTTCCACACACACTGGAACACCTTCCCCACACACTGAAACACCTTCCCCACACACTGAAACCCCTTCCGCACACACTGAAACACCTTCCCCACACACTGAAACTCTTCCCCACACACTGAAACACCTTCCCCACACACTGAAACTCTTCCCCACACACTGAAACCCCTTCCCCACACACTGAAACACCTTACCCACACACTGAAACAACTTCCCCACACACTGAAACCACTTCGCCACACACTGAAACACCTTCCCCATACACTGAAACACCTTCCCCACACACTGAAACCCCTTCCTCACACACTGAAACACCTTCCCCACACACTGAAACCCTTCCCCACACACTGAAACACCTTCCCCAGACACTGGAAAACCTTCCCCACACACTGAAACCCCTTCCCCACACACTGATAACCCTTCCCCACACACTGAAACCCCTTCCGCACATTCTGAAACACCTTCCCCACACACTGAAACCCCTTCCGCACACACTGAAACCCCTTACGCACACAGTGAAAACCTTCCCCACACACTGAAACACCTTCCCCACACACTGAAACACATCCCCACACACTTAAACCCCTTCCCTAAAGAATGAAACAAATCCCCACACACAGAAACCCCTTCCCCACACACACTGAAACACCTTCCTCACACACTGAAACTCCTTCCCCACACACTGAAACCCCTTCCGCACACAGTGAAACCCTTCCCCACACACAGAAATACCTTCCCCACACCCTGAAACACATTCCCACACACTGAAAACCCTTCCCCACACACTCAAACACATTCTCCACCCACTGAAACACCTTCCCCACACACTGAAACACCTTCCCCACACACTGAAACCCCTTCTGCACACACTGAAACCCCTTCCCCACACACTGAAACCCCTTCTGCACACACTGAAACACCTTCCCCACACACTGATAACCCTTCCCCACACACTGAAAGCCCTTCCGCACATTCTGAAACACATTCCCCACACACTGAAACCCCTTCCGCACACACTGAAACCCCTTCCGCACACAGTGAAAACCTTCCCCACACACTGAAACACCTTCCCCACACACTGAAACACATCCCCACACACATAAACCACTTCCCTAAAGAATGAAACAAATCCCCACACACAGAAACCCCTTCCCCACACACACTGAAACACCTTCCTCACACACTGAAACTCCTTCCCCACACACTGAAACCCCTTCCGCACACAGTGAAACCCTTCCCCACACACAGAAATACCTTCCCCACACCCTGAAACACATTCCCACACACTGAAAACCCTTCCCCACACACTCAAACACCTTCTCCACCCACTGAAACACCTTCCCCACACACTGAAACACCTTCCCCACACACTGAAACCCCTTCTGCACACACTGAATTATCTTCCTCACACACTGAAAACCTTCCCCACACACTGAAACCCCTTCCCCACACACTGAAACAACTTCCCCACAGACTGAAACACCTTCCCCACGCAACAAAACACCTTCCTCACACACTGAAACCCCTTCCGCACACACTGAAACCCCTTCCCCACACACTGAAACCCCTTCCCCACACACTGAAACACATTCCCCATACACTGAAACACCTTCCCCACGCACTGAAACCTCTTCCGCACACACTGAAACACCTTCCCCACACACCGAAACCCTTCCCCACACACTGAAACACCTTCCCCACACACTGAAACACTTCCCCACACACTGAAACTCCTTCCCCACACACTGGAAACCCCTTCCCCACACACTGAAAACCCTTCCCCACACTCTGAAACACCTTCCCCACAGACTGAAACCCCTTCCCCACACACATTTACACCTTCCGCATACAATGCAACTCATCCCCACACACTGCAAACCATCCCCACACACTGAAACCCCTTCCCCACACACTGGAACCCTACCCCACACTATGAAACACCTTCCCCACACACTGAAATCCCTTCCGCACACACTGAAACACCTTCCCCACACTCTGAAACTCTTCCCCACACACTGAAACTCTTCCCCACACACTGAAAACGCTTCCCCACACACAGAAACACCAACCCCACACACTGAAACACCTTCCCCACAGACTGAAACACCTTCCCCACACACTGAAACCCCTTCCGCACACACTGAAGCACCTTCCCCACTCACTGAAACACTTCCCCACACACTGAAACCCCTTCCCCACACACTGAAACCCTTCCCCACACACTGAAACCCCTTCCCACACATTGAAACACCTTCCCCACACACTGAAACACCTTCCCCACACACTGAAACCCCTTTCCCACACACATAAACACCTGCCCCACGCAACAAAACACCTTCCTCACACACTGAAACCCCTTCCGCACACACTGAAACACCTTCCACACACACTGAAACCCTTCCCCACACACTGAAACCCCTTCCCCACACACTGAAACAATTCGCCACACACTGAATCCCCTTCCCCACACACACTGAAACACCTTCCCCACACACTGAAACTCCTTCCCCACACACGGAAACCCCTTCCACACACAGTGAAACCCTTCCCCACACACTGAAACACCTTCCCCACACACTGAAACCCCTTCCCCACACACTGAAACCCCTTCCCCACACACTGATACATCTTCCCCACACACTGAAACCCCTTCCCCACACACTGAAACACCTTCCCCACACACTGAAACCCCTTCCCCACACACTGAAACATCTTCCCCACACACTAAAAACCTTCCCCACACACTGAAACACCTTCCCCACACACTGAAACCCTTCCCCACACACGGAAACCCCTACCCCACACACTGAAACACCTTCCCCACACACTGAAACAGCATCCCCACACACTGAAACCCCTTCCGCACACACTGAAACCCCTTCCCACACATTGATACACCTTCCCCACACACTGAAACCCCTTCCGCACACACTGAAACACCTTCCCCACACACTGAAATCCTTCCCCACACACTGAAACCCCTTCCCGACACACTGAAACAACTTCCCCACGCAACAAAACACCTTTTCGCACACAGAAACCCCTTCCGCACACCCTGAAACGCCTTCGCCACACACTGAAACCCATCCCCACACACTGAAACACCTTCCCCACACACTGAAGCACTTCCCACACATTGTAGCACCTTCCGCACACACTGAAACACCTTCCACACACACTGAAACGCATTCCCCACACACTGCAACACATCACCACACACTGAAACCCCTTCCGCACACACGGATACCCCTTCCCCACACACTGAAACACCTTTCCCACATACTGAAACAACTTCCTGACACACTGAAACCCCTTCCCCACAAACTGAAACACGTTCCCCATACACTGAAACACCTTCCCCACACATTGAAACCCCTTCCGCACACTCTGAAACAAATTCCCCACACACCAAAACCCTTCCCCACACACTGAAACACCTTCCCCACACACTGAAACACTTCCCCACACACTGAAACTCCTTCCCCAGACACTGGAAAACCTTCCCACACACTGAAACACCTTCCCCACAGACTGAAACCCCTTCCTCACACACTAAAACACCTTCCCCACACACAGAAACACCTTCGCCATACACTGAAATACCATCCCCACACACTCAACCACCTTTCCCACACACTGAAACCCCATCCCCAGACACTTACACACCTTCCACACATACTGAAACACCATCCCCACACCATGAAATACCATCCCCACACACTGGAACACCTATCCCACACACTGAAACCCCTTCCCCACACACTGGAACCCTACCCCATCCACTGAAACACCTTCCCCAAACGCTGAAACCCCTCCCCACACACTGAAACAGCTTCCCCACACACTGAAATCCCTTCCCCACACACTGAAACACCTTCCCCATACACTGGAACACCTTCCGCACACACTGAAACACCTTCCCCACACACTGAAACTCTTCTCCACACACTGAAACACCTTCCCCACACACTGAAACTCTTCCCCACACAATGAAACCCCTTCCCCACACACTAAAACACCTTACCCACACACTGAAACAACTTCCCCACACACTGAAAACACTTCCCCACACACTGAAACACCTTCCCCATACACTGAAACACCTTCCCCACACACTGAAACCCCTTCCTCACGCACTGAAACACCTTCCCCACACACTGAAACCCTTCCCCACACACTGAAACACCTTCCCCACACACTGAAACACTTCCCCACTCACTGAAACACCTTCCCCATACACTGGAAACCTTCCCCACACACTGAAACCCCTTCCCCACACACTGAAACTCCTTCCCCAAACACATTGAAACCCCTTCCACACACGCTGAAACACCTTCCCCACACACTGAAACCCCTTCCGCATACAATGAAACCCATCCCCACACAATAAAACCGATCCCCACACACTGAATACCATCCCCACACAATGAAACACCTTCCCCACACGCTGAAACACCTTCCCCACACACTGAAACCCCTTCCGCATGCAATGAAACCCATCCCCACACAATAAAACCGATCCCCACACACTGAAAACCATCCCCACACAATGAAACACCTTCCCCACACACTGAAACCCTTCCCGACACACTGAAACACATCCCCACACACTGAAACACATCCCCACACACTAAAACACCTTCCCCACACACTAAAGCCCCATCCCCACACACTGAAACACGTTCCCCACACACTGAAACACCTTCCCCACACACAGAAATACCATCCCCCCACACTGAAACACCTTTCCCACAGACTGAAACCCCTTCCCCACACACTGGAACCCTACACCACACACTGAAACACCTTCCCCAAACACTGAATCCCCTTCCCCACACACTGAAACAGCTTCCTCACACACTGAAACCGCTTCCCCAAACACTGAAACACCTACCCCACACACTGAAACACCTTCCCCACACACTGAAACACCTTCCCCACACACTGAAACCCCTTCCGCACACACTGAAACACCTTCCCCACACACTGAAATCCTTCCCCACACACTGAAACCCCTTCCCCACACACTGAAACACTTACCCACACATTGAAACACCGTCCCCACACACTCAAACACCTACCCCACAAACTGAAACCCCTTCCCCACACACTGAAACACCTTCCCCACGCAACAAAACACCTTCCCACACGCTGAAACCCCTTCCGCACACACTGAAACACCTTTCCCACACATTGTAGCACCTGCCCCACACACTGAAACACCTTCCACTCACACTGAAACGCATTCCCCGCACACTGCAACACATCACCACACACTGAAACACATTCCCACACGCTGAAACCCCTTCCCCACTCACCGTAACCCTTCCCAAAACACTGACACCCATTCACCACACACTGAAACACATTCCCCACACACTGAAACCCTTCCAAACACACTGAAACACATTCCCCACACACTGAAACCCCTTCCCCACACACTGAAACCCCTTCTGCACATACTGAAACACCTTCCCCACACACTGATAACCCTTCCCCACACACTGAAACCCCTTCCGCACATTCTGAAACAGCTTCCTCACACACTGAAACCGCTTCCCCAAACACTGAAACACCTACCCCACACACTGAAACACCTTCCCCACACACTGAAACAGCATCCCCACACACTGAAACCCCTTCCGCACACACTGAAACCCCTTCCCACATATTGATACACCTTCCCCACACACTGAAACCCCTTCCGCACACACTGAAACACCTTCCCCACACACTGAAATCCTTCCCCACACACTGAAACCCCTTCCCGACACACTGAAACAACTTCCCCACGCAACAAAACACCTTTTCGCACACAGAAACCCCTTCCGCACACACTGAAACGCCTTCGCCACACACTGAAACCCATCCCCACACACTGAAACACCTTCCCCACACACTGAAGCACTTCCCACACATTGTAGCACCTTCCCCACACACTGAAACACCTTCCACACACACTGAAACGCATTCCCCACACACTGCAACACATCACCACACACTGAAACCCCTTCCGCACACACTGAAACATCTTCCCCACACACTGTAACCCTTCCCCACACACTGAAACACATTCCCCGCACACTGAAACCCTTCCCCACACACGGAAATCCCTACCCCACACACTGAAACACCTTCCCCACACACTGAAACAACTTCCCCACACACTGAAACCCCTTCCCCACAAACTGAAACATCATCCCCATGCACTGAAACACCTTCCGCACACACTGAAACACCTTCCCCACACACTGAAACACATTCCCCACACACTGAAACACCCTCCCCACACACAGAAATACCATCCCCACACACTGCAACGCCTTTCCCACACACTGGAACCCCTCCCCACACACTGGAACCCAACCCCACACAATGAAACACCTTCCCCATAAAACTGAAACCCCTTCCCCACACACTGAAACAGCTTCCCCACTCACTGAAAACGCTTCCCCACACACAGAAACACCAACCCCACACACTGAAACACCTTCCCCACAGACTGAAATACCTTCCCCACACACTGAAACCCCTTCCGCACACACTGAAGCACCTTCCCCACTCACTGAAACATTGCCCCACACACTGAAACCCCTTCCCCACACACTGAAACACTTCCCCACACACTGAAACCCCTTCCCACACATTGAAACACCTTCCCCACACACTGAAACACCTTCCCCACACACTGAAACCCCTTCCCCACACACATAAACACCTTCCCCACGCAACAAAACACCTTCCTCACACACTGAAACCCCTTCCGCACACACTGAAACACCTTCCACACACACTGAAACCCTTCCCCACACACTGAAACCCCTTCCCTACACACTGAAACAATTCCCCACACACTGAAACCCCTTCCCCACACACACTGAAACACCTTCCCCACATACTGAAACTCCTTCCCCACACACGAAAACCCCTTCCACACACAGTGAAACCCTTCCCCAAAAACTGAAACCCCTTCTCCACACACTGAAACACATCCCCACACACTGAAACCCCTTCCCCACACACTGAAACACCTTCCCCACACACTGAAACCCCTTGCCCACTCACTGAAACACCTTCCCCACACACTGAAACCCCTTCCCCACACACTGAAACATCTTCCCCACACACTAAAAACCTTCCCCACACACTGAAACACCTTCCCCACACACTGAAACCCTTCCCCACACACGGAATCCCCATCCCCACACACTGAAACACCTTTCCCACATACTGAAACAACTTCCTGACACACTGAAACCCCTTCCCCACAAACAGAAACACGTTCCCCATACACTGAAACACCTTCCCCACACACTGAAACCCCTTCCGCACACTCTGAAACAAATACCCCACACACCGAAACCCTTCCCCAAACACTGAAACACCTTCCCCACACACAGAAACACTTCCCCACACACTGAAACTCCTTCCCCAGACACTGGAAAACCGTCCCACACACTGAAACACCTTCCCCACAGACTGAAACCCCTTCCTCACAAACTAAAACACCTTCCCCACAAACTGAAACACCTTCGCCATACACTGAAATACCATCCCCACAAACTCAACCACCTTTCCCACACACTGAAACCCCATCCCCAGACACTTACACACCTTCCCCACACACTGAAACTCTTCTCCACACACTGAAACACCTTCCCCACACACTGAAACTCTTCCCCACACAATGAAACCCCTTCCCCACACACTAAAACACCTTACCCACACACTGAAACAACTTCCCCACACACTGAAACCACTTCCCCACACACTGAAACACCTTCCCCATACACTGAAACACCTTCCCCACACACTGAAACCCCTTCCTCACGCACTGAAACACCTTCCCCACACACTGAAACCCTTCCCCACACACTGAAACACCTTCCCCACACACTGAAACACTTCCCCACTCACTGAAACACCTTCCCCATACACTGGAAACCTTCCCCACACACTGAAACCCCTTCCCCACACACTGAAACTCCTTCCCCAAACACATTGAAACCCCTTCCACACACGCTGAAACACCTTCCCCACACACTGAAACCCCTTCCGCATACAATGAAACCCATCCCCACACAATAAAACCGATCCCCACACACTGAAAACCATCCCCACACAATGAAACACCTTCCCCACACGCTGAAACACCTTCCCCACACACTGAAACCCCTTCCGCATGCAATGAAACCCATCCCCACACAATAAAACCGATCCCCACACACTGAAAACCATCCCCACACAATGAAACACCTTCCCCACACACTGAAACCCTTCCCGACACACTGAAACACATCCCCACACACTGAAACACATCCCCACACACTAAAACATCTTCCCCACACACTAAAGCCCCATCCCCACACACTGAAACACGTTCCCCACACACTGAAACACCTTCCCCACACACAGAAATACCATCCCCCCACACTGAAACACCTTTCCCACAGACTGAAACCCCTTCCCCACACACTGGAACCCTACACCACACACTGAAACACCTTCCCCAAACACTGAATCCCCTTCCCCACACACTGAAACAGCTTCCTCACACACTGAAACCGCTTCCCCAAACACTGAAACACCTACCCCACACACTGAAACACCTTCCCCACACACTGAAACACCTTCCCCACACACTGAAACCCCTTCCGCACACACTGAAACACCTTCCCCACACACTGAAATCCTTCCCCACACACTGAAACCCCTTCCCCACACACTGAAACACTTACCCACACATTGAAACACCGTCCCCACACACTCAAACACCTACCCCACAAACTGAAACCCCTTCCCCACACACTGAAACACCTTCCCCACGCAACAAAACACCTTCCCACACGCTGAAACCCCTTCCGCACACACTGAAACACCTTTCCCACACATTGTAGCACCTGCCCCACACACTGAAACACCTTCCACTCACACTGAAACGCATTCCCCGCACACTGCAACACATCACCACACACTGAAACACATTCCCACACGCTGAAACCCCTTCCCCACTCACCGTAACCCTTCCCAAAACACTGACACCCATTCACCACACACTGAAACACATTCCCCACACACTGAAACCCTTCCAAACACACTGAAACACATTCCCCACACACTGAAACCCCTTCCCCACACACTGAAACCCCTTCTGCACATACTGAAACACCTTCCCCACACACTGATAACCCTTCCCCACACACTGAAACCCCTTCCGCACATTCTGAAACAGCTTCCTCACACACTGAAACCGCTTCCCCAAACACTGAAACACCTACCCCACACACTGAAACACCTTCCCCACACACTGAAACAGCATCCCCACACACTGAAACCCCTTCCGCACACACTGAAACCCCTTCCCACATATTGATACACCTTCCCCACACACTGAAACCCCTTCCGCACACACTGAAACACCTTCCCCACACACTGAAATCCTTCCCCACACACTGAAACCCCTTCCCGACACACTGAAACAACTTCCCCACGCAACAAAACACCTTTTCGCACACAGAAACCCCTTCCGCACACACTGAAACGCCTTCGCCACACACTGAAACCCATCCCCACACACTGAAACACCTTCCCCACACACTGAAGCACTTCCCACACATTGTAGCACCTTCCCCACACACTGAAACACCTTCCACACACACTGAAACGCATTCCCCACACACTGCAACACATCACCACACACTGAAACCCCTTCCGCACACACTGAAACATCTTCCCCACACACTGTAACCCTTCCCCACACACTGAAACACATTCCCCGCACACTGAAACCCTTCCCCACACACGGACATCCCTACCCCACACACTGAAACACCTTCCCCACACACTGAAACAACTTCCCCACACACTGAAACCCCTTCCCCACAAACTGAAACATCATCCCCATGCAGTGAAACACCTTCCGCACACACTGAAACACCTTCCCCACACACTGAAACACATTCCCCACACACTGAAACACCTTCCCCACACACAGAAATACCATCCCCACAGACTGCAACGCCTTTCCCACACACTGGAACCCCTCCCCACACACTGGAACCCAACCCCACACAATGAAACACCTTCCCCATAAAACTGAAACCCCTTCCCCACACACTGAAACAGCTTCCCCACTCACTGAAAACGCTTCCCCACACACAGAAACACCAACCCCACACACTGAAACACCTTCCCCACAGACTGAAATACCTTCCCCACACACTGAAACCCCTTCCGCACACACTGAAGCACCTTCCCCACTCACTGAAACATTGCCCCACACACTGAAACCCCTTCCCCACACACTGAAACACTTCCCCACACACTGAAACCCCTTCCCACACATTGAAACACCTTCCCCACACACTGAAACACCTTCCCCACACACTGAAACCCCTTCCCCACACACATAAACACCTTCCCCACGCAACAAAACACCTTCCTCACACACTGAAACCCCTTCCGCACACACTGAAACACCTTCCACACACACTGAAACCCTTCCCCACACACTGAAACCCCTTCCCTACACACTGAAACAATTCCCCACACACTGAAACCCCTTCCCCACACACACTGAAACACCTTCCCCACATACTGAAACTCCTTCCCCACACACGAAAACCCCTTCCACACACAGTGAAACCCTTCCCCAAAAACTGAAACCCCTTCTCCACACACTGAAACACATCCCCACACACTGAAACCCCTTCCCCACACACTGAAACACCTTCCCCACACACTGAAACCCCTTGCCCACTCACTGAAACACCTTCCCCACACACTGAAACCCCTTCCCCACACACTGAAACATCTTCCCCACACACTAAAAACCTTCCCCACACACTGAAACACCTTCCCCACACACTGAAACCCTTCCCCACACACGGAACCCCCATCCCCACACACTGAAACACCTTTCCCACATACTGAAACAACTTCCTGACACACTGAAACCCCTTCCCCACAAACAGAAACACGTTCCCCATACACTGAAACACCTTCCCCACACACTGAAACCCATTCCGCACACTCTGAAACAAATACCCCACACACCGAAACCCTTCCCCAAACACTGAAACACCTTCCCCACACACAGAAACACTTCCCCACACACTGAAACTCCTTCCCCAGACACTGGAAAACCGTCCCACACACTGCAACACCTTCCCCACAGACTGAAACCCCTTCCTCACACACTAAAACACCTTCCCCACAAACTGAAACACCTTCGCCATACACTGAAATACCATCCCCACAAACTCAACCACCTTTCCCACACACTGAAACCCCATCCCCAGACACTTACACACCTTCCACACATACTGAAACACCATCCCCACACCATGAAATACCATCCCCACACACTGGAACACCTATCCCACACACTGAAACCCCTTCCCCACACATTGGAACCCTACCCCATCCACTGAAACACCTTCCCCAAACACTGAAACCCCTACCCCACACACTGAAACAGCTTCCCCACACACTGAAATCCCTTCCCCACACACTGAAACACCTTCCCCACACACTGGAACACCATCCCCACTCACTGAAACACCTTCCCCACACACTGAAACCCCTTTCGCACACACTGAAACACCTTCCCCACACACTGAAACTCTTCCCCACACACTGAAACACCTTCCCCACACACTGAAACTCTTCCCCACACACTGAAACCCCTTCCCCACACACTGAAACACCTTACCCACACACTGAAACAACTTCCCCACACACTGGAACCACTTCCCCACACACTGAAACACCTTCCCCATACACTGAAACACCTTCCCCACACACTGAAACCCCTTCCTCACGCACTGAAACACCTTCCCCACACACTGAAACCCTTCCCCACACACTGAAACACCTTCCCCACACACTGAAACACTTCCCCACTCACTGAAACACCTTCCCCAGACACTGGAAAACCTTCCCCACACACTGAAACCCCTTCCCCACACACTGATAACCCTTCCCCACACACTGAAACCCCTTCCGCACATTCTGAAACACCTTCCCCACACACTGAAACCCCTTCCGCACACACTGAAACCCCTTCCGCACACAGTGAAAACCTTCCCCACACACTGAAACACCTTCCCCACACACTGAAACACATCCCCACACACTTAAACCCCTTCCCTAAAGAATGAAACAAATCCCCACACACAGAAACCCCTTCCCCACACACACTGAAACACCTTCCTCACACACTGAAACTCCTTCCCCACACACTGAAACCCCTTCCGCACACAGTGAAACCCTTCCCCACACACAGAAATACCTTCCCCACACTCTGAAACACATTCCCACACACTGAAAACCCTTCCCCACACACTCAAACACCTTCTCCACCCACTGAAACACCTTCCCCACACACTGAAACACCTTCCCCACACACTGAAACCCCTTCTGCACACACTGAAACCCCTTCCCCACACACTGAAACCCCTTCTGCACACACTGAAACACCTTCCCCACACACTGATAACCCTTCCCCACACACTGAAACCCCTTCCGCACATTCTGAAACACCTTCCCCACACACTGAAACCCCTTCCGCACACACTGAAACCCCTTACGCACACAGTGAAAACCTTCCCCACACACTGAAACACCTTCCCCACACACTGAAACACATCCCCACACACTTAAACCCCTTCCCTAAAGAATGAAACAAATCCCCACACACAGAAACCCCTTCCCCACACACACTGAAACACCTTCCTCACACACTGAAACTCCTTCCCCACACACTGAAACCCCTTCCGCACACAGTGAAACCCTTCCCCACACACAGAAATACCTTCCCCACACCCTGAAACACATTCCCACACACTGAAAACCCTTCCCGACACACTCAAACACCTTCTCCACCCACTGAAACACCTTCTCCACACACTGAAACACCTTCCCCACACACTGAAACACCTTCTTCACACACTGAATTATCTTCCTCACACACTGAAAACCTTCCCCACACACTGAAACCCCTTCCCCACACACAGAAACAACTTCCCCACACACTGAAACAACTTCCCCACACACTGAAACCCCTTCCCCACACACTGAAACACATTCCCCATACACTGAAACACCTTCCCCACACACTGAAACCCCTTCCGAACACACTGAAACACCTTCCCCACACACCGAAACCCTTCCCCACACACTGAAACACCTTCCCCACACACTGAAACACTTCCCCACACACTGAAACTCCTTCCCCACACACTGGAAACCCTTCCCCACACACTGAAAACCCTTCCCCACACTCTGAAACACCTTCCCCACACACTGAAACCCCTTCCCCACACACCTTTACACCTTCCGCATACAATGCAACTCATCCCCACACACTGCAAACCATCCCCACACACTGAAACCCCTTCCCCACACACTGGAACCCTACCCCACACTATGAAACACCTTCCCCACACACTGAAATCCCTTCCGCACACACTGAAACACCTTCCCCACACACTGAAACTCTTCCCCACAAACTGAAACTCTTCCCCACACACTGAAAACGCTTCCCCACACACAGAAACACCAACCCCACACACTGAAACACCTTCCCCACAGACTGAAACACCTTCCCCACACACTGAAACCCCTTCCCACACATTGAAACACCTTCCCCATACACTGAAACACCTTCCCCATACACTGAAACCTCTTTCCCACACACATAAACACCTTCCCCACGCAACAAAACACCTTCCTCACACACTGAAACCCCTTCCGCACACACTGAAACACCTTCCACACGCACTGAAACCCTTCCCCACACACTGAAACCCCTTCCCCACACACTGAAACAATTCGCCACACACTGAATCCCCTTCCCCACACACACTGAAACTCCTTCCCCACACACTGAAACTCCTTCCCCAAACACTGAAACCCCTTCCACACACAGTGAAACCCTTCCCCAAACACTGAAACCCCTTCTCCACACACTGAAACACATCCCCACACACTGAAACCCCTTCCCCACACACTGAAACATCTTCCCCACACACTGAAACCCCTTCCCCACACACTGAAACACCTTCCCCACACACTGAAACCCCTTCCCCACACACTGAAACATCTTCCCCACTCACTAAAAACCTTCCCCACACACTGAAACACCTTCCCCACACACTGAAACCCTTCCCCACATACGGAAACCCCTTCCTCACACACTGAAACACCTTTCCCACAAACTGAAACAACTTCCTGACACACTGAAACCCCTTCCCCACAAACTGAAACACGTTCCCCATGCACTGAAACACCTTCCCCAGACACTGAAACCCCTTCCGCACACTCTGAAACAAATTCCCCACACACCGAAACCCTTCCCCACACACCGAAACACCTTCCCCACACACTGAAACACTTCCCCACACACTGACACTCCTTCCCCAGACACTGGAAAACCTTCCCACACACTGAAACACCTTCCCCACAGACTGAAACCCCTTCCTCACACACTAAAACACCTTCCCCACACACTGAAACACCTTCGCCATACACTGAAATACCATCCCCACACACTCAACCACCTTTCCCACACACTGAAACCCCATCCCCAGACACTTACACACCTTCCACACATACTGAAACACCATCCCCACACCATGAAATACCATCCCCACACACTGGAACACCTATCCCACACACTGAAACCCCTTCCCCACACACTGGAACCCTACCCCATCCACTGAAACACCTTCCCCAAACACTGAAACCCCTCCCCACACACTGAAACAGCTTCCCCACACACCGAAATCCCTTCCCCACACACTGAAACACCTTCCCCACACACTGGAACACCTTCCCCACACACTGAAACGCCTTCCCCACACACTGAAACCCCTTCCGCACACACTGAAACACCTTCCCCACACACTGAAACTCTTCCCCACACACTGAAACACCTTCCCCACACACTGAAACTCTTCCCCACACACTGAAACCCCTTCCCCACACACTGAAACACCTTACCCACACACTGAAACAACTTCCCCACACACTGAAACCACTTCCCCACAAACTGAAACACCTTCTCCATACACTGAAACACCTTCCCCACACACTGAAACCCCTTCCTCACGCACTGAAACACCTTCCCCACACACTGAAACCCTTCCCCACACACTGAAACACCTTCCCCACACACTGAAACACTTCCCCACTCACTGAAACACCTTCCCCAGACACTGGAAAACCTTCCCCACACACTGAAACCCCTTCCCCACACACTGAAACAGCTTCCCCAAACACATTGAAACCCCTTCCACACAGGCTGAAACACCTTCCCCACACACTGAAACCCCTTCCGCATGCAATGAAACCCATCCCCACACAATAAAACCGATCCCCACACACTGAAAACCATCCCCACACAATGAAACACCTTCCCCACACACTGAAACCCTTCCCGACACACTGAAACACATCCCCACACACTGAAACACATCCCCACACACTAAAACACCTTCCCCACAAACTAAAGCCCCATCCCCACACACTGAAACACGTTCCCCACACACTGAAACACCTTCCCCACACACAGAAATACCATCCCCCCACACTAAAACACCTTTCCCACAGACTGAAACCCCTTCCCCACACACTGGAACCCTACACCACACACTGAAACACCTTCCCCAAACACTGAATCCCCTTCCCCACACACTGAAACAGCTTCCTCACACACTGAAACCGCTTCCCCAAACACTGAAACACCTACCCCACACACTGAAACACCTTCCCCACACACTGAAACACCTTCCCCACACACTGAAACCCCTTCCGCACACACTGAAACACCTTCCCCACACACTGAATTCCTTCCCCACACACTGAAACCCCTTCCCCACACACTGAAACACTTACCCACACATTGAAACACCGTCCCCACACACTGAAACACCTACCCCACAAACTGAAACCCCTTCCCCACACACTGAAACACCTTCCCCACGCAACAAAACACCTTCCCACAAGCTGAAACCCCTTCCGCACACACTGAAACACCTTTCCCACACACTGTAGCACCTTGCCCACACACTGAAACACCTTCCACTCACACTGAAACGCATTCCCCGCACACTGCAACACATCACCACACACTGAAACACATTCCCACACGCTGAAACCCCTTCCCCACTCACTGTAACCCTTCCCAAAACAGTGACACCCATTCACCACACACTGAAACACATTCCCCACACACTGAAACCCTTCCAAACACACTGAAACACATTCCCCACACACTGAAACCCCTTCCCCACACACTGAAACCCCTTCTGCACACACTGAAACACCTTCCCCACACACTGATAACCCTTCCCCACACACTGAAACCCCTTCCCCACACACTGAAACACCTTCCCCACACACTGAAACACATCCCCACACACTTAAACCCCTTCCCTAAAGAATGAAACAAATCCCCACACACAGAAACCCCTTCCCCACACACACTGAAACACCTTCCTCACACACTGAAACTCCTTCCCCACACACTGAAACCCCTTCCGCACACAGTGAAACCCTTTCCCACACACAGAAATACCTTCCCCACACCCTGAAACACATTCCCACACACTGAAACCCCTTCCGCACATACTGAAACATCTTCCCCACACACTGTAACCCTTCCCCACACACTGAAACACATTCCCCACACACTGAAACCCTACCCCACACACGGAAACCCCTACCCCACACACTGAAACACCTTCCCCACACACTGAAACAACTTCCCCACACACTGAAACCCCTTCCCCACAAACTGAAACATCTTCCCATGCACTGAAACACCTTCCCCACACACTGAAACACCTTACCCACACACTGAAACACTTTCCCCACACACTGAAACTCCTTCCCCACACACAGAAATACCATCCCCACACACTGCAACGCCTTTCCCACACACTGGAACCCCTTCCCCACACAGTGGAACCCAACCCCACACAATGAAACACCTTCCCCATAAAACTGAAACCCCTTCCCCACACACTGAAACAGCTTCCCCACTCACTGAAAACGCTTCCCCACTCACTGAAACACTTCCCCACACACTGAAACCCCTTCCCCACACACTGAAACCCTTCTCCACACACTGAAACCCCTTCCCACACATTGAAACACCTTCCCCACACACTGAAACACCTTCCCCACACACTGAAACCCCTTCCCCACACACATAAACACCTTCCCCACGCATCAAAACACCTTCCTCACACACTGAAACCCCTTCCGCACACACTGAAACACCTTCCACACACACTGAAACCCTTCCCCACACACTGAAACCCCTTCCCCACACACTGAAACAATTCGCCACACACTGTATCCCCTTCCCCACACACACTGAAACACCTTCCCCGCACACTGAAACTCCTTCCCCACACACGGAAACCCCTTCCACACACAGTGAAACGCTTCCCCAAACGCTGAAACCCCTTCTCCACACACTGAAACACATCCCCACACACTGAAACACCTTCCCCAAACACTGAAACACCTTCCCCACACACTGAAACCCCTTCCCCACACACTGAAACACCTTCCCCACACACTGAAACCCCTTCCCCACACACTGAAACATCTTCCCCACACACTAAAAACCTTCCCCACACACTGAAACACCTTCCCCACACACTGAAACCCTTCCCCACACACGGAAACCCCTTCCCCACACACTGAAACACCTTTCCCACATACAGAAACAACTTCCTGACACACTGAGACCCCTTCCCCACAAACTGAAACACGTTCCCCATACACTGAAACACCTTCCCCACACACTGAAACCCCTTCCACACACTCTGAAACAAATTCCCCACACACCGAAACCCTTCCCCACACACTGAAACACCTTCCCCACACACTGAAACACTTCCCCACACACTGAAACTCCTTCCCCAGACACTGGAAAACCTTCCCACACACTGAAACACCTTCCCCACAGACTGAAACCCCTTCCTCACACACTAAAACACCTTCCCCACACACTGAAACACCTTCGCCAAACACTGAAATACCATCCCCACACACTCAACCACCTTTCCCACACACAGAAACCCCATCCCCAGACACTTACACACCTTCCACACATACAGAAACACCATCCCCACACCATGAAATACCATCCCCACACACTGGAACACCTATCCCACACACTGAAACCCCTTCCCCACACATTGGAACCCTACCCCATCCACTGAAACACCTTCCCCAAACACTGAAACCCCTTCCCCGCACACTGAAACAGCTTCCCCACACACTGAAATCCCTTCCCCACACACTGAAACACCTTCCCCACACACTGGAACACCTTCCCCACACACTGAAACACCTTCCCCACACACTGAAACCCCTTCCACACACACTGAAACACCTTCCCCACACACTGAAACTCTTCCCCACACACTGAAACACCTTCCCCACACACTGAAACTCTTCCCCACACACTGAAACCTCTTCCCCACACACTGAAACACCTTACCCACACACTGAAACAACTTCCCCACACACTGAAACCACTTCCGCACACACTGAAACACCTTCCCCATACACTGAAACACCTTCCCCACACACTGAAACCACTTCCTCACGCACTGAAACACCTTCCCCACACACTGAAACCCTTCCCCACACACTGAAACCCCTTCCGCACACACTGAAACACCTTCCCCACACACCGAAACCCTTCCCCACACACTGAAACACCTTCCCCACACACTGAAACACTTCCCCACACACTGAAACTCCTTCCCCACACACTGGAAAATCTTCCCCACACACTGAAAACCCTTCCCCACACTCTGAAACACCTTCCCCACACACTGAAACCCCTTCCCCACCCACCTTTACACCTTCCGCATACAATGCAACTCATCCCCACACACTGCAAACCATCCCCACACACTGAAACCCCTTCCCCAACACTGGAACCCTACCCCACACTATGAAACACCTTCCCCACACACTGAAATCCCTTCCGCACACACTGAAACACCTTTGCCACCCACTGAAACTCTTCCCCACACACTGAAACTCTTCCCCACACACTGAAAACGCTTCCCCACACACAGAAACACCAACCCCACACACTGAAACACCTTCCCCACAGACTGAAACACCTTCCCCACACACTGAAACCCCTTCCGCACACACTGAAGCACCTTCCCCACTCACTGAAACACTTCCCCACACACTGAAACCCCTTCCCCACACACTGAAACCCTTCCCCACACACTGAAACCCCTTCCCACACATTGAAACACCTTCCCCACAAACTGAAACACCTTCCCCACACACTGAAACCCCTTCCCCACACACATAAACACCTTCCCCACGCAACAAAACACCTTCCTCACACACTGAAACCCCTTCCGCACACACTGAAACACCTTCCACACACACTGAAACCCTTCCCCACACACTGAAACCCCTTCCCCACACACTGAAACAATTCACCACACACTGAATCCCCTTCCCCACACACACTGAAACACCTTCCCCACACACTGAAACTCCTTCCCCACACACGGAAACCCCTTCCACACACAGTGAAACCCTTCCCCAAACACTGAAACCCCTTCTCCACACACTGAAACACATCCCCACACACTGAAACCCCTTCCCCACACACTGAAACATCTTCCCCACACACTGAAACCCCTTCCCCACACACTGAAACACCTTCCCCACACACTGAAACCCCTTCCCCACACACTGAAACATCTTCCCCACACACTAAAATCCTTCCCCACACACTGAAACACCTTCCCCACACACTGAAAAACCTTCCCCACACACGGAAACCCCTTCCCCACACACTGAAACACCTTTCCCACATACTGAAACAACTTCCTGACACACTGAAACCCCTTCCCCACAAACTGCAACACGTTCCCCATACACTGAAACACCTTCCCCACACACTGAAACCCCTTCCGCACACTCTGAAACAAATTCCCCACACAGAAACCCTTCCCCACACACTGAAACACCTTCCCCACACACTGAAACACTTCCCCACACACTGAAACTCCTTCCCCAGACACTGGAAAACCTTCCCACACACTGAAACACCTACCCCACAGACTGAAACCCCTTCCTCACACACTAAAACACCTTCCCCACACACTGAAACACCTTCGCCATACACTGAAATACCATCCCCACACACTCAACCACCTTTCCCACACACTGAAACCCCATCCCCAGACACTTACACACCTTCCACACATACTGAAACAACATCCCCACACCATGAAATACCATCCCCACACACTGGAACACCTATCCCACACACTGAAACCCCTTCCCCACACACTGGAACCCTACCCCATCCACTGAAACACCTTCCCCAAACACTGAAACCCCTCCCCACACACTGAAACAGCTTCCCCACACACTGAAATCCCTTCCCCACACACTGAAACACCTTCCCCACACACTGGAACACCTTCCCCACACACTGAAACACCTTCCCCACACACTGAAACCCCTTCCGCACACACTGAAACACCTTCCCCACACACTGAAACTCTTCCCCACACACTGAAACACCTTCCCCACACACTGAAACTCTTCCCCACACACGGAAACCCCTTCCCCACACACTGAAACACCTTACCCACACACTGAAACAACTTCCCCACACACTGAAACCAGTTCCCCACACACTGAAACACCTTCCCCATACACTGAAACACCTTCCCCACACACTGAAACCCCTTCCTCACGCACTGAAACACCTTCCCCACACACTGAAACACTTCCCCACTCACTGAAACACCTTCCCCAGACACTGGAAAACCTTCCCCACACACTGAAACCCCTTCCCCACACACTGAAACACCTTCCCCAAACACATTGAAACCCCTTCCACACACGCTGAAACACATTCCCCACACACTGAAACCCCTTCCGCATACAATGAAACCCATCCCCACACAATAAAACCGATCCCCACACACTGAAAACCATCCCCACACAATGAAACACCTTCCCCACACACTGAAACCCTTCCCGACACACTGAAACACATCCCCACACACTGAAACACATCCCCACACACTAAAACACCTTCCCCACACATACAAAACCCCTTCCCCACACACTGAAACACGTTCCCCACACACTGAAACACCTTCCCCACACACAGAAATACCATCCCCCCACACTGAAACACCTTTCCCACAGACTGAAACCCCTTCCCCACACACTGGAACCCTACACCACACACTGAAACACCTTCCCCAAACACTGAATCCCCTTCCCCACACACTGAAACAGCTTCCTCACACACTGAAACCGCTTCCCCAAACACTGAAACACCTACCCCACACACTGAAACACCTTCCCCACACACTGAAACACCTTCCCCACACACTGAAACCCCTTCCGCACACACTGAAACACCTTCCCCACACACTGAAATCCTTCCCCACACACTGAAACCCCTTCCCCACACACTGAAACACTTACCCACACATTGAAACACCGTCCCCACACACTGAAACACCTACCCCACAAACTGAACCCCCTTCCCCACACACTGAAACACCTTCCCCACGCAACAAAACACCTTCCCACACGCTGAAACCCCTTCCGCACACACTGAAACACCTTTCCCACACACTGTAGCACCTTCCCCACACACTGAAACACCTTCCACTCACACTGAAACGCATTCCCCGCACACTGCAACACATCACCACAAACTGAAACACATTCCAACACGCTGAAACCCCTTCCCCACTCACTGTAACCCTTTCCAAAACACTGACACCCATTCACCACACACTGAAACTCCTTCCCCAGACACTGGAAAACCTTCCCACACACTGAAACACCTACCCCACAGACTGAAACCCCTTCCTCACACACTAAAACACCTTCCCCACACACTGAAACACCTTCGCCATACACTGAAATACCATCCCCACACACTCAACCACCTTTCCCACACACTGAAACCCCATCCCCAGACACTTACACACCTTCCACACATACTGAAACAACATCCCCACACCATGAAATACCATCCCCACACACTGGAACACCTATCCCACACACTGAAACCCCTTCCCCACACACTGGAACCCTACCCCATCCACTGAAACACCTTCCCCAAACACTGAAACCCCTCCCCACACACTGAAACAGCTTCCCCACACACTGAAATCCCTTCCCCACACACTGAAACACCTTCCCCACACACTGGAACACCTTCCCCACACACTGAAACACCTTCCCCACACACTGAAACCCCTTCCGCACACACTGAAACACCTTCCCCACACACTGAAACTCTTCCCCACACACTGAAACACCTTCCCCACACACTGAAACTCTTCCCCACACACGGAAACCCCTTCCCCACACACTGAAACACCTTACCCACACACTGAAACAACTTCCCCACACACTGAAACCAGTTCCCCACACACTGAAACACCTTCCCCATACACTGAAACACCTTCCCCACACACTGAAACCCCTTCCTCACGCACTGAAACACCTTCCCCACACACTGAAACCCTTCCCCACACACTGAAACACCTTCCCCACACACTGAAACACTTCCCCACTCACTGAAACACCTTCCCCGGACACTGGAAAACCTTCCCCACACACTGAAACCCCTTCCCCACACACTGAAACACCTTCCCCAAACACATTGAAACCCCTTCCACACACGCTTAAACACCTTCCCCACACACTGAAACCCCTTCCGCATACAATGAAACCCATCCCCACACAATAAAACCGATCCCCACACACTGAAAACCATCCCCACACAATGAAACACCTTCCCCACACACTGAAACCCTTCCCGACACACTGAAACACATCCCCACACACTGAAACACATCCCCACACACTAAAACACCTTCCCCACACATACAAAACCCCTTCCCCACACACTGAAACACGTTCCCCACACACTGAAACACCTTCCCCACACACAGAAATACCATCCCCCCACACTGAAACACCTTTCCCACAGACTGAAACCCCTTCCCCACACACTGGAACCCTACACCACACACTGAAACACCTTCCCCAAACACTGAATCCCCTTCCCCACACACTGAAACAGCTTCCTCACACACTGAAACCGCTTCCCCAAACACTGAAACACCTACCCCACACACTGAAACACCTTCCCCACACACTGAAACACCTTCCCCACACACTGAAACCCCTTCCGCACACACTGAAACACCTTCCCCACACACTGAAATCCTTCCCCACACACTGAAACCCCTTCCCCACACACTGAAACACTTACCCACACATTGAAACACCGTCCCCACACACTGAAACACCTACCCCACAAACTGAACCCCCTTCCCCACACACTGAAACACCTTACCCACGCAACAAAACACCTTCCCACACGCTGAAACCCCTTCCGCACACACTGAAACACCTTTCCCACACACTGTAGCACCTTCCCCACACACTGAAACACCTTCCACTCACACTGAAACGCATTCCCCGCACACTGCAACTCATCACCACAAACTAAAACACATTCCAACACGCTGAAACCCCTTCCCCACTCACTGTAACCCTTCCCAAAACACTGACACCCATTCACCACACACTGAAACACATTCCCCACACACTGAAACCCTTCCAAACACACTGAAACACATTCCCCACACACTGAAACCCCTTCCCCACACACTGAAACCCCTTCTGCACACACTGAAACACCTTCCCCACACACTGATAACCCTTCCCCACACACTGAAATACCTTCCGCACATTCTGAAACACCTTCCCCACACACTGAAACCCCTTCCGCACACACTGAAACCCCTTCCGCACACAGTGAAAACCTTCCCCACACACTGAAACACCTTCCCCACACACTGAAACACATCCCCACACACTTAAAACCCTTCCCTACAGAATGAAACAAATCCCCACACACAGAAACCCCTTCCCCACACACACTGAAACACCTTCCTCACACACTGAAACTCCTTCCCCACACACTGAAACCCCTTCCGCAAACAGTGAAACCCTTCCCCACACACAGAAATACCTTCCCCACACACAGAAATACCATCCCCCCACACTGAAACACCTTTCCCACAGACTGAAACCCCTTCCCCACACACTGGAACCCTACACCACACACTGAAACACCTTCCCCAAACACTGAATCCCCTTCCCCACACACTGAAACAGCTTCCTCACACACTGAAACCGCTTCCCCAAACACTGAATCACCTACCCCACACACTGAAACACCTTCCCCACATACTGAAACACCTTCCCCACACACTGAAACCCCTTCCCCACACACTGAAACACTTACCCACACATTGAAACACCGTCCCCACACACTGAAACACCTACCCCACAAACTGAACCCCCTTCCCCACACACTGAAACACCTTCCCCACGCAACAAAACACCTTCCCACACGCTGAAACCCCTTCCGCACACACTGAAACACCTTTCCCACACACTGTAGCACCTTCCCCACACACTGAAACACCTTCCACTCACACTGAAACGCATTCCCCGCACACTGCAACACATCACCACAAACTGAAACACATTCCAACACGCTGAAACCCCTTCCCCACTCACTGTAACCCTTTCCAAAACACTGACACCCATTCACCACACACTGAAACTCCTTCCCCAGACACTGGAAAACCTTCCCACACACTGAAACACCTACCCCACAGACTGAAACCCCTTCCTCACACACTAAAACACCTTCCCCACACACTGAAACACCTTCGCCATACACTGAAATACCATCCCCACACACTCAACCACCTTTCCCACACACTGAAACCCCATCCCCAGACACTTACACACCTTCCACACATACTGAAACAACATCCCCACACCATGAAATACCATCCCCACACACTGGAACACCTATCCCACACACTGAAACCCCTTCCCCACACACTGGAACCCTACCCCATCCACTGAAACACCTTCCCCAAACACTGAAACCCCTCCCCACACACTGAAACAGCTTCCCCACACACTGAAATCCCTTCCCCACACACTGAAACACCTTCCCCACACACTGGAACACCTTCCCCACACACTGAAACACCTTCCCCACACACTGAAACCCCTTCCGCACACACTGAAACACCTTCCCCACACACTGAAACTCTTCCCCACACACTGAAACACCTTCCCCACACACTGAAACTCTTCCCCACACACGGAAACCCCTTCCCCACACACTGAAACACCTTACCCACACACTGAAACAACTTCCCCACACACTGAAACCAGTTCCCCACACACTGAAACACCTTCCCCATACACTGAAACACCTTCCCCACACACTGAAACCCCTTCCTCACGCACTGAAACACCTTCCCCACACACTGAAACCCTTCCCCACACACTGAAACACCTTCCCCACACACTGAAACACTTCCCCACTCACTGAAACACCTTCCCCGGACACTGGAAATCCTTCCCCACACACTGAAACCCCTTCCCCACACACTGAAACACCTTCCCCAAACACATTGAAACCCCTTCCACACACGCTGAAACACCTTCCCCACACACTGAAACCCCTTCCGCATACAATGAAACCCATCCCCACACAATAAAACCGATCCCCACACACTGAAAACCATCCCCACACAATGAAACACCTTCCCCACACACTGAAACCCTTCCCGACACACTGAAACACATCCCCACACACTGAAACACATCCCCACACACTAAAACACCTTCCCCACACATACAAAACCCCTTCCCCACACACTGAAACACGTTCCCCACACACTGAAACACCTTCCCCACACACAGAAATACCATCCCCCCACACTGAAACACCTTTCCCACAGACTGAAACCCCTTCCCCACACACTGGAACCCTACACCACACACTGAAACACCTTCCCCAAACACTGAATCCCCTTCCCCACACACTGAAACAGCTTCCTCACACACTGAAACCGCTTCCCCAAACACTGAAACACCTACCCCACACACTGAAACACCTTCCCCACACACTGAAACACCTTCCCCACACACTGAAACCCCTTCCGCACACACTGAAACACCTTCCCCACACACTGAAATCCTTCCCCACACACTGAAACCCCTTCCCCACACACTGAAACACTTACCCACACATTGAAACACCGTCCCCACACACTGAAACACCTACCCCACAAACTGAACCCCCTTCCCCACACACTGAAACACCTTACCCACGCAACAAAACACCTTCCCACACGCTGAAACCCCTTCCGCACACACTGAAACACCTTTCCCACACACTGTAGCACCTTCCCCACACACTGAAACACCTTCCACTCACACTGAAACGCATTCCCCGCACACTGCAACTCATCACCACAAACTAAAACACATTCCAACACGCTGAAACCCCTTCCCCACTCACTGTAACCCTTCCCAAAACACTGACACCCATTCACCACACACTGAAACACATTCCCCACACACTGAAACCCTTCCAAACACACTGAAACACATTCCCCACACACTGAAACCCCTTCCCCACACACTGAAACCCCTTCTGCACACACTGAAACACCTTCCCCACACACTGATAACCCTTCCCCACACACTGAAATACCTTCCGCACATTCTGAAACACCTTCCCCACACACTGAAACCCCTTCCGCACACACTGAAACCCCTTCCGCACACAGTGAAAACCTTCCCCACACACTGAAACACCTTCCCCACACACTGAAACACATCCCCACACACTTAAAACCCTTCCCTACAGAATGAAACAAATCCCCACACACAGAAACCCCTTCCCCACACACACTGAAACACCTTCCTCACACACTGAAACTCCTTCCCCACACACTGAAACCCCTTCCGCAAACAGTGAAACCCTTCCCCACACACAGAAATACCTTCCCCACACACAGAAATACCATCCCCCCACACTGAAACACCTTTCCCACAGACTGAAACCCCTTCCCCACACACTGGAACCCTACACCACACACTGAAACACCTTCCCCAAACACTGAATCCCCTTCCCCACACACTGAAACAGCTTCCTCACACACTGAAACCGCTTCCCCAAACACTGAAACACCTACCCCACACACTGAAACACCTTCCCCACACACTGAAACACCTTCCCCACACACTGAAACCCCTTCCGCACACACTGAAACACCTTCCCCACACACTGAAATCCTTCCCCACACACTGAAACCCCTTCCCCACACACTGAAACACTTACCCACACATTGAAACACCTTCCCCACACACTGAAACACCTACCCCACAAACTGAACCCCCTTCCCCACACACTGAAACACCTTACCCACGCAACAAAACACCTTCCCACACGCTGAAACCCCTTCCGCACACACTGAAACACCTTTCCCACACACTGTAGCACCTTCCCCACACACTGAAACACCTTCCACTCACACTGAAACGCATTCCCCGCACACTGCAACTCATCACCACAAACTAAAACACATTCCAACACGCTGAAACCCCTTCCCCACTCACTGTAACCCTTCCCAAAACACTGACACCCATTCACCACACACTGAAACACATTCCCCACACACTGAAACCCTTCCAAACACACTGAAACACATTCCCCACACACTGAAACCCCTTCCCCACACACTGAAACCCCTTCTGCACACACTGAAACACCTTCCCCACACACTGATAACCCTTCCCCACACACTGAAATACCTTCCGCACATTCTGAAACACCTTCCCCACACACTGAAACCCCTTCCGCACACACTGAAACCCCTTCCGCACACAGTGAAAACCTTCCCCACACACTGAAACACCTTCCCCACACACTGAAACACATCCCCACACACTTAAAACCATTCCCTACAGAATGAAACAAATCCCCACACACAGAAACCCCTTCCCCACACACACTGAAACACCTTCCTCACACACTGAAACTCCTTCCCCACACACTGAAACCCCTTCCGCAAACAGTGAAACCCTTCCCCACACACAGAAATACCTTCCCCACACCCTGAAACACATTCCCACACACTGAAAACCCTTCCCCACACACTCAAACACCTTCTCCACCCACTGAAACACCTTCCCCACACACTGAAACACCTTCCCCACACACTGAAACCCCTTCTGCACACACTGAATTATCTTCCTCACTCACTGAAAACCTTCCCCACACACTGAAACCACTTCCCCACACACTGAAACAACTTCCCCACACACTGAAACAACTTCACCACACAATGAAACCCCTTCCCCACACACTGAAACACCTTCCCCATCCACTGAAACACCTTCCCCACACACTGAAACCCCTTCCGCACACACTGAAACACCTTCCCCACACACCGAAACCCTTCCCCACACACTGAAACACCTTCCCCACACACTGAAACACTTCCCCACACACTGAAACTCCTTCCCCACACACTGGAAACCCATCCCCACACACTGAAAACCCTTCCCCACACTCTGAAACACCTTCCCCACACACTGAAATCCCTTCTGCACACACTGAAACACCTTCCCCACACACTGAAACTCTTCCCCACACACTGAAACACCTTCCCCACACACTGAAACTCTTCCCCACACACTGAAACCCCTTCCCCACACACTGAAACACCTTACCCACACACTGAAACAACTTCCCCACACACTGAAACCACTTCGCCACACACTGAAACACCTTCCCCATACACTGAAACACCTTCCCCACACACTGAAACCCCTTCCTCACGCACTGAAACACCTTCCCCACACACTGAAACCCTTCCCCACACACTGAAACACCTTCCCCACACACTGAAACACTTCCCCACTCACTGAAACACCTTCCCCAGACACTGGAAAACCTTCCCCACACACTGAAACCCCTTCCCCACACACTGTAACACCTTCCCCAAACAAATTGAAACCCCTTCCACACACGCTGAAACACCTTCCCCACACACTGAAACCCCTTCCGCATACAATGAAACCCATCCCCACACAATAAAACCCATCCCCACACACTGAAAACCATCCCCACACAATGAAACACCTTCCCCACACACTGAAACCCTTCCCGACAAACTGAAGCACATCCCCACACACTGAAACACATCCCCACACAATACAACACCTTCCCCACACACTAAAACCCCTTCCCCACACACTGAAGCACGTTCCCCACACACTGAAACACCTTCCCCCACACAGAAATACCATCCCCCCACACTGAAACACCTTTCACACAGACTGAAACCCCTTCCCCACACACTGGAACCCTTCCCCACACACTGAAACCCCTTCCCACACATTGAAACACCGTCCCCACACACTGAAACACCTCCCCCACAAACTGAAACCCCTTCCCCACACACTGAAACACCTTCCCCACGCAACAAAACACCTTCCCACACGCTGAAACACTTTCCGCACACACTGAAACACCTTTCACACACACTGTAGCACCTTCCCCACACACTGAAACACCTTCCACTCACACTGAAACGCATTCCCCACTCACTGCAACACATCACCACACACTGAAACACATTCCCACACGCTGAAATCCCTTCCCCACTCACTGTAACCCTTCCCAAAACACTGACACCCATTCACCACACACTGAAACACATTCCCCAAACACTGAAACCCTTCCAAACACACTGAAACACATTCCCCACACACTGAAACACCTTCCCCACACACTGAAACCCCTTCTGCACACACTGGAACACCTTCCCCACACACTGATAAACCTTCCCCACACAGTGAAACCTCTTCCGCACATTCTGAAACACCTTCCCCACACACTGAAACCCCTTCCGCACACACTGAAACCCCTTCCGCACACAGTGAAAACCTTCCCCACACACTGAAACACCTTCCCCACACACTGAAACACATCCCCACACACAGAAACCCCTTCCCCACACACACTGAAACACCTTCCTCACACACTGAAACTCCTTCCCCACACACTGAAACCCCTTCCGCACACAGTGAAACCCTTCCCCACACACAGAAATACCTTCCCCACACCCTGAAACACATTCCCACACACTGAAAACCCTTCCCCACACACTGAAACACCTTCTCCACCCACTGAAACACCTTCCCCACACACTGAAACAACTTCCCCACACACTGAAACCCCTTCTGCACACACTGAATTATCTTCCTCACTCACTGAAAACCTTCCCCACACACTAAAACCCCTTCCTCACACACTGAAACACCTTCCCCATACACTGAAACACCTTCCCCACACACTGAAACCCCTTCCGCACACACTGAAACACCTTCCCCACACACCGAAACCCTTCCCCACACACTGAAACTCCTTCCCCACACACTGGAAACCCTTCCCCACACACTGAAAACCCTTCCCCACACTCTGAAACACCTTCCCCACACACTGAAACCCTTCCCCACACACCAAAACCGCTTCCGCATACAATGCAACTCATCCCCACACACTGCAAACCATCCCCACACACTGAACCACCTTCCTCAAACACTGAAACCCTTGCCCACACACAGAAACCCCTTCCCCACACACTGAAACCCTTCCCTACACACTGAAAGCACTACCCACACACTGAAACACGTGCCCCACACACTGAAACACCTTCCCCACACACTGAAACCCCTTCCCCACACAGTGAAACATCTTCCTCACACACCGAAACACCTTCCCCACACACTGAAACCCCTTCCGCACACACAGAAACACCTTCCCCACACAATGAAACCCTCCCCACACACTGAAACAGCTTCCCCACACACTGAAACACCTTCCCCACACACTGGAAACCCTTCCCCACACACTGAAACCCCTTCCCCACACACTGAAACCCCTTCCCCACACACTGAAACCCCTTCCCCACACACTGAAACACCTTCCCCATACACTGAAACACCTTCCCCACACACTAAAACCCATTCCGCACACTCTGAAACACCTTCCCCACATACCGAAACCCTTCCCCACACACTGAAACACCTTCCCCACACACTGAAACACTTCCCCACACACTGAAACAACTTCCACACACACTGAAACGCATTCCCCACACACTGCAACACATCACCACACACTGAAACACATTCCCACACGCTGAAACCCCTTCCCCACTCACTGAAACACCTTTCCCACACACTGTAGCACCTTCCCCACACACTGAAACACCTTCCACACACACTGAAACGCATTCCCCACACACTGCAACACATCACCACACACTGAAACACATTCCCACACGCTGAAACCCCTTCCCCACTCACTGTAACCCTTCCCAAAACACTGACACCCATTCACCACACACTGAAACACATTCCCCACACACTGAAACCCTTCCAAACACACTGAAACACATTCCCCACACACTGAAACCCCTTCCCCACTCACTGAAACCCCTTCTGCACACACTGAAACACCTTCCCCACACACTGATAACCCTTCCCCACACACTGAAACCCCTTCCGCACATTCTGAAACACCTTCCCCACACACGGAAACCCCTTCCGCACACACTGAAACCCCTTCCGCACACAGTGAAAACCTTCCCAACACACTGAAACACCTTCCCCACACACTGAAACACAGCCCCACACACTTAAACCCCTTCCCAAAAGAATGAAACAAATCCCCAAACACAGAAACCCCTTCCCCACACACTGAAACCTCTTCCGCACACAGTGAAACCCTTCCACCAACACACTGAAATACCTTCCCCACACCCTGAAACACATTCCCACACACTGAAAACCCTTCCCCACACACTGAAACACCTTCTCCACCCACTGAAACACCTTCCCCACACACTGAAACACCTTCCCCACACACTGAAACCCCTTCTGCACACACTGAATTATCTTCCTCACTCACTGAAAACCTTGCCCACACACTGAAACACCTTGCCCACACACTGAAACCCCTTCCCCACACACTGAAACAACTTCCCCACACACTGAAACAACTTCCCCACACACTGAAACCCCTTCCCCACACACTGAAACACCTTCCCCATGCACTGAAACACCTTCCCCACACACTGAAACCCCTTCCGCACACACTGAAACACCTTCCCCACACACCAAAACCCTTCCCCACAAACTGAAGCACCTTCCCCACACACTGAAACACTTCCCCACACACTGAAACTCCTTCCCCTCAAACTGGAAACCCTTCCCCACACACTGAAAACCCTTCCCCACACTCTGAAACACCTTCCCCACACACTGAAACCCCTTCCCCACGCACTGAAACAGCTTACCCACACACCAAAACCCTTTCCGCATACAATGCAACTCATCCCCACACACTGCAAACCATCCCCACACACTGAAACCCCTTCCCCACACACTGAAACACCTTCCCCAAACACTGAAACCCCTTCCCCACACACTGAAACAGCTTCTCCACACACTGAAACCCCTTCCCCACTCACTGAAACACCTTCCCCAAACACTGAGACACCTTCCCCACTCACTGAAAGCCCTTCCACACTCACTGAAACACCTTCCCCAAACACTGAAACCCTTCCCCACACACAGAAACCCCTTCCCCACACACTGAAACCCTTCCCTACACACTGAAAGCACTTCCCACACACTGAAACACCTGCCCCACACATTGAAACACCTTCCCCACACACTGAAACCCCTTCCCCACACAGTGAAACATCTTCCCCACACACCGAAACACCTTCCCCACACACTGAAACCCCTTCCGCACACACTGAAACACCTTCCCCACACAATGAAACCCTCCCCACACACTGAAACAGCTTCCCCACAAACTGAAACACCTTCCCCACACACTGGAAACCCTTCCCCACACACTGAAACCCCTTCTCCACACACTGAAACCCCTTCCCCACACAATGAAACCGATTCCCCACACACTGAAACACCTTCCCCACACACAGAAACAACTTCCCCACACACTGAAAACCCTTTCTCCACACACTGAAACACCTTACCCATACACTGAAACACCTTCCCCACACACTGAAACCCATTCCGCACACTCTGAAACACATTCCCCACACACTGAAACCCCTTCCCCACACACTGAAACCCCTTCAGCACACACTGAAACACCTTCCCCACACACTGATAACCCTTCCCCACACACTGAAACCCCTTCCGCACATTCTGAAACACCTTCCCCACACACGGAAACCCCTTCCGCACACACTGAAACCCCTTCCGCACACAGTGAAAACCTTCCCCACACACTGAAATACCGTCCCCACACCCTGAAACACATTCCCACACACTGAAAACCCTTCCCCACACACTTAAACCCCTTCCCAAAAGAATGAAACAAATCCCCACACACAGAAACCCCTTCCCCACACACTGAAACCCCTTCCGCACACAGTGAAACCCTTCCCCACACACTGAAATACCTTCCCCACACCCTGAAACACATTCCCACACACTGAAAACCCTTCCCCACACACTGAAACACCTTCTCCACCCACTGAAACACCTTCCCCACACACTGAAGCACCTTCCCCACACACTATAACCCCTTCTGCACACACTGAATTATCTTCCTCACTCACTGAAAACCTTCCCCACACACTGAAACACCTGGCCCACACACTGAAACCCCTTCCCCACACACTGAAACAACTTCCCCACACACTGAAACAACTTCCCCACACACTGAAACCCCTTCCCCACACACTGAAACACCTTCCCCATACACTGAAACACCTTCCCCACACACTGAAACCCCTTCCGCACACACTGAAACACCTTCCCCACACACCGAAACCCTTCCCCACAAACTGAAACACCTTCCCCACACAATGAAACACTTCCCCACACACTGAAACGCCTTCCCCACACACTGGAAACCCTTCCCCACACACTGAAAACCCTTCCCCACACTCTGAAACACCTTCCCCACACACTGAAACTCCTTCCCCACACACTGAAACAGCTTACCCACACACCAAAACCCCTTCCGCATACAATGCAACTCATCCCCACACACTGCAAACCATCCCCACACACTGAAACCCCTTCCCCACACACTGAAACCCTACCCCACACACTGAAACACCTTCCCCAAACACCGAAACCCCTTCCCCACACACTGAAACAGCTTCTCCACACACTGAAACCCCTTCCCCACTCACTGAAACACCTTCCCCAAACACTGAGACACCTTCCCCACTCACTGAAAGCCCTTCCACACTCACCGAAACCCCTTCCCCACACACTGAAACACCTGCCCCACACACTGAAACACCTTCCCCACACACTGAAACCCCTTCCCCACACAGTGAAACATCTTCCCCACACACCGAAACACCTTCCCCACACACTGAAACCCCTTCCGCACACACTGAAACACCTTCCCCACACAATGAAACCCTCCCCACACACTGAAACAGCTTCCCCACACACTGAAACACCTTCCCCACACACTGGAAACCCTTCCCCACACACTGAAACCCCTTCCCCACACACTGAAACCCCTTCCCCACACACTGAAACCGATTCCCCACACACTGAAACACCTTCCCCACACACAGAAACAACTTCCCCACACACTGAAACCCCTTCCCCACACACTGAAACCCCTTCCCCACACACTGAAACCCCTTCTGCACACGCTGAAACACCTTCCCCACACACTGATAACCCTTCCCCACACACTGAAACCCCTTCCGCACATTCTGAAACACCTTCCCCACACACGGAAACCCCTTCCGCACACACTGAAACCCCTTCCGCACACAGTGAAAACCTTCCCCGCACACTGAAATACCGTCCCCACACCCTGAAACACATTCCCACACACTGAAAACCCTTCCCCACACACTGAAACACCTTGCCCACACACTGAAACCCCTTCCCCACACACTGAATCAACTTCCCCACACACTGAAACAACTTCCCCACACACTGAAACCCCTTCCCCACACACTGAAACACCTTCCCCATACACTGAAACACCTTCCCCACACACTGAAACCCCTTCCGCACACACTGAAACACCTTCCCCACACACCGAAACCCTACCCCACAAACTGAAACACCTTCCCCACACACTGAAACACTTCCCCACACACTGAAACTCCTTCCCCACACACTGGAAACCCTTCCCCACACACTGAAAACCCTTCCCCACACTCTGAAACACCTTCCCCACACACTGAAACTCCTTCCCCACACACTGAAACAGCTTACCCACACACCAAAACCCCTTCCGCATACAATGCAACTCATCCCCACACACTGCAAACCATCCCCACACACTGAAACCCCTTCCCCACACACTGGAACCCTATTTCACACACTGAAACACCTTCCCCAAACACTGAAACCCCTTCCCCACACACTGAAACAGCTTCTCCACACACTGAAACCCCTTCCCCACTCACTGAAACACCTTCCCCAAACACTGAGACACCTTCCCCACTCACTGAAACCCCTTCCACACTCACTGAAACACCTTCCCCAAACACTGAAACCCTTCCCCACAAACAGAAACCCCTTCCCCACACACTGAAACCCTTCCCTACACACTGAAAGCACTTCCCACACACTGAAACACCTGCCCCACACACTGAAACACCTTCCCCACACACTGAAACCCCTTCCCCACACAGTGAAACATCTTCCCCACACACCGAAACACCTTCCCCACACACTGAAACCCCTTCCGCACACACTGAAACACCTTCCCCACACAATGAAACCCTCCCCACACACTGAAACAGCTTCCCCACACACTGAAACACCTTCCCCACACACTGGAAACCCTTCCCCACACACTGAAACCCCTTCCCCACACACTGAAACCCCTTCCCCACACACTGAAACCGATTCCCCACACACTGAAACACCTTCCCCACACACAGAAACAACTTCCCCACACACTGAAACCCCTTCCCCACACACTGAAACCCCTTCCCCACACACTGAAACCCCTTCTGCACACACTGAAACACCTTCCCCACACACTGATAACCCTTCCCCACACACTGAAACCCCTTCCGCACATTCTGAAACACCTTCCCCACACACGGAAACCCCTTCCGCACACACTGAAACCCCTTCCGCACACACTGAAAACCTTCCCCGCACACTGAAATACCGTCCCCACACCCTGAAACACATTCCCACACACTGAAAACCCTTCCCCACACACTGAAACACCTTCCCCACACACTGAAACACAGCCCCACACACTTAAACCCCTTCCCAAAAGAATGAAACAAATCCCCACACACAGAAACCCCTTCCCCACACACTGAAACCCCTTCCGCACACCCTGAAACACATTCCCACACACTGAAAACCCTTCCCCACACACTGAAACACCTTCTCCACCCACTGAAACACCTTCCCCACACACTGAAGCACCTTCCCCACACACTGAAACCCCTTCTGCACACACTGAATTATCTTCCTCACTCACTGAAAACCTTCCCCACACACTGAAACACCTTGCCCACACACTGAAACCCCTTCCCCACACACTGAAACAACTTCCCCACACACTGAAACAACTTCCCCACACACTGAAACCCCTTCCCCACACACTGAAACACCTTCCCCATACACTGAAACACCTTCCCCACACACTGAAACACCTTCCGCACACACTGAAACACCTTCCCCACACACCGAAACCCTACCCCACACACTGAAACCCATTCCCCACATACTGAAACAACTTCCCCACACACTGAAACCCTACCCCACACTATGAAACACCTTCCCCACACACTGAAATCCCTTCCGCACACACTGAAACACCTTTGCCACCCACTGAAACTCTTCCCCACACACTGAAACTCTTCCCCACACACTGAAAACGCTTCCCCACACACAGATACACCAACCCCACACACTGAAACACCTTCCCCACAGACTGAAACACCTTCCCCACACACTGAAACCCCTTCCGCACACACTGAAGCACCTTCCCCACTCACTGAAACACTTCCCCACACACTGAAACCCCTTCCCCACACACTGAAACCCTTCCCCACACACTGAAACCCCTTCCCACACATTGAAACACCTTCCCCACACACTGAAACACCTTCCCCACGCACTGAAACCCCTTCCCCACACACATAAACACCTTCCCCACGCAACAAAACACCTTCCTCACACACTGAAACCCCTTCCGCACACACTGAAACACCTTCCACACACACTGAAACCCTTCCCCACACACTGAATCCCCTTCCCCACACACACTGAAACACCGTCCCCACACACTGAAACTCCTTCCCCACACACGGAAACCCCTTCCACACACAGTGAAACCCTTCCACAAACACTGAAACCCCTTCTCCACTCACTGAAACACATCCCCACACACTGAAACCCCTTCCCCACACACTGAAACATCTTACCCACACACTGAAACCCCTTCCCCACACACTGAAACACCTTCCCCACACACTGAAACCCCTTCCCCACACACTGAAACATCTTCCCCACACACTGAAACACCTTCCCCACACACTGAAACACCTTCCCCACACACTGAAACACCTTGCCCACACACGGAACCCCCTTCCCCACACACTGAAACACCTTTCCCACATACTGAAACAACTTCCTGACACACTGAAACCCCTTCCCCTCAAACTGAAACACGTTCCCCATACACTGAAACACCTTCCCCACACACTGAAACCCCTTCCGCACACTCTGAAACAAATTCCCCACACACCGAAACCCTTCCCCACACACTGAAACACCTTCCCCACACACTGAAACACTTCCCCACACACTGAAACTCCTTCCCCAGACACTGGAAAACCTTCCCACACACTGAAACACCTACCCCACAGACTGAAACCCCTTCCTCACACACTAAAACACCTTCCCCACACACTGAAACACCTTCGCCATACACTGAAATACCATCCCCACACACTCAACCACCTTTCCCACACACTGAAACCCCATCCCCAGACACTTACACACCTTCCACACATACTGAAACACCATCCCCACACCATGAAATACCATCCCCACACACTGGAACACCTATCCCACACACTGAAACCCCTTCCCCACACACTGGAACCCTACCCCATCCACTGAAACACCTTCCCCAAACACTGGAACATCTTCCCCACACACTGAAACACCTTCCCCACACACTGAAACCCCTTCCGCACACACTGAAACACCTTCCCCACACACTGAAACTCTTCCCCACACACAGAAACCCCTTCCCCACGCACTGAAACCCCTTCCGCACACAGTGAAACCCTTCCCCACACACTGAAATACCTTCCCCACACCCTGAAACACATTCCCACACACTGAAAACCCTTCCCCACACACTGAAACACCTTCTCCACCCACTGAAACACATTCCCCACACACTGAAGCACCTTCCCCACACACTGAAACCCCTTCTGCACACACTGAATTATCTTCCTCACTCACTGAAAACCTTCCCCACACACTGAAACACCTTGCCCACACACTGAAACCCCTTCCCCACACACTGAAACAACTTCCCCACACACTGAAACAACTTCCCCACACACTGAAACCCCTTCCCCACACACTGAAACACCTTCCCCACACACTGAAACCCCTTCCGCACACACTGAAACACCTTCCCCACACACCGAAACCCTTCCCCACAAACTGAAACACCTTCCCCACACACTGAAACACTTCCCCACACACTGAAACTCCTTCCCCACACACTGGAAACCCTTCCCCACACACTGAAAACCCTTCCCCACACTCTGAAACACCTTCCCCACACACTGAAACTCGTTCCCCACACACTGAAACAGCTTACCAACACACCAAAACCCCTTCCGCATACAATGCAACTCATCCCCACACACTGCAAAACATCCCCACACACTGAAACCCCTTCCCCACACACTGGAACCCTACCCCACACACTGAAACACCTTCCCCAAACACTGAAACCCCTTCCCCACACACTGAAACAGCTTCTCCACACACTGAAACCCCATCCCCACTCACTGAAACACCTTCCCCAAACACTGAGACACCTTCCCCACTCACTGAAAGCCCTTCCACACTCACTGAAACACCTTCCCCAAACACTGAAACCCTTCCCCACAAACAGAAACCCCTTCCCCACACACTGAAACCCTTCCCTACACACTGAAAGCACTTCCCACACACTGAAACACCTGCCCCACACACTGAAACACCTTCCCCACACACTGAAACCCCTTCCCCACACAGTGAAACATCTTCCCCACACACCGAAACACCTTCCCCACACACTGAAACCCCTTCCGCACACACTGAAACACCTTCCCCACACAATGAAACCCTCCCCACACACTGAACCAGCTTCCCCACACACTGAAACACCTTCCCCACACACTGGAAACCCTTCGCCACACACTGAAACCCCTTCCCCACACACTGAAATCCCTTCCCCACACACTGAAACCGATTCCCCACACACTGAAACACCTTCCCCACACACAGAAACAACTTCCCCACACACTGAAACCCCTTCCCCACACACTGAAACACCTTCCCCATACACTGAAACACCTTCCACACACACTGAAACCCATTCCGCACACTCTGAAACACCTTCCCCACACACCGAAACCCTTCCCCACACACTTGCACACCTTCCACACATACTGAAACACCATCCCCACACCATGAAATACCATCCCCACACACTGGAACACCTATCCCACACACTGAAACCCCTTCCCCACACACTGGAACCCTACCCCATCCACTGAAACACCTTCCCCAAACACTGAAACCCCTCCCCACACACTGAAACAGCTTCCCCACACACTGAAATCCCTTCCCCACACACTGAAACACCTTCCCCACACACTGGAACACCTTCCCCACACACTGAAACACCTTCCCCACACACTGGAACACCTTCCCCACACACTGAAACACCTTCCCCACACACCGAAACCCTTCCCCACAAACTGAAACACCTTCCCCACACACTGAAACACTTCCCCACACACTGAAACTCCTTCCCCACACACTGGAAACCCTTCCCCACACACTGAAAACCCTTCCCCACACTCTGAAACACCTTCCCCACACACTGAAACTCCTTCCCCACACACTGAAACAGCTTACCCACACACCAAAACCCCTTCCGCATACAATGCAACTCATCCCCACACACTGCAAACCATCCCCACACACTGAAACCCCTTCCCCACACACTGGAACCCTACCCCACACACTGAAACACCTTCCCCAAACACTGAAACCCTTCCCCACACACTGAAACAGCTTCTCCACACACTGAAACCCCTTCCCCACTAACTGAAACACCTTCCCCAAACACTGAGACACCTTCCCCACTCACTGAAAGCCCTTCCACACTCACTGAAACACCTTCCCCAAACACTGAAACCCTTCCCCACAAACAGAAACCCCTTCCCCACACACTGAAACCCTTCCCTACACACTGAAAGCACTTCCCACACACTGAAACACCTGCCCCACACACTGAAACACCTTCCCCACACACTGAAACCCCTTCCCCACACAGTGAAACATCTTCCCCACACACCGAAACACCTTCCCCACACACTGAAACCCCTTCCGCACACACTGAAACACCTTCCCCACACAATGAAACCCTCCCCACACACTGAAACAGCTTCCCCACACACTGAAACACCTTCCCCACACACTGGAAACCCTTCCCCACACACTGAAACCCCTTCCCCACACACTGAAACCCCTTCCCCACACACTGAAACCGATTCCCCACACACTGAAACATCTTCCCCACACACAGAAGCAACATCCCCACACACTGAAACCCCTTCCCCACACACTGAAACACCTTCCCCATACACTGAAACACCTTCCACACACACTGAAACCCATTCCGCACACTCTGAAACACCTTCCCCACACACCGAAACCCTTCCCCACATACTTACACACCTTCCACACATACTGAGACACCATCCCCACACCATGAAATACCATCCCCACACACTGGAACACCTATCCCACACACTGAAACCCCTACCCCACACACTGGAACCCTACCCCATCCACTGAAACACCTTCCCCAAACACTGAAACCCCTCCCCACACACTGAAACAGCTTCCCCACACACTGAAATCCCTTCCCCACACACTGAAACACCTTCCCCACACACTGGAACACCTTCCCCACACACTGAAACACCTTCCCCACACACTGAAACCCCTTCCGCACACACTGAAACACCTTCCCCACACACTGAAACTCTTCCCCACACACAGAAACCCCTTCCCCACACACTGAAACCCCTTCCGCACACAGTGAAACCCTTCCCCACACACTGAAATACCTTCCCCACACCCTGAAACACATTCCCACACACTGAAAACCCTTCCCCACACACTGAAACACCTTCTCCACCCACTGAAACACCTTCCCCACACACTGAAGCACCTTCCCCACACACTGAAACCCCTTCTGCACTCACTGAATTATCTTCCTCACTCACTGAAAACCTTCCCCACACACTGAAACACCTTGCCCACACACTGAAACCCCTTCCCCACACACTGAAACAACTTCACCACACACTGAAACAACTTCCCCACACACTGAAACCCCTTCCCCACACACTGAAACACCTTCCCCATACACTGAAACACCTTCCCCACACACTGAAACACCTTCCGCACACACTGAAACACCTTCCCCACACACCGAAACCCTACCCCACAAACTGAAACACCTTCCCCACACACTGAAACACTTCCCCACACACTGAAACTCCTTCCCCACACACTGGAAACCCTTCCCCACACACTGAAAACCCTTCCCCACACTCTGAAACACCTTCCCCACACACTGAAACTCCTTCCCCACACACTGAAACAGCTTACCCACACACCAAAACCCCTTCCGCATACAATGCAACTCATCCCCACACACTGCAAACCATCCCCACACACTGAAACCCCTTCCCCACACACTGGAACCCTACCCCACACACTGAAACACATTCCCCAAACACTGAAACCCCTTCCCCACACACTGAAACAGCTTCTCCACACTGAAACCCCTTCCCCACTCACTGAAACACCTTCCCCAAACACTGAGACACCTTCCCCACTCACTGAAAGCCCTTCCACACTCACTGAAACACCTTCCCCAAACACTGAAACCCTTCCCCACAAACAGAAACCCCTTCCCCACACACTGAAACCCTTCCCTACACACTGAAAGCACTTCCCACACACTGAAACACCTGCCCCACACACTGAAACACCTTCCCCACACACTGAAACCCCTTCCCCACACAGTGAAACATCTTCCCCACACACTGAAACTCCTTCCCCACACACTGGAAACCCTTCCCCACACACTGAAAACCCTTCCCCACACTCTGAAACACCTTCCCCACACACTGAAACTCCTTCCCCACACACTGAAACAGCTTACCCACACACCAAAACCCCTTCCGCATACAATGCAACTCATCCCCACACACTGCAAACCATCCCCACACACTGAAACCCCTTCCCCACACACTGGAACCCTACCCCACACACTGAAACACCTTCCCCAAACACTGAAACCCTTCCCCACACACTGAAACAGCTTCTCCACACACTGAAACCCCTTCCCCACTAACTGAAACACCTTCCCCAAACACTGAGACACCTTCCCCACTCACTGAAAGCCCTTCCACACTCACTGAAACACCTTCCCCAAACACTGAAACCCTTCCCCACAAACAGAAACCCCTTCCCCACACACTGAAACCCTTCCCTACACACTGAAAGCACTTCCCACACACTGAAACACCTGCCCCACACACTGAAACACCTTCCCCACACACTGAAACCCCTTCCCCACACAGTGAAACATCTTCCCCACACACCGAAACACCTTCCCCACACACTGAAACCCCTTCCGCACACACTGAAACACCTTCCCCACACAATGAAACCCTCCCCACACACTGAAACAGCTTCCCCACACACTGAAACACCTTCCCCACACACTGGAAACCCTTCCCCACACACTGAAACCCCTTCCCCACACACTGAAACCCCTTCCCCACACACTGAAACCGATTCCCCACACACTGAAACATCTTCCCCACACACAGAAGCAACATCCCCACACACTGAAACCCCTTCCCCACACACTGAAACACCTTCCCCATACACTGAAACACCTTCCACACACACTGAAACCCATTCCGCACACTCTGAAACACCTTCCCCACACACCGAAACCCTTCCCCACATACTTACACACCTTCCACACATACTGAGACACCATCCCCACACCATGAAATACCATCCCCACACACTGGAACACCTATCCCACACACTGAAACCCCTTCCCCACACACTGGAACCCTACCCCATCCACTGAAACACCTTCCCCAAACACTGAAACCCCTCCCCACACACTGAAACAGCTTCCCCACACACTGAAATCCCTTCCCCACACACTGAAACACCTTCCCCACACACTGGAACACCTTCCCCACACACTGAAACACCTTCCCCACACACTGAAACCCCTTCCGCACACACTGAAACACCTTCCCCACACACTGAAACTCTTCCCCACACACAGAAACCCCTTCCCCACACACTGAAACCCCTTCCGCACACAGTGAAACCCTTCCCCACACACTGAAATACCTTCCCCACACCCTGAAACACATTCCCACACACTGAAAACCCTTCCCCACACACTGAAACACCTTCTCCACCCACTGAAACACCTTCCCCACACACTGAAGCACCTTCCCCACACACTGAAACCCCTTCTGCACTCACTGAATTATCTTCCTCACTCACTGAAAACCTTCCCCACACACTGAAACACCTTGCCCACACACTGAAACCCCTTCCCCACACACTGAAACAACTTCACCACACACTGAAACAACTTCCCCACACACTGAAACCCCTTCCCCACACACTGAAACACCTTCCCCATACACTGAAACACCTTCCCCACACACTGAAACCCCTTCCGCACACACTGAAACACCTTCCCCACACACCGAAACCCTACCCCACAAACTGAAACACCTTCCCCACACACTGAAACACTTCCCCACACACTGAAACTCCTTCCCCACACACTGGAAACCCTTCCCCACACACTGAAAACCCTTCCCCACACTCTGAAACACCTTCCCCACACACTGAAACTCCTTCCCCACACACTGAAACAGCTTACCCACACACCAAAACCCCTTCCGCATACAATGCAACTCATCCCCACACACTGCAAACCATCCCCACACACTGAAACCCCTTCCCCACACACTGGAACCCTACCCCACACACTGAAACACCTTCCCCAAACACTGAAACCCCTTCCCCACACACTGAAACAGCTTCTCCACACACTGAAACCCCTTCCCCACTCACTGAAACACCTTCCCCAAACACTGAGACACCTTCCCCACTCACTGAAAGCCCTTCCACACTCACTGAAACACCTTCCCCAAACACTGAAACCCTTCCCCACAAACAGAAACCCCTTCCCCACACACTGAAACCCTTCCCTACACACTGAAAGCACTTCCCACACACTGAAACACCTGCCCCACACACTGAAACACCTTCCCCACACACTGAAACCCCTTCCCCACACAGTGAAACATCTTCCCCACACACCGAAACACCTTCCCCACACACTGAAACCCCTTCCGCACACACTGAAACACCTTCCCCACACAATGAAACCCTCCCCACACACTGAAACAGCTTCCCCACACACTGAAACACCTTCCCCACACACTGGAAACCCTTCCCCACACACTGAAACCCCTACCCCACACACTGAAACCCCTTCCCCACACACTGAAACCGATTCCCCACACACTGAAACACCTTCCCCACACACAGAAACAACTTCCCCACACACTGAAACCCCTTCCCCACACACTGAAACACCATACCCATACACTGAAACACCTTCCACACACACTGAAACCCATTCCGCACACTCTGAAACACCTTCCCCACACACCGAAACCCTTCCCCACACACTGAAACACCTTCCCCACACACTGAAACACTTCCCCACACACTGAAACTCCTTCCACAGGCTCTGGAAACCCATCCCCACACACTGAAACCCCTTCCCCACACTCTGAAACACCTTCCCCACGCACTGAAACCCCATCCCCACAAACTGCAACACATCCCCACACACTGAAACCCATCGCCACACACTGAAACCCATCCACACACACTGAAACACCTTCCCCACACACTGAAACACATCCCCACACACTGAAACACCTTCCCCACACACTGAAACACCTTCCCCACACACTGAAATACCATCCCCACACACTGAAACACCTTTCCCACACACTGAAACCCCTTCCCCACACACTGGAACCCTACCCCACACACTGAAACACCATCCCCAAACACTGAAACCCCTGCCCCACACACTGAAACAGCTTCCCCACACACGGAACCCCTTCCCCACACACTGAAACACCTTCCCCAAACACTGAGACACCTTCCCCACACACTGAAAGCCCTTCCACACTCACTGAAACACCTTCCCCAATCACTTAAACCCTTCCCCACACACTGAAACCCCTTCCCCACACACTGAAACCCTTCCCTACACACTGAAAGCCCTTCCCACACACTGAAACACCTGCCCCACACACTGAAATACCTTCCACACACACTGAAACCCCTTCCCCACACGCTGAAACACCTTCCCCACACACCGAAACAACTTCCCCACTCACTGAAACCCCTTCCGCACACACTGAAACACCTTCCCCACACACTGAAACAGCTTTCCCACACACTGAAACACTTCCCCACAAACTGAAACACTTCCCCACACACTGAAACACCTTCCCCACACACTGGAAACCCATCCCCACACACTCAAACCCCTTCCCCACACACTGAAACACCTTCCCCACACACTGAAACCCCTTCCCCACACACTGAAACACCTTCCCCACACACTGAAACAACTTCCCCACAAACTGAAACCCCTTCCCCACACACTGAAACACCTTCCCCATACACTGAAACACCTTCCCCACACACTGAAACCCCTTCCGCACACACTGAAACACCTTCCCCACACAGCGAAACCCTTCCCCACACACTGAAACACCTTCCCCACACACTGAAACACTTCCCCACACACTGAAACCCCTTCCCCAGACACTGGAAACCCTTCCCCACACACTGAAACCCCTTCCCCACACTCTGAAACACCTTCACCACACACTGAAACCCCATCCCTACAAACTGCAACACATCCCCACACACTGAAACACCTTCCCCACACACTGAAACCCCTTCACCACACACTGAATCCCTTCCCCAAACACTGAAACCCATTCACCACACACTGAAACAAGTTTCCCACAAACTTAAACACTTCCAAACACACAGAATCACAATCCCCACACACTGAAACCCCTTCCCCACACACTGAAACCCCTTCCCCACACACTGAAAGACCTTCCCCACACACCGAAACCCCTTCTGCAGACAATGCAACTCATCCCCACACACTGAAACACATCTCCACACACTGAAACACATCCCCACACACTGAAACACCTTCCCACATACTGAATCCCTTCCCCACACTCTAAAACACCTCCCCACACACTAATTCACCTTCCCCACACACTGAAATACCATCCCCACTCACTGAAACACCTTTCCCACACACTGAAACCCGTTCCCGACACACTGCACCCTACCCCACACACTGAAACACCTTCCCCAAACACAGAAACCTCTTCCCCACACACTGAAATAGCTTCCCCACACACTGAAACCCCTTCCCCACACACTCAAACACCTCCCCCACACACTGAAACCCATTCCACACACACTGAAACACCTTCCCCAAACACTGAAACCCTTCCCCACACACTGAAACCGCTTCCCCACACACTGAAACACTTCCCTACACACTGAAAGCCCTTCCCACGCACTGAAACACCTGCCCCACACACTGAAACACATTCCTCACACACTGAAACCCTTCCAAACACACTGAAACACATTCCCTACACAATGAAACCCCTTCCCCACACGAAGAAACCTCTTCCCCACACACTGAAACGCCTTCCGCACTGACTGAAACCGCTTCTGCACACACTGAAACACCTTCCCCACACACTGAAACACCTTCCCCACACACTGAAACCCCTTCCCCACACACTGAAACACATTCCCCACGCAACAAAACAACTCCCCCACACACTGAAACCCCTTCCGCACACACTGAAACACTTCCCCACACACTGAAACACCTTCCCCACGCACTGAAACACCTCCCACTCATTGTAGCACCTTCCCCGCACACTGGAAACCCTTCCCCACACACTGAAAACCCTTCCCCACACACTGAAACACCTTCCCCACACACTGAAACGCCATCCCCAATCACTGAAACACATCGCCACACACTGAAACACATTCCCCACACGCTGAAACCCCTTCCCCACACACTGTAACCCTTCCCAAAACACTGATAGCCATTCAGCACACACTGAAACACATTCCCCACACACTGAAACCCTTCCAAACACACTGAAACACATTCCCCACACACTGAAACCCCTTCCCCACAAACTGAAACCCCTTCTGCACAAACTGAAACACCTTCCCCACACACTGAAACCCCTTCCTCACACACTGAAACTCCTTCCCCACGCACTGAAACCCCTTCCGCACACAGTGAAACCCTTCCCCACACACTGAAACCCCTTCCCCACACACTGAAACTCCTTCCCCACGCACTGAAACCCCTTCCGCACACAGTGAAACCCTTCCCCACACACTGAAACCCCTTCCCCACACACTGAAACACCTTCCCCACACACTGAAACAACATCCCCACACACTGAAGCCCCTTCCCAACACACTGAAACTCCTTCCCCAGACACTGAAACCCCTTCCCCACACACTGAAACCCCTTCCCCACACACTGAAACCCCTTCCCCACACACTGAAACACCTTCCCCTTACAACAAAACACCTTCCCCACACACTGAAACCCCTTCTGCACACACTGAAACACCTTCTCCACACACTGAAACCCTTCCCCACACACTGAAACACCTTCCCCACACACTGAAACACCTCGCACACACAGTCGCACCTTCCCCACATACTGGAAACCCTACCCCACACACTGAAACCCCTTCCCCACACACTGAAACACCTTCCCCACACACTGAAACCCCTTCCCCACACACTGAAACACATTCCCCACGCAACAAAACAACTCCCCCACACACTGAAACCCCTTCCGCACACACTGAAACACCTTCCCCACACACTGAAACCCCTTCCCCACACACTGAAACACATTCCCCACGCAACAAAACAACTCCCCCACACACTGAAACCCCTTCCGCACACACTGAAACACCTTCCCCACACACTGAAACACTTCCCCACACACTGAAACACCTTCCCCACACATTGAAACACCTCCCACTCATTGTAGCACCTTCCCCGCACACTGAAAACCCTTCCCCACACACTGAAAACCCTTCCCCACACACTGAAACACCTTCCCCACACACTGAAACGCCATCCCCAATCACTGAAACACATCGCCACACACTGAAACACATTCCCCACACGCTGAAACCCCTTCCCCACACACTGTAACCCTTCCCAAAACACTGATAACCATTCAGCACACACTGAAACACATTCCCCACACACTGAAACCCTTCCAAACACACTGAAACACATTCCCCACACACTGAAACCCCTTCCCCACACACTGAAACCCCTTCTGCACACACTGAAACACCTTCCCCACACACTGAAACTCCTTCCTCACAAACTGAAACTCCTTCCCCACGCACTGAAACCCCTTCCGCACACAGTGAAACACTTCCCCACACACTGAAACCCCTTCCCCACACACTGAAACCCCTTCCCCACACACTGAAACACATTCCCCACGCAACAAAACAACTCCCCCACACACTGAAACCCCTTCCGCACACACTGAAACACCTTCCCCACACACTGAAACACTTCCCCACACACTGAAACACCTTCCCCACACACTGAAACACCTCCCACTCATTGTAGCACCTTCCCCGCACACTGGAAACCCTTCCCCACACACTGAAAACCCTTCCCCACACACTGAAACACCTTCCCCACACACTGAAACGCCATCCCCAATCACTGAAACACATCGCCACACACTGAAACACATTCCCCACACGCTGAAACCCCTTCCCCACACACTGTAACCCTTCCCAAAACACTGATAGCCATTCAGCACACACTGAAACACATTCCCCACACACTGAAACCCTTCCAAACACACTGAAACACATTCCCCACACACTGAAACCCCTTCTGCACACACTGAAACACCTTCCCCACACACTGAAACTCCTTCCTCACACACTGAAACTCCTTCCCCACGCACTGAAACCCCTTCCGCACACAGTGAAACCCTTCCCCACACACTGAAACCCCTTCCCCACACACTGAAACTCCTTCCCCACGCACTGAAACCCCTTCCGCACACAGTGATACCCTTCCCCACACACTGAAACCCCTTCCCCACACACTGAAACACCTTCCCCACACACTGAAACAACTTCCCCACACACTGAAGCCCCTTCCCCACACACTGAAACTCCTTCCCCAGACACTGAAACCCCTTCCCCACACACTGAAACCCCTTCCCCACACACTGAAACCCCTTCCCCACACACTGAAACACCTTCCCCTTACAACAAAACACCTTCCCCACACACTGAAACGCCATTCCCACACACTGCAACACATCGCCACACACAGAATCACATTCCCCACACGCTGAAACCCCTTCCCCACTCACTGTAAACCTTCCCAAAACACTGATACTCATTCACCACACACTGAAACACATTCCCCACACACTGAAACCCTTCCAAACACACTGAAACACATTCCCCACACACTGAAACCCCTTCCCCACACACTGAAACCCCATCCACACACAATGCAACACATCCCCACACACTGAAACACCTTCGCCACACACTGAAACCCCTTCCCCACACACTGAAACCGTTCCCCAAACACTGATACCCATTCACCACACACTGAAACAAATTGCCCACACACTGAAACCCTTCCAAACACACTGAAACACATTCCCTACACACTGAAACCCCTTCGCCACACGCAGAAACCCCTTCCCTACACACTGAAACGTCTTCCGCACTGACTGAAACCCCTTCTGCACACACTGAAACACCTTCCACACGCACTGAAACACCTTCCCCACCCACTGAAACCCCTTCCCCACACACTGAAACACCTTCCCCACGCAACAAAACACCTCCCCCACACACTGAAACCCCTTCCGCACACACTGAAACACCTTCCCCACACACTGAAACGGTTCCCCACACAATGAAACACCTTCCCCACACACTGAAACACCTCCCACTCACTGTAGCACCTTCCCCACTCACTGGAAACGCTTCCCCACACACTGAAACCCCTTCCCCACACACTGAAACACCTTCCCCACACACTGAAACGCCATCCCCACTCACTGCAACACATCGCGACACACTGAAACACATTCCCCACACGCTGAAACCCCTTCCCCACACACTGTAAACCTTCCCAAAACACTGATAGCCATTCAGCACACACTGAAACACATTCCCCACACACTGAAACCCTTCCAAACACACTGACACACATTCCCCACACACTGAAACCCCTTCCCCACACACTGAAACCCCTTCTGCACACACTGAAACACCTTCCCTACACACTAAAACCCCTTCCCCACACACTGAAACCCCTTCCGCACATACTGAAACACCTTCCCCACACACTGAAACCCCTTCCCCACACACTGAAACCCCTTCCCCACACACTGTGAACCTTCCCAAAACACTGATACTCATTCACCACACACTGAAACACATTCCCCACACACTGAAACCCTTCCAAACACACTGAAACACATTCCCCACACAATGAAACACCTTCCCTACACACTGAAATCCCTTCTGCACACACTGAAACACCTTCCCCACACACTGAAACACTTCCCCAAACACTGAAACTCCTTCCCCACAAACTGCAACACAACCCCACACACTGAAACACCTTCAACACACACTGAAACCCTTCCCCAAACACTGAAACCCTTCCCCAAACACTGAACCCCTTCCCCACACACTGAAACCCTTCCCCAAACACTGAAACCCATTCACCACACACTGAAACACATTCCCCACACACTGAAACACTTCCAAACACACAGAATCACAATCTTCACACACTGAAACCCCTTCCCCACACACTGAAACCCCTTCCCCACACACTGAAACCCCTTCCGCACACACTGAAACCCCTTCCCCATACACTGAAACACCTTCCCCACACACTGAAACCCTTCGCCACACACTGAAACACCTTACCCTCACACTGAAACACTTCCCCACACACTGAAACTCCTTCCCCACAAACTGCACCTCATCCCCACACACTGAAACACCTTCCCCACACACTGAAGCCCCTTCCCCACACACTGAAACCCTTCCCCAAACACTGAAACCCATTCACCACACACTGAAACACATTCCCCACACACTGAAACCCTTCCAAACACACAGAATCACAATCCCCACACACTGAAACCCCTTCCCCACACACTGAAACCACTTCCCCACACACTGAAACACCTTCCCCACACACTGAAACCCCTTCCCCACACACTGAAACACCTTCCCCACGCAACAAAACACCTTCCCCACACACTGAAACCCCTTCCGCACACACTGAAACACCTTCCCCACACACTGAAACCCTTCCCCACACACTGAAACACCTCCCACACACAGTAGCACCTCCCCACATACTGGAATCCCTCCACAACACACTGAAACCCCTTCCCCACACACTGAAACACCTTCCCCACACACTGAAACGCCATCCCCACACACTGCAACACATCGCCACACACTCAAACACATTCACCACACACTGAAACACATTCGCCACACACTGAAACCCTTCCAAACACTCTGAAACACATTCCCCACACACTGAAAGCCCTTCCCCACACACTGAAATCCCTTCTGCACACACTGAAACACATTCCCCACACACTGAAACCCCTTCTGCCCACACTGAAGCCGCTTTCGCACATACTGAAACACCTTCCCCACACACTGAAACCCTTCCCCACACACTGAAACACCTTACCCACACACTGAAACACTTCCCCACACACTGAAACTCCTTCCCCTCAATCTGCACCACATCCCCACACACTGAAACACCTTCCCCACACACTGAAGCCCCTTCCCCACACACTGAAACCCTTCCCCAAACACTGAAACCCATTCACCACACACTGAAACACATTCCCCACACACTGAAACCCTTCCAAACACACAGAATCACAATCCCCACACACTGAAACCCCTTCCCCACACACTGAAACCCCTTCCCCACACACTGAAACACCTTCCCCACACACTGAAACCCCTTCCCGACACAGTGAAACAGCTTCCCCACGCAACAAAACACCATCCCCACACACTGAAACCCCTTCCGCACACACTGAAACACCTTCCCCACACACTGAAAGCCTTCCCCACACACTGAAACACCTTCTCCACACACTGAAACACATCCCACACACAGTAGCACCTTCCCCACACACTGGAAACCCTCCCCCACACTCTGAAACCCCTTCCCCACACACTGAAACACCTTCCCCACACACTGAAACGCCATCCCCACACACTGCAACACATCGCCACACACTCAAACACATTCACCACACACTGAAAGCCCTTCCCCACACACTGAAATCCCTTCTGCACACACTGAAACACATTCGCACACACTGAAACCCTTCCAAACACACTGAAACACATTCCCCACACACCGAAACCCTTCCAAACACACTGAAACACATTCCCCACACACTGAAAGCCCTTCCCCACACACTGAAATCCCTTCTGCACACACTGAAACACATTCCCCACACACTGAAACCCTTCCAAACACACTGAAACACATTCCCCACACACTGAAAGCCCTTCCCCACACACTGAAATCCCTTCTGCACACACTGAAACACATTCCCCACACACTGAAACCCCTTCCCCCCACACTGAAGCCGCTTTCGCACATACTGAAACACCTTCCCCACACACTGTAAACCTTCCCAAAACACTGATACTCATTCACCACATACTGAAACACATTCCCCACACAATCAAAACCTTCCAAACACACTTGAAACACTTTCCCCACACACTGAAACACCTTCCCCACACACTGAAACACCTTCCCCACACAGTGAAACCCTTCCCCACACACTGAAACCCCTTCCCCACACACTGAAACACATCCCCACAAACTGAAATCCCTTCCCCACACACTGAAACCCCTACCCACACACTGAAACACCTTCCCCACATACTGAAACAACTTCCCCACACACTGAAGCCCCTTCCCCACACACTGAAACACCTTCCCCATACACTGAAACATCTTCCTAACGCACTGAAACCCATTCCACACACACTGAAACACCTTCCTCACACACTGAAACACTTCCCCACACACTGAAACACCTTCCCCACACACTGAAACAACTTCCCCACACACTGAAGCCCCTTCCCCACATCCTGAAACACCTTCCCCATCCACTGAAACATCTTCCTAACACACTGAAACCCCTTCGACACACACTGAAACACCTTCCTCACACACTGAAACCCTTCCCCACACACAGAAACACCTTCCCCACACACTGAAACACTTCCCCACACACTGAAACTCCTTCCCCACAAACAGCAACACATTCCCACAATCTGAAACACCTTCCCCACACAGTGAAACCCCTTCCCCACACACTGAAACCCTTCCCCAAACACTGAAACCCATTCACCACACACTGAAACACATTTGCCACACACTGAAACCCTTCCAAACACACAGAATCACAATCCCCACACACTGAAACCCCTTCCCCACACACAGAAACCCCTTCCCCACACACTGAAACACCTTCCCCACACACTGAAACCCCTTCCCCACACACTGAAGCACCTTCCCCACGCAACAAAGCACCTTCCCCACACACTGAAACCCCTTCTGCACACGCTGAAACACCTTCCCCACACACTGAAACCCTTCCCCACACACTGAAACACCTTCCCCACACACTGAAACACCTCCCACACACAGTAGCACCTTCCCCACACACTGCAAACCCTACCCCACACACTGAAACCCCTTACCCACACACTGAAACACCTTCCCCACACACTGAAACGCCATCCCCACACACTGCAACACATCGTCACACACTGAAACACATTCCCCACAGGCTGAAACCCCTTCCCCACACACTGTAAACGTTCCCAAAAGACTGATACTCATTCACCACACACTGAAACAAATCCCCCACACACTGAAACCCTTCCAAACAAACTGAAACACATTCCCCACACACTGAAACCCCTTCCCCACACACTGAAATACCTTCTGCACACACTGAAACAACTTCCCCACACACTGAAACCCCTTCCCCACACACTGAAGCCCCTTCCGCACATACTGAAACACCTTCCCCATACACTGAAACCCCTTCCCCACACACTGAAACCCCTTCCGCACACAGTGAAAACCTTCCCCACACACTGATACACATTTCCCACGCACTGAGATACATCCCCACACACTTAAACCCCTTCCCTACACAATGAAACAAATCCTCACACACTGAAACCCCTTCCCCACAAACACTGAAACACCTTCCCCACACACTGAAACTCCTTCCCCAAACACTGAAACGCCTTCCGTACACAGTTAAACCCTTCCCCACACACTGAAACCCCTTCCCCACACACTAAAACACATCCCCACACACTGAAACCCCTTCCCCACACACTGAAACACCTTCCCCACACACTGAAACACCTTCCCCACTCACTGAAACACCTTCCCCACACACTGAAACCCCTTCCGCACACACAGAAACCCCATCCCCACACACTGAAACACCTTCCCCACACACTGAAACAACTTCCCCACACACTGAAGCCCCTTCCCCACACACTGAAACACCTTCCCCATACACTGAAACACCTTCCCCACACACTGAAACCCCTTACGCACACACTGAAACACATTCCCCACACACTGAAACCCTTCCCCACACACTGAAATACCTTCCCCACACACTGAAACACTTCCCCACACACTGAAACTCCTTCCCCACAAACTGCAACACATCCCCACACACTGAAACACCTTCCCCACACACTAAAACCCCTTCCCCACACACTGAAACCCTCCCCAACACTGAAACCCATTCACCACACAATGAAACACATTCCCCACACACTGCAACCCTTCCAAACACACAGAATCACAAACCCCACACACTGAAACCCCTTCCCCACACACTGACACCCCTTCCCCACACAATGAAACACCTTCCCCACACAACAAAACCCCTTCCGCACACAATGTAACTCATCCCCACACACTGAAACCCATCGCCACACACTGAAACCCATCCCCACACACTGAAACACATTCAACACACACTGAAACCCTTCCCCACACACTGAAACACATCTCCACACACTGAAACACATACCCACACACTGAAACACCTTCCCCACATACTGAAACCCCTTCCCCACACACTAAGACACCATCCCCACACACTGAAACAACTTCCCCACACACTGAAATACCATCCCCACACAATGAAACACCTTTCTCACACACTGAAACCCCTTCCCCACACACTGAAACACCTTCCCCACACACTGAAACCCCTTCCCCACACACTGAAACACCTTCCCCACATACTGAAACCCCATCCCCAGACACTTTAACACCTTCCACACATACTGAAACACCTTCCCCACACACTGATATACCATCCCCACACACTGGAACACCTATCCCAAACCCTGAAACCCCTTCCCCACACTGAAACACTTCCCCACACACTGAAACTCCTTCCCCAGACACTGGAAACCCATCCCCACACACTGAAACCCCTTCCCCACACACTGAAAAACCTTCCCCACACACTGAAACCCCTTCCACACACACTGAAACACCTTCCCCACACACTGAAACCCCTTCAGCACACGCTGAAACACCTTCCCCACACACTGAAACCCTTCCCCACACACTGAAACAACTTCCCCACACACTGAAACACCTCCCACACACAGTAGCACCTTCCCCACACACTGGAAACCCTACCCCACACACTGAAACCCCTTCCCCACACACTGAAACACCTTCCCCACACACTGAAACGCCATCCCCACACACTGCAACACTTCGCCACACACTGAAACACATTCCCCACACGCTGAAACCCCTTCCCTACACACTGTAAACGTTCCCAAAACACTGATACTCATTCACCACACACTGAAACAAATTCCCCACACTCTGAAACCCCTTCCCCACACACTGAAACACCTTCCCCACACACTGAAGCATCTTCCTAACACACTGAAACCCCTTCCACACACACTGAAACACCTTCCTCACACACTGAAACCCTTCCCCACACACAGAAACACCTTCCCGACACACTGAAACCCCTTCCCCACACACTGAAACTCCTTCCCCACACACTGAAACCCCTTCCACACACACTGAAACACCTTCCCCACACACTGAAACCCCTTCTGCACACGCTGAAACACCTTCCCCACAAACTGAAACACCTCCCACACACAGTAGCACCTTCCCCACACACTGGAAACCCTACCCCACACACTGAAAACCCTTCCCCACACACTGAAACACCTTCCCCACACACTGAAACGCCATCCCCACACACTGCAACACATCGCCACACACTGAAACACATTCCCCACACGCTGAAACCCCTTCCCTACACACTGTAAACGTTCCCAAAACACTGATACTCATTCACCACACACTGAAACAAATTCCCCACACACTGAAACCCCTTCCCCACGCACTGAAACACCTTCCCCATACTCTGAAACATCTTCCTAACACACTGAAACCCCTTCCACACACACTTAAACACCTTCCTCACACACTGAAACACTTCCCCACACACTGAAACTCCTTCCCCCCAAACTGCAACACATTCCCACAAACTGAAACACCTTCCCCACACAGTGAAACCCCTTCCCCACACACTGAAACCCTTCCCCAAACACTGAAACCCATTCACCACACACTGAAACACATTTGCCACACACTGAAACACCTTCCCCACACAACAAAACCCCTTCCGCACACAATGCAACTCATCCCCACACACTGAAACCCATCGCCACACACTGAAACCCATCCCCACACACTGAAACACATTCAACACACACTGAAACCCTTCCCCACACACTGAAACACATCTCCACACACTGAAACACATACCCACACACTGAAGCACCTTCCCCACATACTGAAACCCCTTCCCCACACACTACGACACCTTCCCCACACACTGAAACAACTTCCCCACACACTGAAATACCATCCCCACACAATGAAACACCTTTCTCACCCACTGAAACCCCTTCCCCAAACACTGAAACACCTTCCCCACACACTGAAACTCCTTCCCCACACACTGAAACACCTTCCCCACATACTGAAACCCCATCCCCAGACACTTTAACACCTTCCACACATACTGAAACACCTTCCCCACACAGTGATATACCATCCCCACACACTGGAACACCTATCCCAAACCCTGAAACCCCTTCCCCACACACTGAAACACTTCCCCACACACTGAAACTCCTTCCCCAGACACTGGAAACCCATCCCCACACACTGAAACCCCTTCCCCACACACTGAAACACCTTCCCCACACACTGAAACCCCTTCCACACACACTGAAACACCTTCCCCACACACTGAAACCCCTTCTGCACACGCTGAAACACCTTCCCCACACACTGAAACCCTTCCCCACACACTGAAACACCTTCCCCACACACTGAAACACCTCGCACACACAGTAGCACCTTCCCCACACACTGGAAACCCTACCCCACACACTGAAACGCCATCCCCACACACTGCAACACATCGCCACACACTGAAACACATTCCCCAAACGCTGAAACCCCTTCCCTACACACTGTAAACGTTCCCAAAACACTGATACTCATTCACCACACATTGAAACAAATTCCCCACACACTGAAACCCTTCCAAACACACTGAAACACATTCCCCACACACTGAAGCCCCTTCCGCACATACTGAAACACCTTCCCCATACACTGAAACCCCTTCCCCACACACTGAAACCCCTTCTGCACACAGTGAAAACCTTCCCCACATCACTGATACACCTTTCCCACACACTGAGATACATCCCCACACACTTAAACCCCTTCCCTACACAATGAAACAAATCCTCACACACTGAAACCCCTTCCCCACACACACTGAAACACCTTCCCCACACACTGAAACTCCTTCCCCACACACTGAAACGCCTTCCGTACACAGTGAAACCCTTCCGCACACACTGAAACACCTTCCCCACACACTGAAACACCTTCCCCACACACTGAAACCCCTTCCGCACACACAGAAACCCCATCCCCACACACTGAAACACCTTCCCCACACACGGAACAACTTCCCCACACACTGAAGCCCCTTCCCCACACACTGAAACACCTTCCCCATACACTGAAACACCTTCCCCACACACTGAAACCCCTTACCCACACACTGAAGTACCTTCCCCAAACACTGAAACCCTTCCCCACACACTGAAACACCTTCCCCACACACTGAAACACTTCCCCACACACTGAAACTCCTTCCCCACACACTGAAACCCTCCCCAAACACTGAAACCCATTCACCACACACTGAAACACATTCCCCACACTCTGATACCCTTCCAAACACACAGAATCACAAACCCCACACACTGAAAACCCTTCCCCACACACTGAAACCCCTTCCCCACACACAGAAACACCTTCCCCACACACCAAAACCCCTTCCGCACACAATGCAACTTATCCCCACACACTGAAACACATCGCCACACACTGAAACCCATCCCCACACACTGAAACACATTCAACACACACTGAAACCCTTCCCCACACACTGAAACACATCTCCACACACTGAAACAACTTCCCCACATACTGAAACCCCTTCCCCACACACTAAGACACCTTCCCCACACACTGAAACAACTTCCCCATACACTTTAACACCTTCCACACTTACTGAAACACCTTCCCCACACACTGATATACCATCCCCACACACTGGAACACCTATCCCAAACCCTGAAACCCCTTCCCCACACACTGAAACACTTCTCCACACACTGAAACTCCTTCCCCAGACACTGGAAACCCATCCCCACACACTGAAACCCCTTCCCCACACACTGAAACACCTTCCCCACACACTGAAACCCCTTCCACACACACTGAAACACCTTCCCCACACACTGAAACCCCTTCCGCATACAGTGAAACCCATCCCCACACAATGAAACCCATCCCCACACACTGAAAACCATCCCCACACACTGAAACACATTCCCCACACACTGAAACCCTTCCCGACACACTGAAACACATCCCCACACAGTGAAACATATCCCCACACACTAAAACACTTCCCCACACACTGAAACCCCTTCCCCACACACTGAAACACGTTCCCCACACACTGAAACACCTTCCCAACACACAGAAATACCATCCCCACACACTGAAACAACTTTCCCACACACTGAAAACCCTTCCCCACAAACTGAAACCCCTTCCCCACACACTGAAACACCTTCCCCACACACCAAAACCCCTTCCGCACACAATGCATCTCATCCCCACACACTGAAACCCATCGCCACACACTGAAACCCATCCCCACACACTGAAACACATTCAACACACACTGAAACCCTTCCCCACACACTGAAACACATCTCCACACACTGAAACACCTTCTCCACATACTGAAACCCCTTCCCCACACACTAAGACACCTTCCCCACACACTGAAACAACTTCCCCACACACTGAAATACCATCCCCACACAATGAAACACCTTTCCCACTCAAAGAAACCCCTACCCCAAACACTGGAACCCTACCCCACACACTGAAACAGCTTCCCCACACACTGAAACCCCTTCCCCACACACTGAAACACCTTCCCCACATATTGAAACCCCATCCCCAGACACTTTAACACCTTCCACACTTACTGAAACACCTTCCCCACACACTGATATACCATTCCCAGACACTGGAACACCTACCCAAACCCTGAAACCCCTTCCCCACACACTGAAACACTTCTCCACACACTGAAACTCCTTCCCCAGACACTGAAACCCCTTCCCCACACACTGAAACACCTTCCCCACACACTGAAACCCCTTCCACACACACTGAAACACCTTCCACACACACTGAAACTCCTTCCGCATACAGTGAAACCCATCCCCACACAATGAAACCCATCCCCACACACTGAAAACCATCCCCACACACTGAAACACATTCCCCACACACTGAAACCCTTCCCGACACACTGAAACACATCCCCACACACTGAAACATATCCCCACACACTAAAACAACTTCCCCACACACTGAAACCCCTTCCCCACAGACTGAAACACGTTCCCCACACACTGAAACACCTTAATAAAACACAGAAATACCATCCCCACACACTGAAACACCTTTCCCACACACTGAAAACCCTTCCCCAGACACTGGAACCCTACCCCACACACTGAAACACCTTCCTCAAACACTGAAACACCTTCCCCACACACTGAAACACATCTCCACACACTGAAACAACTTCCCCACATACTGAAACCCCTTCCCCACACACTAAGACACCTTCCCCACACACTGAAACAACTTCCCCACTCACTTTAACACCTTCCACACTTACTGAAACACCTTCGCCACACACTGATATACCATCACCACACACTGGAACACCTATCCCAAACCCTGAAACCCCTTCCCCACACACTGAAACACTTCTCCACACACTGAAACTCCTTCCCCAGACACTGGAAACCCATCCCCACACACTGAAACACCTTCCCCACACACTGAGACCCCTTCCACACACACTGAAATACCTTCCCCACACACTGAAACCCCTTCCACATACAGTGAAACCCATCCCCACACAATGAAACCCATCCCCACACACTGAAAACCATCCCCACACACTGAAACACATTCCCCACACACTGAAACCCTTCCCGACACACTGAAACACATCCCCACACAGTGAAACATATCCCCACACACTAAAACACTTCCCCACACACTGAAACCCCTTCCCCACACACTGAAACACGTTCCCCACACACTGAAACACCTTCCCAACACACAGAAATACCATCCCCACACACTGAAACACCTTTCCCACACACTGAAAACCCTTCCCCACACACTGAAACCCCTTCCCCACACACTGAAACACCTTCCCCACACACCAAAACCCCTTCCGCACACAATGCATCTCATCCCCACACACTGAAACCCATCGCCACACACTGAAACCCATCCCCACACACTGAAACACATTCAACACACACTGAAACCCTTCCCCACACACTGAAACACATCTCCACACACTGAAACACCTTCTCCACATACTGAAACCCCTTCCCCACACACTAAGACACCTTCCCCACACACTGAAACAACTTCCCCACACACTGAAATACCATCCCCACACAATGAAACACATTTCCCTCTCAAAGAAACCCCTACCCCAAACACTGGAACCCTACCCCACACACTGAAACAGCTTCCCCACACACTGAAACCCCTTCCCCACACACTGAAACACCTTCCCCACATACTGAAACCCCATCCCCAGACACTTTAACACCTTCCACACTTACTGAAACACCTTCCCCACACACTGATATACCATTCCCACACACTGGAACACCTATCCCAAACCCTGAAACCCCTTCCCCACACACTGAAACACGTCTCCACACACTGAAACTCCTTCTCCAGACACTGAAACCCCTTCCCCACACACTGAAACACCTTCCCCACACACTGAAACCCCTTCCACACACACTGAAACACCTTCCACACACACTGAAACTCCTTCCGCATACAGTGAAACCCATCCCCACACAATGAAACCCATCCCCACACACTGAAAACCATCCCCACACACTGAAACACATTCCCCACACACTGTAACCCTTCCCGACACACTGAAACACATCCCCACACACTGAAACATATCCCCACACACTAAAACAACTTCCCCACACACTGAAACCCCTTCCCCACAGACTGAAACACGTTCCCCACACACTGAAACACCTTCCCAACACACAGAAATACCATCCCCACACACTGAAGCACCTTTCCCACACACTGAAAACCCTTCCCCAGACACTGGAACCCTAGCCCACACACTGAAACACCTTCCTCAAACACTGAAACACCTTCCCCACACACTGAAACAGATTCCCCACACACTGTAACCGCTTCCCCAAACACTGAAACACCTAGCCCACACACTGAAACTCCTTCCGCACACACTAAAATACCTTCCCCACACACTGAAACCCCTTCCGCACACACAGAAACACCTTCCCCACACACTGAAACCCTTCCCCACACACTGAAATCCATTCCCCACACACTGAAACCCTTCCCCACACACTGAAACCCTTTCCCACACATTGAATCACCTTCCCCACACACTAAAACAACTTCTCCACACACAGAAACCCCTTCCCCACACACTGAAACACCTTCCCCACAAACAAAGCACCTTCCCCACACACTGAAACCCCTTCCCCACACACTGAAGCACCTTCCCCACGCAACAAAACACCTTCCCCACACACTGAAAGCCCTTCCGCACACGCTGAAACACCTTCCCCACACACTGAAAGCCCTTCCGCACACGCTGAAACACCTTCCCCACACACTGAAACCCTTCCCCACACACAGTAGCACCTTCCCCTCACATTGGAAACCCTACCCCACACACTGAAACCCCTTCCCCACACACTGAAACACCTTCCCCACACACTGAAACGCCATCCCCACACACTGCAACACATCGCCACACACTGAAACACATTCCCCACACGCTGAAACCCCTTCCCCACACACTGTAAACGTTCCCAAAACACTGATACTCATTCACCACACACTGAAACATATTCCCCACACACTGAAACCCTTCCAAACACACTGAAACACATTCCCCACACACTGAACCCCCTTCCCCACCCACTGAAATACCTTCTGCACACATTGAAACACCTTCACCACACACTGAAACCACTTCCCCACACACTGAAGCCCCTTCCGCACATACTGAAAAACCTTCCCCATACACTGAAACCCCTTCCCCACACACTAAAACCCCTTCCGCACACAGTGAAAACCTTCCCCACACACTGACACACCTTTCCCACACACTGAGAAACATCCGCACACACGTAAACCCCTTCCCTACACAAGGAAACAAATCCCCACACACTGAAACCCCTTCCCCACTCACACTGAAACACCTTCCCCACACACTGAAACTCCTTCCCCACACACTGAAATCCCTTCCGCACACAGTGAAAAACTTCCCCACACACTGAAACCCCTTCCCCACACACTGAAACACATCCCCACAAACTGAAACCCCTTCCCCACACACTGAAACACCTTCCCCACACACTGAAACCCCTTTCCCACACACTGAAACCCCTTCCGCACACACTGAAACAACTTCCCCACACACTGAAACCCTTCCCCACACACTGAAACACCTTCCCCACACACTGAAACACTTCCCCACACACTGAAACTCCTTCCCCACAAACTGCAACACATCCCCTCTCACTGAAACACCTTCCCCACACACTAAAACCCCTTCCCCACACACTGAAATCCTTCCCCAAACACTGAAACCCATTCACCACACACTGAAACACATTCCCCACACACTGATACCCTTCCAAACACACAGAATCACAAACCCCACACACTGAAACCCCTTCCCCACACACTGAAACACCTTCCCCACACACTGAAACAACTTCCCCACACACCAAAACCCCTTACGCACACAATGCTACTCAGCCCCACACACTGAAACCCATCGCCACAACTGAAACCCATCCCCACACACTGAAACACATTCCCCACACACTGAAACCCTTCCCCACACACTGAAACACATCTCCACACACTGAAACACATCCCCACACACTGAAACACCTTCCCCACATACTGAAACCCCTTCCCCACACACTAAGACACCTTCCCCACACACTGAAACAACTTCCCCACACACTGAAATACCATCCCCACACAATGAAACTCCTTTCCCACACACTGAAACCCCTTCCCCACACACTGAAACAGCTTGCCCACACACTGAAACCCATTCCACACACACTGAAACACCTTCCCCAAACACTGAAACCCCTTCCGCATACAATGAAACCCATCCCCACACAATGAAACCCATCCCCACACACTGAAAACCATCCCCACACACTGAAACACATTCTCCACACACTGAAACCCTTCCTGACACACTGAAACACATCCCCACACACTGAAAAACATGTCCCACACACTAAAACAACTTCCCCACACACTGAAACCCCTTCCCCACACACTGAAACACGTTCCCCACACCCTGAAACACCTTCCCAACACACAGAAATACCATCCCCACACACTGAAACACATTCCCCACACACTGAAACCCTTCGCGACACACTGAAACACATCCCCACACACTGAAACACGTTCCCCACACCCTGAAACACCTTCCCAACACACAGAAATACCATCCCCACACACTGAAACACATTCCCCACACACTGAAACCCTTCGCGACACACTGAAACACATCCCCACACACTGAAAAACATGTCCCACACACTAAAACAACTTCCCCACACACTGAAACCCCTTCCCCACACACTGAAACACGTTCCCCACACCCTGAAACACCTTCCCAACACACAGAAATACCATCCCCACACACTGAAACACCTTTCCCACACACTGAAACCCCTTTCCCACACACTGGAACCCTACCCCACACACTGAAACACCTTCCCCAAACACTGAAACACCATCCCCACACACTGAAACAGATTCCCCACACACTGAAACCGCTTCCCCAAACACTGAAACACCTACCCCACACACTGAAACTCGTTCCCCACACACTGAAATACCTTCCCCACACACTGAAACCCCTTCCGCACGCACAGAAACTTCTTCCCCTCACACTGAATCCCTTCCCCACACACTGAAACCCCTTCCCCACACACTGAAACCCCTCCCCACACACTGAAACCCCTTCCCACACATTGAATCACCTTCCCCACACACTGAAACAACTTCCCCACACACTGAAACCCCTTCCCCACACACTGAAACACCTTCCCCACGCAACAAAACACCTTCCCCACACACTGAAACCCCTTCAGCACACACTGAAGCACCTTTCCCACACACTGAAACCGTTCCCCACAAACTGAAACACCTTCCCCACACACTGAAACACGTCCCACACACAGTAGCACATTCCCCACACACTGGAAACCCTTCCCCACACACTGAAACCCCTTCCCCACACACTGAAACACCTTCCCCACACACTGAAACGCCATCACCACACACTGCAACACATCGCCACACAATGAAACACATTCCCCACTCACTGAAACCCCTTCCCCACACACAGAAACCCCTTCCCCACACACTGAAACGCCTTCCGCACTGACTGAAACCCCTTCCGCACACACTGAAACACCATCCCCACACACTGAAACCCCTTCCCCACAACACTGAAACCCCTTCCGCACATACTGAAACACCTTCCCCACACACTGAAACCCCTTCCGCAAACCCTGAAAGCCATCCTCACACACAGAAACACCTTCCCCACACACTGAAACACTTCCCCACACACTGAAAGCCCTTCCCCATACACTGAAACAAATCCCCACACACTGAAACCCCTTCCCCACACACTGAAACACCTTCCCCACACACTGAAACTCCTTTGCCACACACTGAAACACCTTCCGCACACAGTGAAACCCTTCCCCACACACTGAAACCCCTTCCCCACACACTGAAACACATCCCCACACACTGAAACCCCTTCCCCACACACTGAAAACCCTTCCCACACACTGAAACCCCTTCCCCACACACTGAAACCCTTACCGCACACACTGAAACCTCTTCCGCACACACTGAAACGCCTTCCCCACACACTGAAACCCCTTCCCCACAGACTGAAACCCCTACCGCACACACTGAAACAACTTACCCACACACTGAAACCCCTTCCCCACGCACTGAAACCACTTCCGCACACAGTGAATCCCTTCCCCACACACTGAAACCCCTTCCTCACACATTGAAACACATCCCCACACACTGAAAACCCTTCCCCACAATCTGAAACCGCTTCCCCGCACACTGAAAACCCTTCCCCACACACTGAAACCCTTCCCCACACTCTGAAACACCTTCCCCACTCACTGAAACCCCTTCCCCACACACTGAAACCCTTACCCATACTCTGAAACCCCTTCCGCACACACTGAAACACATTCCCCACACACTTAAACCCCTTCCACACACACTGAAACCTTTCCCCACACACTGAAGCACCTTCCCCACACACTGAAACCCCTTCCGCACACACTGAGACACATTCTGCACAATTTGTAACCCATCCCCACACACGGAAACCCAACCCCACACACTGAAATCACTTCCTCTCACTCTGAAACCCTTCCCCACACACTGAAAACCCATCCCCACTCACTGAAGCACATCCCCACACACTGAAACCCCTTCCCCACACACTGAAACCCCATCCCCACACTGAAACCCTTCCCCAGACACTGAATCCCCTTCCTCACACACTGATACCCCTTCCCCACACACTGAAACCCTTCACCAAAAACTGAAACCCTTCCCCTCACACAGAAACCCCTTTCCCACACACTGAAACCCCTTCCCCACACACTGAAACCGTTCCCCAAACACTGATACCCATTCACCACACACTGAAACACATTGCCCACACACTGAAAACCTTCCAAAGACACTGAAGCACATTCCCCACACACTGAAACCCCTTCCCCCCACAAAGAAACCCCTTCCCCACACAATGAAACGCCTTCCGCTCTGACTGAAACCCCTTCCGCACACACTGAAACACCTTCCGCACATACCGAAACACCTTCCCCACACACTGAAACCCCTTCCGCACACACTGAAGCCCTGCCCCACACACAGAAACACCTTCCCCACACACTGAAACTCATCCCCACACACTGAAAGCCCTTCAGCACACACTGAAACAAATCCCCACACACTGAAACCCCTTCCCCACACACTGAAACACCTTCCCCACAAACTGAAACTCCTTCCCCACACACTGAAACCCATTCTGCACGCAGGGAAACCATTCCCCACACACTCAAACCCCTTCCCCACACACTGAAAACCCTTCCGCACACACTGTAACACCTTCCCCACACACTGAAACCCCTTCCCCACACACTGAAACCCTTATCGCACACACTGAAACCTCTTCCGCACACACTGAAACACCTTCCCCACACACTGAAACCCCTTCCCCACACACTGAAACCCCTTCCGCACACGCTGCAACACCTTCCCCACACACTGAAACCCCTTCCCCACACACTGAACCCCTTATCGCACACACTGAAACCTCTCCCGCACACACTGAAACACCTTCCCCACACACTGAAACCTCTTCCCCACACACTGAAACCCCTTCCGCACACACTGAAACCCCTTCCCCACGACTGAAAACCCTTCCCCACACACTGAAACCCTTCCCCACACTCTGAAACACCTTCCCCACTCACTGAAACCCCTTCCCCACACACTGAAACCCTTACCCATACTCTGAAACCCCTTCCGCACACACTGAAACACATTCCCCACACACTTAAACCCCTTCCACACACACTGAAACCTTTCCCCACACACTGAAGCACCTTCCCCACACACTGAAACCCCTTCCGCACACACTGAGACACCTTCTGCACAATTTGTAACCCATCCCCACACACGGAAACCCAACCCCACACACTGAAATCACTTCCTCTCACTCTGAAACCCTTCCCCACACACTGAAAACCCATCCCCACTCACTGAAGCACATCCCCACACACTGAAACCCCTTCCCCACACACTGAAACCCCATCCCCACACTGAAACCCTTCCCCAGACACTGAATCCCCTTCCTCACACACTGATACCCCTTCCCCACACACTGAAACCCTTCACCAAAAACTGAAACCCTTCCCCTCACACTGAAACCCCTTTCCCACACACTGAAACCCCTTCCCCACACACTGAAACCGTTCCCCAAACACTGATACCCATTCACCACACACTGAAACACATTGCCCACACACTGAAAACCTTCCAAAGACACTGAAGCACATTCCCCACACACTGAAACCCCTTCCCCCCACAAAGAAACCCCTTCCCCACACACTGAAACGCCTTCCGCTCTGACTGAAACCCCTTCCGCACACACTGAAACACCTTCCGCACATACCAAAACACCTTCCCCACACACTGAAACCCCTTCCGCACACACTGAAGCCCTGCCCCACACATAGAAACACCTTCCCCACACACTGAAACTCATCCCCACACACTGAAAGCCCTTCAGCACACACTGAAACAAATCCCCACACACTGAAACCCCTTCCCCACACACTGAAACACCTTCCCCACGCAACAAAACACCTTCCCCACACACTGAAACGCATTGCCCACACACTGAAAACCTTCCAAAGACACTGAAGCACATTCCCCACACACTGAAACCCCTTCCCCCCACAAAGAAACCCCTTCCCCACACACTGAAACGCCTTCCGCTCTGACTGAAACCCCTTCCGCACATACTGAAACACCTTCCGCACATACCGAAACACCTTCCCCACACACTGAAACCCCTTCCGCACAGACTGAAGCCCTACCCCACACATAGAAACACATTCCCCACACACTGAAACTCATCCCCACACACTGAAAGCCCTTCAGCACACACTGAAACAAATCCCCACACACTGAAACCCCTTCCCCACACACTGAAACACCTTCCCCACAAACTGAAACTCCTTCCCCACACACTGAAACCCATTCTGCACGCAGTGAAACCATTTGCCACACACTCAAACCCCTTCCCCACACACTGAAAACCCTTCCGCACACACTGCAACACCTTCCCCACACACTGAAACCCCTTCCCCACACACTGAAACCCTTATCGCACACACTGAAACCTCTTCCGCACACACTGAAACACCTTCCCCACACATTGAAACCCCTTCCCCACACACTGAAACCCCTTCCGCACACGCTGAAACACCTTCCCCACACACTGAAACCCCTTCCCCACACACTGAACCCCTTATCGCACACACTGAAACCTCTCCCGCACACACTGAAACACCTTCCCCACACACTGAAACCTCTTCCCCACACACTGAAACCCCTTCCGTACACACTTTGAAACCCCTTCCCACGACTGAAACCCCTTCTCCACACACTGAAACCACTTCCGCACACAGTGAAACCCTTCCCCACACACTGAAACCCCTTCCTCACACACTGAAACACATCCCCACACACTGAAACCCCTTCCCCACACACTGAAACCCCTTCCCCAAACACTCAAAACCCTTCCCCACTCACTGAAACCCCTTCCCCACACACTGAAACAATTACCCAAACTCTGAAACCCCTTCCCCACACACTTAAACACCTTCCCCACACACTTAAACACCTTCCCCACACACTGAAACCCATCCCCACACACTGAAACACCTTGCCCACACACTGAAACCCCTTCCGCACACATTGAAGTCCATCCCCACACACTGAAACCCATCCCCACACAGTGAAACCCCTTCCGCAAACACTGAAATCCTTCCCCACACACTGAAACCCATTCCCCACTCACTGAAACACCATCCCCACACACTGTAACCCTTCCCCACACACTGAAACACTTCCCCAAACACTTAAACACCTTCCCCACACACTGAAACCCTCTCCCCACACACTCAAAACCCTTCCCCACTCACTGAAACCCCTTCCCCACACACTGAAACAATTACCCAAACTCTGAAACCCCTTCCCCACACACTGAAACACCTTCCCCACACACTTAAACACCTTCCCCACACACTGAAACCCATCCCCACACACTGAAACACATTGCCCACACTCTGAAACCCCTTCCGCACACATTGAAGTCCATCCCCACAAACTGAAACCCATCCCCACACACTGAAACCCCTTCCGCACACATTGAAACACCATCCCCACACACTGAAAACCTTCCCCACACAGTGAAACCCCTTCCGCAAACACTGAAACCCTTCCCCACACACTGAAACCCATTCCCCACTCACTGAAACACCGTCCCCACACACTGTAACCCTTCCCCACACACTGAAACACTTCCCCAAACACTGAAACCCCTTCCCTGCACACTGAAACCCCTTCCCCACACACTGAAACCCATTCCACACACACTGAAACCCTTCACCACACACTGAAACCCCTTCCCCACACACTGAAACACCTTCCCCACACACTGAAACCCTTCCCCACACACTGAAACCCTTCCCCACACACTGAAACCCTTCACCAAAAACTGAAACCCTTCCCCTAACACTGAAACCCCTTTCCCACACACTGAAACCCCTTCCCCACACACTGAAACCCCATCCCCACAAACTGAAACCCTTCCCCAGACACTGAATCCCCTTCCTCACACACTGATACCCCTTCCCCACACACTGAAACCCTTCACCAAAAACTGAAACCCTTCCCCTAACACTGAAACCCCTTTCCCACACACTGAAACCCCTTCCCCACACACTGAAACCGTTCCCCAAACACTGATACCATTCACCACACACTGAAACGCATTGCCCACACACTGAAAACCTTCCAAAGACACTGAAGCACATTCCCCACACACTGAAACCCCTTCCCCCCACAAAGAAACCCCTTCCCCACACACTGAAACGCCTTCCGCTCTGACTGAAACCCCTTCCGCACACACTGAAACACCTTCCGCACATACCGAAACACCTTCCCCACACACTGAAACCCCTTCCGCACACACTGAAGCCCTACCCCACACATAGAAACACATTCCCCACACACTGAAACTCATCCCCACACACTGAAAGCCCTTCAGCACACACTGAAACAAATCCCCACACACTGAAACCCCTTCCCCACACACTGAAACACCTTCCCCACAAACTGAAACTCCTTCCCCACACACTGAAACCCATTCTGCACGCAGTGAAACCATTTGCCACACACTCAAACCCCTTCCCCACACACTGAAAACCCTTCCGCACACACTGCAACACCTTCCCCACACACTGAAACCCCTTCCCCACACACTGAAACCCTTATCGCACACACTGAAACCTCTTCCGCACACACTCAAACACCTTCCCCACACATTGAAACCCCTTCCCCACACACTGAAACCCCTTCCGCACACGCTGAAACACCTTCCCCACACACTGAAACCCCTTCCCCACACACTGAACCCCTTATCGCACACACTGAAACCTCTCCCGCACACACTGAAACACCTTCCCCACACACTGAAACCTCTTCCCCACACACTGAAACCCCTTCCGCACACACTGAAACCCCTTCCCCACGACTGAAACCCCTTCTCCACACACTGAAACCACTTCCGCACACAGTGAAACCCTTCCCCACACACTGAAACCCCTTCCTCACACACTGAAGCACATCCCCACACACTGAAACCCCTTCCCCACACACTGAAACCCCTTCCCCACACACTCAAAACCCTTCCCCACTCACTGAAACCCCTTCCCCACACACTGAAACAATTACCCAAACTCTGAAACCCCTTCCCCACACACTTAAACACCTTCCCCACACACTTAAACACCTTCCCCACACACTGAAACCCATCCCCACACACTGAAACACCTTGCCCACACACTGAATCCCCTTCCGCACACATTGAAGTCCATCCCCACACACTGAAACCCATCCCCACACAGTGAAACCCCTTCCGCAAACACTGAAATCCTTCCCCACACACTGAAACCCATTCCCCACTCACTGAAACACCATCCCCACACACTGTAACCCTTCCCCGCACACTGAAACACTTCCCCAAACACTTAAACACCTTCCCCACACACTGAAACCCTCTCCCCACACACTCAAAACCCTTCCCCACTCACTGAAACCCCTTCCCCACACACTGAAACAATTACCCAAACTCTGAAACCCCTTCCCCACACACTGAAACACCTTCCCCATACACTTAAACACCTTCTCCACACACTGAAACCCATCCCCACACACTGAAACACATTGCCCACACTCTGAAACCCCTTCCGCACACATTGAAGTCCATCCCCACAAACTGAAACCCATCCCCACACACTGAAACCCCTTCCGCACACATTGAAACACCATCCCCACACACTGAAAACCTTCCCCACACAGTGAAACCCCTTCCGCAAACACTGAAACCCTTCCCCACACACTGAAACCCATTCCCCACTCACTGAAACACCGTCCCCACACACTGTAACCCTTCCCCACACACTGAAACACTTCCCCAAACACTGAAACCCCTTCCCTGCACACTGAAACCCCTTCCCCACACACTGAAACCCCTTCCACACACACTGAAACCCTTCACCACACACTGAAACCCCTTCCCCACACACTGAAACACCTTCCCCACACACTGAAACCCTTCCCCACACACTGAAACCCTTCCCCACACTCTGAAACCGCTTCCCCACATACTGAAACCCCTTCCGCACACACTGAAACCCATCCCCACACACTGAAACCCCACACCCTCAAACTGAAACCCCTTCCCCACACACTGAAACCCCTTACCCAAACACTGAAACACATCCCCACACACTGAAATAGCTTCCCCACACACTGAAACCCATTCCGCACACATTGTAACCCATACCCACGCACTGAAACACCTTCCCCATACACTTAAACACCTTCCCCACACACTGAAACCCATCCCCACACACTGAAACACCTTGCCCACACACTGAAACCCCTTCCGCACTCATTGAAGTCCATCCCCACACACTGATACCCATCCCCACACACTGAAACCCCTTCACCACACAATGAACCCCCTTCCCCACACACTGAAACTCCACCACACACTGATACACCTTCCCCACACAATGAAACACCTTCCCCACACACAGAATCCCCTGCCCCACACACTGAAACACCTTCCGCACACAATGAAACACCTTCCCAACACATTGAAACCCCTTCCCCACACACTGAGACACCTTCCGCTCAAACTGAAACCCCTTCCCCACACACTGAAACTCCTTCCCCACACACTGACACACCTTCCACACACACTGAAACACCTTCTCCACACACTGAAACCGCTTCCGCAAACACTGAAACCCCTTCCAAACACAGTGAAACTCTTCCCCACACACTGAAACCCCGTCCCCACACACTGAAACACCTTCCCCACACACTGAAACCCCGTCCCCTCACACTGAAACACATCCCCACACACTGAAATGCCTTCCCCACACACTGAAACACTTTCCCACACACTGAAACACCTTCCCCACACACTGAAACCCCTTCCCCAAACACTGAAACCCCTTCCGTACTCAGTCAAACCCTTCCCCACATACTGAAACACATCCCCACACACTGAAACACCTTCCCCACGCACTGAAACCCTTCCCCACACACTGAAACCCCGTCCCCAGACACTGTAATCCTTCCCCACACACTGAAACACTTCCCCACACACTGAAACCCCTTCCCCACACAATGAAACCCCATCCCCACACACTGAAACCATTCCCCAGTCACTGAATCCCCTTCCTCACACACTGATACCCCATCCCCACACACTGAAACCCTTCACCAAAAACTGAAACCCTTCCCCTCACACTGAAACCCCTTTCCCACACACTGAAACCCCTTCCCCACACATTGAAACCGTTCCCCAAACACTGAAACCCATTCACCACTCACTGAAACACATTGCCCACACACTGAAAACCTTCCAAAGACACTGAAACACATTCCCCACACACTGAAACCCCTTCCCCACACAAAGAAACCCCTTCCCCACACACTGAAATGCCTTCCGCTCTGACTGAAACCCCTTCCGCACACACTGAAACACCTTCCCCACACACTGAAACCCCTTCCCCACAACACTGAAACCCCTTCCGCACATACCGAAACACCTTCCCCACACACTGAAACCCTTTCCGCACACACTGAAGCCCTGCCCCACACACAGAAACACCTTCCCCACACACTGAAACTCATCCCCACACACTGAAACCCCTTCCCCACACACTGAAACACCTTCCCCACACACTGAAACTCCTTCCCCACACACTGAAACCCATTCTGCACGCAGTGAAACCCTTCCCCACAGACTCAAACCCCTTCCCCACACACTGAAAACCCTTCCGCACACACTGTAACACCTTCCCCACACACTGAAACCCCTTCCCCACAGACTGAAACCCTTATTGCACACACTGAAACCTCTTCCGCACACACTGAAACACCTTCCCCACACACTGAAACCTCTTCCCCACACACTGAAACCCCTTCCCCACACACTGAAACCTCTTCCGCACACAGTGAAACCCTTCCCCACACACTGAAACCCCTTCCTCACACACTGAAACACATCCCCACACACTGAAACCCCTTCCCCACACACTGAAACACATCCCCACACACTGAAACCCCTTCCCCACACACTGAAACCCCTTCCCCACACACTCAAAACCCTTCCCCACACACTGAAACCCTTCCCCACACTCTGAAACACATTCCCCACACACTGAAACAATTACCCAAACTCTGAAACCCCTTCCCCACACACTGAAACACCTTCCCGACACACTTAAACACCTTCCCCACACACTGAAACCCATCCCCACACACTGAAACACCTTGCCCACACACTGAAACCCCTTCGGCACACATTGAAGTCCATCCCCACACACTGAAACCCATCCCAACACACTGAAACCCCTTCCGCACACACTGAAACACCATCCCCACACACTGAAACCCTTCCCCACACAGTGAAACCCCTTCCGCAAACACTGAATCCCTTCCCCACACACTGAAACCCATTCCCCACTCACTGAAACACCGTCCCCACACACTGAAACCCTTCCCCACACTCTGAAACCGCTTCCCCACATACTGAAACCCCTTCCGCACATGCTGAAACACCTTCCACACACACTGAAACTCCTTCCCCACACACTGAAACCCCTTCCACACACACTCAAACCCTTCCCCACACACTGAAACCACTTCCGCACACACTGAAACCCCTTCCAAACACAGTGAATCTCTTCCCCACACACTGAAACCCCTTCCCCACACACTGAAACACATCCCCACACACTGAAATGCCTTCCCCACACACTGAAACACATCCCCACACACTGAAACACCTTCCCCACACACTGAAACCCCTTCCCCAAACACTGAAACCCCTTCCGCACGCAGTCAAACCCTTCCCCACATACTGAAACACATCCCCACACACTGAAACACCTTCCCCACACACTGAAACCCTTCCCCACACACTGAAACCCCGTCCCCAGACACTGTAATCCTTCCCCACACACTGAAACACTTCCCCACACACTGAAACCCCTTCCCCACACACTGAAACCCCATCCCCACACACTGAAACCCTTCCCCAGGCACTGAATCCCCTTCCTCACACACTGATACCCCTTCCCCACACACTGAAACCCTTCACCAAAAACTGAAACCCTTCCCCTCACACTGAAACCCCTTTCCCACACACTGAAACCCCTTCCCCACACACTGAAACCGTTCCCCAAACACTGATACCCATTCACCACACACTGAAACACATTGCCCACACACTGAAAACCTTCCAAAGACACTGAAACACATTCCCCACACACTGAAACCCCTTCCCCACACAAAGAAACCCCTTCCCCACACACTGAAACGCCTTCCGCTCTGACTGAAACCCCTTCCGCACACACTGAAACACCTTTCCCACACACTGAAACTCCTTCCCCACACACTGAAACCCCTTACACACACACTCAAACCCTTCCCCACACACTGAAACCGCTTCCGCACACACTGAAACCCCTTCCAAACACAGTGAAACACATCCCCACACACTGAAATGCCTTCCCCACACACTGAAACACATCCCCACACACTGAAACACCTTCCCCACACACTGAAACCCCTTCCCCAAACACTGAAACCCCTTCCGCACTCAGTCAAACCCTTCCCCACATACTGAAACACATCCCCACACACTGAAACACCTTCCCCACACACTGAAACCCTTCCCCACACACTGAAACCCCGTCCCCAGACACTGTAATCCTTCCCCACACACTGAAACACTTCCCCACACACTGAAACCCCTTCCCCACACACTGAAACCCCATCCCCACACACTGAAACCCTGCCCCAGGCACTGAATCCCCTTCCTCACACACTGATACCCCTTCCCCACACACTGAAACCCTTCACCAAAAACTGAAACCCTTCCCCTCACACTGAAACCCCTTTCCCACACACTGAAACCCCTTCCCCACACACTGAAACCGTTCCCCAAACACTGATACCCATTCACCACACACTGAAACACATTGCCCACACACTGAAAACCTTCCAAAGACACTGAAGCACATTCCCCACACACTGAAACCCCTTCCCCACACAAAGAAACCCCTTCCCCACACACTGAAACGCCTTCCGCTCTGACTGAAACCCCTTCCGCACACACTGAAACACCTTTCCCACACACAGAAACCCCTTCCCCACAACACTGAAACCCCTTCCGCACATACCGAAACATCTTCCCCACACACTGAAACCCTTTCCGCACACACTGAAGCCCTGTCCCACACACAGAAACACCTTCCCCACACACTGAAACTCATCCCCACACACTGAAAGCCCTTCTGCACACACTGAAACAAATCCCCACACAATGAAACCCCTTCCCCACACACTGAAACACCTTCCCCACACACTGAAACAACTTCCCCACACACTGAAGCCCCTTCCCCACACACTGAAACCCATTCTGCACGCAGTGAAACCCTTCCCCAAAGACTCAAACCCCTTCCCCACACACTGAAAACCCTTCCGCACACACTGTAACACCTTCCCCACACACTGAAACACCTTCCCCACACACTGAAACCCTTATCGCACACACTGAAACCTCTTCCGCACACACTGAAACCCCTTCCCCACACACTGAAACCCCTTCCCCACACACTGAAACCCCTTCCGCACACACTGAAACACCTTCCCCACAAACTGAAACCCCTTCCCCACACACTGAACACCTTATCGCACACACTGAAACCTCTTCCGCACACACTGAAACACCTTCCCCACACACTGAAACCTCTTCCCCACACACTGAAACCCCTTCCGAACACACTGAAACACCTTCCCCACACACTGAAACCCCTTCCCCACACACTGAAACCACTGCCGCACACAGTGAAACCCTTCCCCACACACTGAAACCCCTTCCTCACACACTGAAACACATCCCCACACACTGAAACCCCTTCCCCACACACTGAAACCCCTTCCCCACACACTCAAAACCCTTCCCCACACACTGAAACCCTTCCCCACACTCTGAAACACATTCCCCACACACTGAAACAATTACCCAAACTCTGAAACCCCTTCCCCACACACTGAAACACCTTCCCCACACACTTAAACACCTTCCCCACACACTGAAACCCATCCCCACACACTGAAACACCTTGCCCACACACTGAAACCCCTTCCGCACACATTGAAGTCCATCCCCAAACACTGAAACCCATCCCAACACACTGAAACCCCTTCCGCACACACTGAAACACCATCCCCACACACTGAAACCCTTCCCCACACAGTGAAACCCCTTCCGCAAACACTGAATCCCTTCCCCACACACTGAAACCCATTCCCCACTCACTGAAACACCGTCCGCACACACTGTAACCCTTCCTCACAAACAGAAACACTTCGCCACACACTGAAACCCCTACCCAGCACACTGAAACCCCTTCCCCACACACTGAAACCCCTTCGCCACACACTGAAACCCTTCACCACACACTGAAACCCCTTCCCCACACACTGAAACACCTTCCCCACACACTGAAACCCTTCCCCACACACTGAAACCCTTCCCCACACTCTGAAACCGCTTCCCCACATACTGAAATCCCTTATGCACATGCTGAAACACCTTCCACACACACTGAAACTCCTGCCACACACACTGAAACCCCTTCCACAAACACTCAAACCCTTCCCCACACACTGAAACCCCTTCCGCACACACTGAAACCCATCCCCACACACTGAAACCCCACACCCTCACACTGAAACCCCTTCCCCACACACTGAAACCCCTTACCCAAACACTGAAACACATCCCCACACACTGAAATACCTTCCCCACACACTGAAACCCATTCCGCACACATTGTAACCCATACCCACGCACTGAAACACCTTCCCCACACACTTAAACACCTTCCCCACACACTGAAACCCATCCCCACACACTGAAACACCTTGCCCACACACTGAAACCCCTTCCGCACACATTGAAGTCCATCCCCACACACTGAAACCCATCCCCACACACTGAAACCCCTTCACCACACAATGAACCCCCTTCCCCACACACTGAAACTCCACCCCACACACGGAAACACCTTCCCCACATACTGATACCCCTTCCGCACACACTGACACCCATCCCCACACACTGAAATCCATCCCCACACACTGAAACCCATCCCCACACACTGAAACCCCTTCCCCACACACTGAAACACTTTCCCCACACACTGAAACATCTTCCCCACACACTGAAACCCCTTCCCCACACACTGAAACACCTCCTGCACACACTGAAACACCATCCCCACACACTGAAACAATTACCCACACACTGAAATACCTTCATCAGACACTGAAACACCTTCCTCACACACTGATTCCCCTTCCCCACACACTGAAACCGTTCCCCACACACTGAAACACGTTCTCCACACACTGAAACCCCTTCCCCACACACTGAAACACCTTCCCCATACACTGAAACACCTTCCCCACACACTGAAACCCCTTCCGCACACACTGAAACACCATCCCCACACACTGAAACCCTTCCCCACACACTGAAACCCCTTCCGCAAACACTGAAACCCTTCCCCACTCACTGAAACCCATTCCCCACTCACTGAAACACCGTCCCCACACACTGTAACCCTTCCCCACACACTGAAACACTTCCCCACACACTGAAACCCCTTCCCTGCACACTGAAACTCCTTCCCCACACACTGAAACCCCTTCCACACACACTCAAACCCTTCCCCACACACTGAAACCCCTTCGTCACACACTGAAACCCATCCCCACACACTGAAACCCCACACCCTCAAACTGAAACCCCTTCCCCACACACTGAAACCCCTTACCCAAACACTGAAACACATCCCCACACACTGAAATACCTTCCCCACACACTGAAACCCATTCCGCACACATTGTAACCCATACCCACGCACTGAAACCCATCCCCACACACTGAAACCCCTCCCCACACACTGAAACCCCTTCCCGACACACTGAAACCACTTCCACACACACTGAAACACATCCCCACACACTGAAACACCTTCCCCACACACTGAAACCCCTTCCGCACACACAGAAACCCAGCCCCACACACAGAAACCCATCCCCACACACTGAAACCCATCCCCACACACTGAACCAACTTCCCCACACACTGAAATCTTTCCCCACAAAATGAAACACATCCCCACACATTGAAACTCATCACCACACACAGAAACACCTTCCCCACACACTGAAACCCCTTCCCTACACACTGAAACACCTTCCCCACACACTGAAACCCCTTCCCCACACACTGATACCCTTCCCCACACACTGAAACACATCTCCACACACTCAAACACATCCCCACACACTGAAACACATTCCCCACATACTGAAACCCTTTCCCCACACACTAAGACACCTTCCCCACACACTGAAACCCATTCTGCACGCAGTGAAACCCTTCCCCACAGACTCAAACCCCTTCCCCACACACTGAAAACCCTTCCGCACACACTGTAACACCTTCCCCACACACTGAAACCCCTTCCCCATACACTGAAACCCTTATCGCACACACTGAAACCTCTTCCGCACACACTGAAACCCCTTCCCCACACACTGAAACCCCTTCCCCAAACACTGAAACCCCTTCCGCACACACTGAAACACCTTCCCCACACACTGAAACCCATTCCCCACACACTGAACACCTTATCGCACACACTGAAACCTCTTCCGCACACACTGAAACACCTTCCCCACACACTGAAACCTCTTCCCCACACACTGAAACCCCTTCCGAACACACTGAAACACCTTCCCCACACACTGAAACCCCTTCCCCACACACTGAAACCACTTCCGCACACAGTGAAACCCTTCCCCACACACTGAAACCCCTTCCTCACACACTGAAACACATCCCCACACACTGAAACCCCTTCCCCACACTTTGAAACCCCTTCCCCACACACTCAAAACCCTTTCCCACACACTGAAACCCTTCCCCACACTCTGAAACACATTCCCCACACACTGAAACAATTACCCAAACTCTGAAACACCTTCCCCACACACTGAAACACCTTCCCCACACACTTAAACACATTCCCCACACACTGAAACCCATCCCCACACACTGAAACACCTTGCCCACACACTGAAACCCCTTCCGCACACATTGAAGTCCATCCCCAAACACTGAAACCCATCCCAACACACTGAAACCCCTTCCGCACACACTGAAACACCATCCCCACACACTGAAACCCTTCCCCACACAGTGAAACCCCTTCCGCAAACACTGAATCCCTTCCCCACACACTGAAACCCATTCCCCACTCACTGAAACACCGTCCGCACACACTGTAACCCTTCCTCACAAACAGAAACACTTCGCCACACACTGAAACCCCTACACAGCACACTGAAACCCCTTCCCCACACACTGAAACCCCTTCCCCACACACTGAAACCCTTCACCACACACTGAAACCCCTTCCCCACACACTGAAACACCTTCCCCACACACTGAAACCCTTCCCCACACACTGAAACCCTTCCCCACACTCTGAAACCGCTTCCCCACATACTGAAATCCCTTCCGCACATGCTGAAACACCTTCCACACACACTGAAACTCCTGCCACACACACTGAAACCCCTTCCACAAACACTCAAACCCTTCCCCACACACTGAAACCCCTTCCGCACACACTGAAACCCATCCCCACACACTGAAACCCCACACCCTCACACTGAAACCCCTTCCCCACACACTGAAACCCCTTACCCAAACACTGAAACACATCCCCACACACTGAAATACCTTCCCCACACACTGAAACCCATTCCGCACACATTGTAACCCATACCCACGCACTGAAACACCTTCCCCACACACTTAAACACCTTCCCCACACACTGAAACCCATCCCCACACACTGAAACACCTTGCCCACACACTGAAACCCCTTCCGCACACATTGAAGTCCATCCCCACACACTGAAACCCATCCCCACACACTGAAACCCCTTCACCACACAATGAACCCCCTTCCCCACACACTGTAACTCCACCCCACACACAGAAACACCTTCCCCACATACTGATACCCATTCCGCACACACTGACACCCATCCCCACACACTGAAATCCATCCCCACACACTGAAACCCATCCCCACACACTGAAACCCCTTCCCCACACACTGAAACACCTTCCCCACACACTGAAACATCTTCCCCACACACTGAAACCCCTTCCCCACACACTGAAACACCTCCTGCACACACTGAAACACCATCCCCACACACTGAAACAATTACCCACACACTGAAATACCTTCATCAGACACTGAAACACATTCATCACACACTGATTCCCCTTCCCCACACACTGAAACCGTTCCCCACACACTGAAACACGTTCTCCACACACTGAAACCCCTTCCCCACACACTGAAACACCTTCCCCATACACTGAAACACCTTCCCCACACACTGAAACCCCTTCCGCACACACTGAAACACCATCCCCACACACTGAAACCCTTCCCCACACACTGAAACCCCTTCCGCAAACACTGAAACCCTTCCCCACTCACTGAAACCCATTCCCCACTCACTGAAACACCGTCCCCACACACTGTAACCCTTCCCCACACACTGAAACACTTCCCCACACACTGAAACCCCTTCCCTGCACACTGAAACTCCTTCCCCACACACTGAAACCCCTTCCACACACACTCAAACCCTTCCCCACACACTGAAACCCCTTCGTCACACACTGAAACCCATCCCCACACACTGAAACCCCACACCCTCAAACTGAAACCCCTTCCCCACACACTGAAACCCCTTACCCAAACACTGAAACACATCCCCACACACTGAAATACCTTCCCCACACACTGAAACCCATTCCGCACACATTGTAACCCATACCCACGCACTGAAACCCATCCCCACACACTGAAACCCCTCCCCACACACTGAAACCCCTTCCCGACACACTGAAACCCCTTCCCCACACACTGAAACACCTTCCCCACACACTTAAACACCTTCCCCACACACTGAAGTCCATCCCCACACACTGAAACCCATCCCCACACACTGAAACCCCTTCCGCACACACTGAAACACCATCCCCACACACTGAAACCCTTCCCCACACAGTGAAACCCCTTCCGCAAACACTGAAACCCTTCCCAACTCACTGAAACCCATTCCCCACTCACTGAAACACCGTCCCCACACACTGTAACCCTTCCCCACACACTGAAACACTTCCCCACACACTGAAACCCCTTCCCTGCACACTGAAACTCCTTCCCCACACACTGAAACCCCTTCCACACACACTCAAACCCTTCCCCACACACTGAAACCCCTTCGTCACACACTGAAACCCATCCCCACACACTGAAACCCCTTACCCAAACACTGAAACACATCCCCACACACTGAAATACCTTCCCCACACACTGAAACCCATTCCGCACACATTGTAACCCATACCCACGCACTGAAACCCATCCCCACACACTGAAACCCCTCCCCACACACTGAAACCCCTTCCCGACACACTGAAACCACTTCCACACACACTGAAACACATCCCCACACACTGAAACACCTTCCCCACACACTGAAACCCCTTCCGCACACACAGAAACCCAGCCCCACACACAGAAACCCATCCCCACACACAGAAACCCATTCCCACACACTGAACCAACTTCCCCACACACTGAAATCTTTCCCCACAAAATGAAACACATCCCCACACATTGAAACTCATCCCCACACACAGAAACACCTTCCCCACACACTGAAACCACTTCCCTACACACTGAAACACCTTCCCCACACACTGAAACCCCTTCCCCACACACTGAAACCCCTTCCCCCATACTGAAACACCTTCCCCACACACTGAAACCCCTTCTGCACACACTGAAACCCATCCCCACACACTGAAACCCCACACCCACCCACTGAAACCCCTTCCCCACACCCTGAAACCACTTCCCCACACACTGAAACACATCCCCATACACTGAAACACCTTCCCCACACACTGAAACCCCTTCCCCACACACTGAAACCCCTTCCCCACATACTGAAACACCTTCCCCACACACTGAAACCCCTTCTGCACACACTGAAACCCATCCCCACACACTGAAACCCCACACCCACACACTGAAACCCCTTCCCCACACACTGAAACCCCTTCCCCACACACTGAAACACATCCCCATACACTGAAACACCTTCCCCACACACTGAAACCCCTTCTGCACAATTTGTAACCCATCCCCACACACTGAAACCCAACCCCACACACTGAAATCACTTCCTCTCACTCTGAAACCCTTCCCCACACACTGAAACACCTTCCCCACCAAATGAAAATCATCCCCGCACACTGAAACCCTTTCCCCACACACTGAAACACATCCACACACACTGAAACACCTTCCCCACAGACTGAAACCCCTTCCGCAAACACTGAAACACAATCCCCACATACTGAAACCCTTTCCCCACACACTGAAACACTTTCCGCACACACTGAAACTCCTTGCGCACACACTGAAACACCTTCCCCACACACTGAAATCCCTTCCCCACACACTGAAATCTTTCCCCACAAAATGAAACACATCCCCACACATTGAAACTCATTCCCACACACAGAAACACCTTCCCCACACACTGAAACCCCTTCCCTACACACTGAAACACCTTCTCCACACACTGAAACCCCTTCCCCACACACTGAAACCCCTTCCCCACATACTGAAACCCCTTCTACACACACTGAAACCCATCCCCGCACAATGAAACCCCACAGCACACACTGAAACCCCTTCCCCACACACTGAAACCCCTTCCCCACACACTGAAACACATCCCCATACACTGAAACACCTTCCCCACACACTGAAACCGCTTCTGCACAAATTGTAACCCATCCCCACACACTGAAACCCCTTCCCCACACACTGAAAACCATTCCGCACACACTGTAACACCTTCCCCACACACTGAAACCCCTTCCCCACACACTGAAACCCTTATCGCACACACTGAAACCTCTTCCGCACACACTGAAACACCTTCCCCACACACTGAAACCCCTTCCCCACACACTGAAACCCCTTCCGCACACACTGAAACACCTTCCCCACACACTGAAACCCCTTCCCCACACACTGAAACACCTTCCCCACACACTGAAACCTCTTCCCCACACACTGAAACCCCTTCCGCACACACTGAAACACCTTCCCCACACACTGAAACCCCTTCCCCACACACTGAAACCACTTCCGCACACAGTGAAACCCTTCCCCACACACTGAAACCCCTTCCTCACACACTGACACACATCCCCACACACTGAAACCCCTTCCCCACACACTGAAACCCCTTCCCCACACACTCAAAACCCTTCCCCACACACTGAAACCCTTCCCCACACTCTGAAACCCCTTCCCCACAAACTGAAACAATTACCCAAACTCTGAAACCCCTTCCCCACACACTGAAACACCTTCCCCACACACTGAAACCCATCCCCACACACTGAAACCCCTTCCGCACACACTGAAACACCATCCCCACACACTGAAACCCTTCCCCACACAGTGAAACACCTTCCGCAAACACTGAAACCCTTCCCCACTCACTGAAACCCATTCCCCACTCTCTGAAACACCGTCCCCACACACTGTAACCCTTCCCCACACACTGAAACACTTCCCCACACACTGAAACCCCTTCCCTGCACACTGAAACTCCTTCCCCACACACTGAAACCCCTTCCACACACACTCAAACCCTTCCCCACACACTGAAACCCCTTACCCAAACACTGAAACACATCCCCACACACTGAAATACCTTCCCCACACACTGAAACCCATTCCGCACACATTGTAACCCATACCCACGCACTGAAACCCATCCCCACACACTGAAACCCCTCCCCACACACTGAAACCCCTTCCCGACACATTGAAACCACTTCCACACACACTGAAACACATCCCCACACACTGAAACACCTTCCCCACACACTGAAACCCCTTCTGCACACACAGAAACCCAGCCCCACACACAGAAACCCATCCCCACACACTGAAACCCATCCCCACACACTGAACCAACTTCCCCACACACTGAAATCTTTCCCCACAAAATGAAACACATCCCCACACATTGAAACTCATCCCCACACACAGAAACACCTTCCCCACACACTGAAACCCCTTCCCTACACACTGAAACACCTTCCCCACACACTGAAACCCCTTCCCCACACACTGAAACCCCTTCCCCACATACTGAAACACCTTCCCCACACACTGAAACCCCTTCTGCACACACTGAAACCCATCCCCACCCACTGAAACCCCACACCCACCCACTGAAACCCCTTCCCCACACCCTGAAACCCCTTCCCCACACACTGAAACACATCCCCATACACTGAAACACCTTCCCCACACACTGAAACCCCTTCTGCACACTTTGTAACCCATCCCCACACACTGAAACCCAATCCCACACACTGAAATCACTTCCTCTCAATCTGAAACCCTTCCCCACACACTGAGAACCCTTCCCCACTCACTGAAGCACATCCCCACACACTGAAACCCCTTCCCCACACACTGAAAATCATCCCCGCACACTGCAACCCTTTCCCCACACACTGAAACACATCCACACACACTGAAACACCTTCCCCACAGAATGAAACCCCTTCCGCAAACACTGAAACACAATGCCCACACACTGAAACCCTTTCCCCACACACTGAAACACCTTCTGCACACACTGAAACTCCTTGCACACACTCTGAAACACCTTCCCCACACACTGAAATCCCTTCCCCACACACTGAAATCTTTCCCCACAAAATGAAACACATCCCCACACATTGAAACTCATTCCCACACACAGAAACACCTTCCCCACACACTGAAATCCCTTCCCTACACACTGAAACACCTTCCCCACACACTGAAACCCCTTCCCCACACACTGAAACCCCTTCCCCACATACTGAAACACCTTCCCCACACACTGAAACCCCTTCTGCACACACTGAAACCCATCCCCACACACTGAAACCCCACACCCACACAATGAAACCCCTTCCCCACACACTGAAACCCCTTCCCCACACACTGAAACACATCCCCATACACTGAAACACCTTCCCCACACACTGAAACCCCTTCTGCACAATTTGTAACCCATCCCCACACACTGAAACCCAACCCCACACACTGAAATCACTTCCTCTCACTCTGAAACCCTTCCCCACACACTGAAACACCTTCCCCACAAACTGAAAATCATCCCCGCACACTGAAACCCTTTCCCCACACACTGAAACACATCCACACACACTGAAACACCTTCCCCACAGACTGAAACCCCTTCCGCAAACACTGAAACACAATCCCCACACACTGAAACCCTTTCCCCACACACTGAAACACTTTCCGCACACACTGAAACTCCTTGCGCACACACTGAAACACCTTTCCCACACACTGAAATCCCTTCCCCACACACTGAAATCTTTCCCCACAAAATGAAACACATCCCCACACATTGAAACTCATTCCCACACACAGAAACATCTTCCCCACACACTGAAACCCCTTCCCTACACACTGAAACACCTTCCCCACACGCTGAAACCCCTTCCCCACACACTGAAACCCCTTCCCCACACACTGAAACACAATCCCCACACACTGAAACCCTTTCCCCACACACTGAAACACCTTCCGCACACACTGAAGCTCCTTGCGCACACACTGAAACACCTTCCCCACACACTGAAATCCCTTCCCTACACACTGAAATCTTTCCCCACAAAATGAAACACATCCCCACACATTGAAACTCATTCCCACACACAGAAACACCTTCCCCACACACTGAAATCCCTTCCCTACACACTGAAACACTTTCCCCACACACTGAAACCCCTTCCCCACACACTGAAACCCCTTCCCCACATACTGAAACACCTTCCCCACACACTGAAACCCCTTCTGCACACACTGAAACCCATCCCCACACACTGAAACCCCACACCCACACACTGAAACCCCTTCCCCACACACTGAAACCCCTTCCCCACACACTGAAACACATCCCCATACACTGAAACACCTTCCCCACACTGAAACCCCTTCTGCACAATTTGTAACCCATCCCCACACACTGAAACCCAACCCCACACACTGAAATCAATTCCGCTCACTCTGAAGCCCTTACCCACACACTGAAACACCTTCCCCACAAACTGAAAATCATCCCCGCACACTGAAACCCTTTCCCCACACACTGAAACACATCCACACACACTGAAACACCTTCCCCACAGACTGAAACCCCTTCCGCAAACACTGAAACACAATCCCCACACACTGAAACCCTTTCCCCACACACTGAAACACTTTCCGCACACACTGAAACTCCTTGCGCACACACTGAAACACCTTCCCCACACACTGAAATCCCTTCCCCACACACTGAAATCTTTCCCCACAAAATGAAACACATCCCCACACATTGAAACTCATTCCCACACACAGAAACACCTTCCCCACACACTGAAACCCCTTCCCTACACACTGAAACACCTTCCCCACACACTGAAACCCCTTCCCCACACACTGAAACCCCTTCCCCACATACTGAAACACCTTCCCCACACACTGAAACCCCTTCTGCACACACTGAAACCCATCCCCGCACACTGAAACCCCACAGCACACACTGAAACCCCTTCCCCACACACTGAAACCCCTTCCCCACACACTGAAACACATCCCCATACACTGAAACACCTTCCCCACACACTGAAACCGCTTCTGCACAAATTGTAACCCATCCCCACACACTGAAACCCCTTCCCCACACACTGAAAACCATTCCGCACACACTGTAACACCTTCCCCACACACTGAAACACCTTCCCCACACACTGAAACCCTTATCGCACACACTGAAACCTCTTCCGCACACACTGAAACACCTTCCCCACACACTGAAACCCCTTCCCCACACACTGAAACCTCTTCCGCACACACTGAAACACCTTCCCCACACACTGAAACCCCTTCCCCACACACTGAACACCTTATCGCACACACTGAAAGCTCTTCCCCACACACTGAAACCTCTTCCCCACACACTGAAACCCCTTCCGCACACACTGAAACACCTTCCCCACACACTGAAACCCCTTCCCCACACACTGAAACCACTTCCGCACACAGTGAAACCCTTCCCCACACACTGAAACCCCTTCCTCACACACTGACACACATCCCCACACACTGAAACCCCTTCCCCACACACTGAAACCCCTTCCCCACACACTCAAAACCCTTCCCCACACACTGAAACCCTTCCCCACACTCTGAAACCCCTTCCCCACACACTGAAACAATTACCCAAACTCTGAAACCCCTTCCCCACACACTGAAACACCTTCCCCACACACTTAAACACCTTCCCCACACACTGAAGTCCATCCCCACACACTGAAACCCATCCCCACACAATGAAACCCCTTCCGCACACACTGAAACACCATCCCCACCCACTGAAACCCTTCCCCACACAGTGAAACCCCTTCCGCAAACACTGAAACCCTTCCCCACTCACTGAAACCCATTCCCCACTCACTGAAACACCGTCCCCACACACTGTAACCCTTCCCCACACACTGAAACACTTCCCCACACACTGAAACCCCTTCCCTGCACACTGAAACTCCTTCCCCACACACTGAAACCCCTTCCACACACACTCAAACCCTTCCCCACACACTGAAACCCCTTACCCAAACACTGAAACACATCCCCACACACTGAAATACCTTCCCCACACACTGAAACCCATTCCGCACACATTGTAACCCATACCCACGCACTGAAACCCATCCCCACACACTGAAACCCCTCCCCACACACTGAAACCCCTTCCCGACACACTGAAACCACTTCCACACACACTGAAACACATCCCCACACACTGAAACACCTTCCCCACACACTGAAACCCCTTCCGCACACACAGAAACCCAGCCCCACACACAGAAACCCATCCCCACACACTGAAACCCATCCCCACACACTGAACCAACTTCCCCACACACTGAAATCTTTCCCCACAAAATGAAACACATCCCCACACATTGAAACTCATCCCCACACACAGAAACACCTTCCCCACACACTGAAACCCCTTCCCTACACACTGAAATACCTACCCCACACACTGAAACCCCTTCCCCACACACTGAAACCCCTTCCCCACATACTGAAACACCTTCCCCACACACTGAAACCCCTTCTGCACACACTGAAACCCATCCCCACACACTGAAACCCCACACCCACCCACTGAAACCCCTTCCCCACATGCTGAAACCCCTTCCCCACACACTGAAACACATCCCCATACACTGAAACACCTTCCCCACACACTGAAACCCCTTCTGCACACTTTGTAACCCATCCCCACACACTGAAACCCAACCCCACCCACTGAAATCACTTCCTCTCACTCTGAAACCCTTCCCCACACACTGAAAACCAATCCCCACTCACTGAAGCACATCCCCACACACTGAAACCCCTTCCCCACACACTGAAAATCATCCCCGCACACTGCAACCCTTTCCCCACACACTGAAACACATCAACACACACTGAAACACCTTCCCCACAGAATGAAACCCCTTCCGCAAACACTGAAACACAATGCCCACACACTGAAACCCTTTCCCCACACACTGAAACACCTTCCGCACACACTGAAACTCCTTGCGCACACACTGAAACACCTTCCCCACACACTGAAATCCCTTCCCCACACACTGAAATCTTTCCCCACAAAATGAAACACATCCCCACACATTGAAACTCATTCCCACACACAGAAACACCTTCCCCACACACTGAAATCCCTTCCCTACACACTGAAACACCTTCCCCACACACTGAAACCCCTTCCCCACACACTGAAACCCCTTCCCCACATACTGAAACACCTTCCCCACACACTGAAACCCCTTCTGCACACACTGAAACCCATCCCCACACACTGAAACCCCACACCCACTCACTGAAACCCCTTCCCCACACACTGAAACCCCTTCCCCACACACTGAAACACATCCCCATACACTGAAACACCTTCCCCACACACTGAAACCCCTTCTGCACAATTTGTAACCCATCCCCACACACTGAAACCCAACCCCACACACTGAAATCACTTCCTCTCACTCTGAAACCCTTCCCCACACACTGAAACACCTTCCCCACAAACTGAAAATCATCCCCGCACACTGAAACCCTTTCCCCACACACTGAAACACATCCACACACACTGAAACACCTTCCCCACAGACTGAAACACCTTCTGCAAACACTGAAACACAATCCCCACACACTGAAACCCTTTCCCCACACACTGAAACACTTTCCGCACACACTGAAACTCCTTGCGCACACACTGAAACACCTTCCCCACACACTGAAATCCCTTCCCCACACACTGAAATCTTTCCCCACAAAATGAAACACATCCCCACACATTGAAACTCATTCCCACACACAGAAACATCTTCCCCACACACTGAAACCCCTTCCCTACACACTGAAACACCTTCCCCACACACTGAAACCCCTTCCCCACACACTGAAACCCCTTCCCCACATACTGAAACACCTTCCCCACACACTGAAACCCCTTCTGCACACACTGAAACCCATCCCCACACACTGAAACCCCACAGCACACACTGAAACCCCTTCCCCACACACTAAAACCCCTTCCCCACACACTGAAACACATCCCCATACACTGAAACACCTTCCCCACACACTGAAACCCCTTCTGCACAAATTGTAACCCATCCCCACACACTGAAACCCCTTCCCCACACACTGAAAACCATTCCGCACACACTGTAACACCTTCCCCACACACTGAAACCCCTTCCCCACACACTGAAACACTTATCGCACACACTGAAACCTCTTCCGCACACACTGAAACACCTTCCCCACACACTGAAACCCCTTCCCCACACACTGAAACCCCTTCCGCACACACTGAAACACCTTCCCCACACACTGAAACCCCTTCCCCACACACTGAACACCTTATCGCACACACTGAAACCTCTTCCGCACACACTGAAACACCTTCCCCACACACTGAAACCTCTTCCCCACACACTCAAACCCCTTCCGCACACACTGAAACACCTTCCCCACACACTGAAACCCCTTCCCCACACACTGAAACCACTTCCGCACACAGTGAAACCCTTCCCCACACACTGAAACCCCTTCCTCACACACTGACACACATCCCCACACACTGAAACCCCTTCCCCACACACTGAAACCCCTTCCCCACACACTCAAAACCCTTCCCCACACACTGAAACCCTTCCCCACACTCTGAAACACATTCCCCACACACTGAAACAATTACCCAAACTCTGAAACCCCTTCCCCACACACTGAAACACCTTCCCCACACACTTAAACACCTTCCCCACACACTGAAGTCCATCCCCACACACTGAAACCCATCCCCACACACTGAAACCCCTTCCGCACACACTGAAACACCATCCCCACACACTGAAACCCTTCCCCACACAGTGAAACCCCTTCCGCAAACACTGAAACCCTTCCCCACTCACTGAAACCCATTCCCCACTCACTGAAACACCGTCCCCACACACTGTAACCCTTCCCCACACACTGAAACACTTCCCCACACACTGAAACCCCTTCCCTGCACACTGAAACTCCTTCCCCACACACTGAAACCCCTTCCACAAACACTCAAACCCTTCCCCACACACTGAAACCCCTTCGTCACACACTGAAACCCATCCCCACACACTGAAACCCCACACCCTCACACTGAAACCCCTTCCCCACACACTGAAACCCCTTACCCAAACACTGAAACACATCCCCACACACTGAAATACCTTCCCCACACACTGAAACCCATTCCGCACACATTGTAACCCATACCCACGCACTGAAACCCATCCCCACACACTGAAACCCCTCCCCACACACTGACACCCCTTCCCGACACACTGAAACCACTTCCACACACACTGAAACACATCCCCACACACTGAAACACCTTCCCCAACCACTGAAACCCCTTCTGCACACACAGAAACCCAGCCCCACACACAGAAACCCATCCCCACACACTGAAACCCATCCCCACACACTGAACCAACTTCCCCACACACTGAAATCTTTCCCCACAAAATGAAACACATCCCCACACATTGAAACTCATCCCCACACACAGAAACACCTTCCCCACCAACTGAAACCCCTTCCCTACACACTGAAACACCTTCCCCACACACTGAAACCCCTTCCCCACACACTGAAACCCCTTCCCCACATACTGAAACACCTTCCCCACACACTGAAACCCCTTCTGCACACACTGAAACCCATCCCCACACACTGAAACCCCACACCCACCCACTGAAACCCCTTCCCCACACCCTGAAACCCCTTCCACACACACTGAAACACATCCCCATACACTGAAACACCTTCCCCACACACTGAAACCCCTTCTGCACACTTTGTAACCCATCCCCACACACTGAAACCCAACCCCACACACTGAAATCACTTCCTCTCACTCTGAAACCCTTCCCCACACACTGAAAACCCTTCCCCACTCACTGAAGCACAACCCCACACACTGAAACCCCTTCCCCACACACTGAAAATCATCCCCGCACACTGCAACCCTTTCCCCACACACTGAAACACATCCACACACACTGAAACACCTTCCCCACAGAATGAAACCCCTTCCGCAAACACTGAAACACAATCCCCACACACTGAAACCCTTTCCCCACACACTGAAACACCTTCCGCACACACTGAAACTCCTTGCGCACACACTGAAACACCTTCCCCACACACTGAAATCCCTTCCCCACACACTGAAATCTTTCCCCACAAAATGAAACACATCCCCACACATTGAAACTCATTCCCACACACAGAAACACCTTCCCCACACACTGAAATCCCTTCCCTACACACTGAAACACCTTCCCCACACACTGAAACCCCTTCCCCACACACTGAAACCCCTTCCCCACATACTGAAACACCTTCCCCACACACGGAAACCCCTTCTGCACACACTGAAACCCATCCCCGCACACTGAAACACCACAGCACACACTGAAACCCCTTCCCCACACACTGAAACCCCTTCCCCACACACTGAAACACATCCCCATACACTGAAACACCTTCCCCACACACTGAAACCCCTTCTGCACAATTTGTAACCCATCCCCACACACTGAAACCCAACCCCACACACTGAAATCACTTCCTCTCACTCTGAAACACTTCCCCACACACTGAAACACCTTCCCCACAAACTGAAAATCATCCCCGCACACTGAAACCCTTTCCCCACACACTGAAACACATCCACACACACTGAAACACCTTCCCCACAGACTGAAACACCTTCTGCAAACATTGAAACACAATCCCCACACACTGAAACACTTTCCCCACACACTGAAACACTTTCCGCACACACTGAAACTCCTTGCGCACACACTGAAACACCTTCCCCACACACTGAAATCCCTTCCCCACACACTGAAATCTTTCCCCACAAAATGAAACACATCCCCATACATTGAAACTCATTCCCACACACAGAAACATCTTCCCCACACACTGAAACCCCTTCCCTACACACTGAAACACCTTCCCCACACACTGAAACCCCTTCCCCACACACTGAAACCCCTTCCCCACATACTGAAACACCTTCCCCACACACTGAAACCCCTTCTGCACACACTGAAACCCATCCCCACACACTGAAACCCCACAGCACACACTGAAACCCCTTCCCCACACACTAAAACCCCTTCCCCACACACTGAAACACATCCCAATACACTGAAACACCTTCCCCACACACTGAAACCCCTTCTGCACAAATTGTAACCCATCCCCACACACTGAAACCCCTTCCCCACACACTGAAAACCATTCCGCACACACTGTAACACCTTCCCCACACACTGAAACCCCTTCCCCACACACTGAAACCCTTATCGCACACACTGAAACCTCTTCCGCACACACTGAAACACTTTCCCCACACACTGAAACCCCTTCCCCACACACTGAAACCCCTTCCGCACACACTGAAACACCTTCCCCACACACTGAAACCCCTTCCCCACACACTGAACACCTTATCGCACACACTGAAAGCTCTTCCGCACACACCGAAACACCTTCCCCACACACTGAAACCTCTTCCCCACACACTGAAACCCCTTCCGCACACACTGAAACACCTTCCCCACACACTGAAACCCCTTCCCCACACACTGAAACCACTTCCGCACACAGTGAAACCCTTCCCCACACACTGAAACCCCTTCCTCACACACTGACACACATCCCCACACACTGAAACCCCTTCCGCACACACTGAAACCCCTTCCCCACACACTCAAAACCCTTCCCCACACACTGAAACCCTTCCCCACACTCTGAAACACATTCCCCACACACTGAAACAATTAACCAAACTCTGAAACCCCTTCCCCACACACTGAAACACCTTCCCCACACACTTAAACACCTTCCCCACACACTGAAGTCCATCCCCACACACTGAAACCCATCCCCACACACTGAAACCCCTTCCGCACACACTGAAACACCATCCGCACACACTGAAACCCTTCCCCACACAGTGAAACCCCTTCCGCAAACACTGAAACCCTTCCCCACTCACTGAAACCCATTCCCCACTCACTGAAACACCGTCCCCACACACTGTAACCCTTCCCCACACACTGAAACACTTCCCCACACACTGAAACCCCTTCCCTGCACACTGAAACTCCTTCCCCACACACTGAAACCCCTTCCACACACACTCAAACCCTTCCCCACACACTGAAACCCCTTCGTCACACACTGAAACCCATCCCCACACACTGAAACCCCTTACCCAAACACTGAAACACATCCCCACACACTGAAATACCTTCCCCACACACTGAAACCCATTCCGCACACATTGTAACCCATACCCACGCACTGAAACCCATCCCCACACACTGAAACCCCTCCCCACACACTGAAACCCCTTCCCGACACACTGAAACCACTTCCACACACACTGAAACACATCCCCACACACTGAAACACCTTCCCCACACACTGAAACCCCTTCCGCACACACAGAAACCCAGCCCCACACACAGAAACCCATCCCCACACACTGAAACCCATTCCCACACACTGAACCAACTTCCCCACACACTGAAATCTTTCCCCACAAAATGAAACACATCCCCACACATTGAAACTCATCCCCACACACAGAAACACCTTCCCCACACACTGAAACCCCTTCCCTACACACTGAAACACCTTCCCCACACACTGAAACCCCTTCCCCACACACTGAAACCCCTTCGCCACATACTGAAACACCTTCCCCACACACTGAAACCCCACACCCACACACTGAAACCCTTCCCCACACTCTGAAACACATTCCCCACACACTGAAACAATTACCCAAACTCTGAAACCCCTTCCCCACACACTGAAACACCTTCCCCACACACTTAAACACCTTCCCCACACACTGAAGTCCATCCCCACACAGTGAAACCCATCCCCACACACTGAAACCCCTTGCGCACACACTGAAACACCATCCCCACACACTGAAACCCTTCCCCACACAGTGAAACCCCTTCCGCAAACACTGAAACCCTTCCCCACTCACTGAAACCCATTCCCCACTCACTGAAACACCGTCCCCACACACTGTAACCCTTCCCCACACACTGAAACACTTCCCCACACACTGAAACCCCTTCCCTGCACACTGAAACTCCTTCCCCACACACTGAAACCCCTTCCACACACACTCAAACCCTTCCCCACACACTGAAACCCCTTCGTCACACACTGAAACCCATCCCCACACACTGAAACCCCTTACCCAAACACTGAAACACATCCCCACACACTGAAATACCTTCCCCACACACTGAAACCCATTCCGCACACATTGTAACCCATACCCACGCACTGAAACCCATCCCCACACACTGAAACCCCTCCCCACACACTGAAACCCCTTCCCGACACACTGAAACCACTTCCACACACACTGAAACACATCCCCACACACTGAAACACCTTCCCCACACACTGAAACCCCTTCCGCACACACAGAAACCCAGCCCCACACACAGAAACCCATCCCCACACACTGAACCAACTTCCCCACACACTGAAATCTTTCCCCACAAAATGAAACACATCCCCACACATTGAAACTCATCCCCACACACAGAAACACCTTCCCCACACACTGAAACCCCTTCCCTACACACTGAAACACCTTCCCCACACACTGAAACCCCTTCCCCACACACTGAAACCCCTTCCCCACATACTGAAACACATCCCCATACACTGAAACACCTTCCCCACACACTGAAACCCCTTCTGCACACACTGAAACCCATCCCCACACACTGAAACCCCACACCCTCCCACTGAAACCCCTTCCCCACACCCTGAAACCCCTTCCGCACACACTGAAACACATCCCCATACACTGAAACACCTTCCCCACACACTGAAACCCCTTCTGCACACTTTGTAACCCATCCCCACACACTGAAACCCAACCCCACACACTGAAATCACTTCCTCTCACTCTGAAACCCTTCCCCACACACTGAAAACCCTTCCCCACTCACTGAAGCACATCCCCACACACTGAAACCCCTTCCCCACACACTGAAAATCATCCCCGCACACTGCAACCCTTTCCCCACACACTGAAACACATCCACACACACTGAAACACCTTCCCCACAGAATGAAACCCCTTCCGCAAACACTGAAACACAATCCCCACACACTGAAACCCTTTCCCCACACACTGAAACACCTTCCGCACACACTGAAACTCCTTGCGCACACACTGAAACACCTTCCCCACACACTGAAATCCCTTCCCCACACACTGAAATCTTTCCCCACAAAATGAAACACATCCCCACACATTGAAACTCATTCCCACACACAGAAACACCTTCCCCACACACTGAAATCCCTTCCCTACACACTGAAACACCTTCCCCACACACTGAAACCCCTTCCCCACACACTGAAACCCCTTCCCCACATACTGAAACACCTTCCCCACACACTGAAACCCCTTCTGCACACACTGAAACCCATCCCCACACACTGAAACCCCACACCCACACACTGAAACCCCTTCCCCACACACTGAAACCCCTTCCCCACACACTGAAACACATCCCCATACACTGAAACACCTTCCCCACACACTGAAACCCCTTCTGCACAATTTGTAACCCATCCCCACACACTGAAACCCAACCCCACACACTGAAATCACTTCCTCTCACTCTGAAACCCTTCCCCACACACTGAAACACCTTCCCCACCAACTGAAAATCATCCCCGCACACTGAAACCATTTCCCCACACACTGAAACACATCCACACACACTGAAACACCTTCCCCACAGACTGAAACCCCTTCCGCAAACACTGAAACACCATCCCCACACACTGAAACCCATCCCCACACACTGAAACCCCTTCCGCACACACTGAAACACCATCCCCACACACTGAAACCCTTCCCCACACAGTGAAACCCCTTCCGCAAACACTGAAACCCTTCCCCACTCACTGAAACCCATTCCACACTCACTGAAACACCGTCCCCACACACTGTAACCCTTCCCCACACACTGAAACACTTCCCCACACACTGAAACCCCTTCCCTGCACACTGAAACTCCTTCCCCACACACTGAAACCCCTTCCACACACACTCAAACCCTTCCCCACACACTGAAACCCCTTCGTCACACACTGAAACCCATCCCCACACACTGAAACCCCTTACCCAAACACTGAAACACATCCCCACACACTGAAATACCTTCCCCACACACTGAAACCCATTCCGCACACATTGTAACCCATACCCACGCACTGAAACCCATCCCCACACACTGAAACCCCTCCCCACACACTGAAACCCCTTCCCGACACACTGAAACCACTTCCACACACACTGAAACACATCCCCACACACTGAAACACCTTCCCCACACACTGAAACCCCTTCCGCACACACAGAAACCCAGCCCCAGACACAGAAACCCATCCCCACACACTGAACCAACTTCCCCACACACTGAAATCTTTCCCCACAAAATGAAACACATCCCCACACATTGAAACTCATCCCCACACACAGAAACACCTTCCCCACACACTGAAACCCCTTCCCTACACACTGAAACACCTTCCCCACACACTGAAACCCCTTCCCCACACACTGAAACCCCTTCCCCACATACTGAAACACCTTCCCCACACACTGAAACCCCTTCTGCACACACTGAAACCCATCCCCACACACTGAAACGCCACACCCTCCCACTGAAACCCCTTCCCCACACCCTGAAACCCCTTCCGCACACACTGAAACACATCCCCATACACTGAAACACCTTCCCCACACACTGAAACCCCTTCTGCACACTTTGTAACCCATCCCCACACACTGAAACCCAACCCCACACACTGAAATCACTTCCTCTCACTCTGAAACCCTTCCCCACACACTGAAAACCCTTCCCCACTCACTGAAGCACATCCCCACACACTGAAACCCCTTCCCCACACACTGAAAATCATCCCCGCACACTGCAACCCTTTCCCCACACACTGAAACACATCCACACACACTGAAACACCTTCCCCACAGAATGAAACCCCTTCCGCAAACACTGAAACACAATCCCCACACACTGAAACCCTTTCCCCACACACTGAAACACCTTCCGCACACACTGAAACTCCTTGCGCACACACTGAAACACCTTCCCCACACACTGAAATTGCTTCCCCACACACTGAAATCTTTCCCCACAAAATGAAACACATCCCCACACATTGAAACTCATTCCCACACACAGAAACACCTTCCCCACACACTGAAATCCCTTCCCTACACACTGAAACACCTTCCCCACACACTGAAACCCCTTCCCCACACACTGAAACCCCTTCCCCACATACTGAAACACCTTCCCCACACACTGAAACCCCTTCTGCACACACTGAAACCCATCCCCACACACTGAAACCCCACACCCACACACTGAAACCCCTTCCCCACACACTGAAACCCCTTCCCCACACACTGAAACACATCCCCATACACTGAAACACCTTCCCCACACACTGAAACCCCTTCTGCACAATTTGTAACCCATCCCCACACACTGAAACCCAACCCCACACACTGAAATCACTTCCTCTCACTCTGAAACCCTTCCCCACACACTGAAACACCTTCCCCACCAACTGAAAATCATCCCCGCACACTGAAACCCTTTCCCCACACACTGAAACACATCCACACACACTGAAACACCTTCCCCACAGACTGAAACCCCTTCCGCAAACACTGAAACACAATCCCCACACACTGAAACCCTTTCCCCACACACTGAAACACTTTCCGCACACACTGAAACTCCTTGCGCACACACTGAAACACCTTCCCCACACACTGAAATCCCTTCCCCACACACTGAAATCTTTCCCCACAAAATGAAACACATCCCCACACATTGAAACTCATGCCCACACACAGAAACACCTTCCCCACACACTGAAACCCCTTCCCTACACACTGAAACACCTTCCCCACACACTGAAACCCCTTCCCCACACACTGAAACCCCTTCCCCACATACTGAAACACCTTCCCCACACACTGAAACCCCTTCTGCACACACTGAAACCCATCCCCACACACTGAAACCCCACACCCACACACTGAAACCCCTTCCCCACACACTGAAACCCCTTCCCCACACACTGAAACACATCCCCATACACTGAAACACCTTCCCCACACACTGAAACCCCTTCTGCACAAATTGTAACCCATCCCCACACACTGAAACCCCTTCCCCACACACTGAAAACCATTCCGCACACACTGTAACACCGTCCCCACACACTGAAACCCCTTCCCCACACACTGAAACCCTTATCGCACACACTGAAACCTCTTCCGCACACACTGAAACACCTTCCCCACACACTGAAACCCCTTCGCAACACACTGAAACCCCTTCCGCACACACTGAAACACCTTCCCCACACACTGAAACCCCTTCCCCACACACTGAACACCTGATCGCACACACTGAAACCTCTTCCGCACACACTGAAACACCTTCCCCACACACTGAAACCTCTTCCCCACACACTGAAACCCCTTCCGCACACACTGAAACACCTTCCCCACACACTGAAACCCCTTCCCCACACACTGAAACCACTTCCGCACACAGTGAAACCCTTCCCCACACACTGAAACCCCTTCCTCACACACTGACACACTTCCCCACACACTGAAACCCCTTCCCCACACACTGAAACCCCTTCCCCACACACTCAAAACCCTTCCCCACACACTGAAACCCTTCCCCACACTCTGAAACACATTCCCCACACACTGAAACAATTACCCAAACTCTGAAACCCCTTCCCCACACACTGAAACACCTTCCCCACACACTTAAACACCTTCCCCACACACTGAAGTCCATCCCCACACACTGAAACCCATCCCCACACACTGAAACCCCTTCCGCACACACTGAAACACCATCCCCACACACTGAAACCCTTCCCCACACAGTGAAACCCCTTCCGCAAACACTGAATCCCTTCCCCACACACTGAAACCCCTTCCTCACACACTGAAACACATCCCCACACACTGAAACCCCTTCCCCACACACTGAAACCCCTTCCCCACACACTCAAAACCCTTCCCCACACACTGAAACCCTTCCCCACACTCTGAAACACATTCCCCACACACTGAAACAATTACCCAAACTCTGAAACCCCTTCCCCACACACTGAAACACCTTCCCCACACACTTAAACACCTTCCCCACACACTGAAGTCCATCCCCACACACTGAAACCCATCCCCACACACTGAAACCCCTTCCGCACACACTGAAACACCATCCCCACACACTGAAACCCTTCCCCACACAGTGAAACCCCTTCCGCAAACACTGAATCCCTTCCCCACACACTGAAACCCATTCCACACTCACTGAAACACCGTCCCCACACACTGTAACCCTTCCTCACAAACTGAAACACTTCCCCACACACTGAAACCCCTACCCAGCACACTGAAACCCCTTCCCCACACACTGAAACCCTTCACCACAAACTGAAACCCCTTCCCCACACACTGAAACACCTTCCCCACACACTGAAACCCTTCCCCACACACTGAAACCCTTCCCCACACTCTGAAACCGCTTCCCCACATACTGAAATCCCTTCCGCACATGCTGAAACACCTTCCACACACACTGAAACTCCTTCCCCACACACTGAAACCCCTTCCACACACACTCAAACCCTTCCCCACACACTGAAACCCCTTCCGCACACACTGAAACCCATCCCCACACACTGAAACCCCACACCCTCACACTGAAACCCCTTCCCCACACACTGAAACCCCTTACCCAAACACTGAAACACATCCCCACACACTGAAACACCTTCCCCACACACTGAAACCCATTCCGCACACATTGTAACCCATACCCACGCACTGAAACACCTTCCCCACACACTTAAAAACCTTCCCCACACACTGAAACCCATCCCCACACACTGAAACACCTTGCCCACACACTGAAACCCCTTCCGCACACATTGAAGTCCATCCCCACACACTGAAACCCATCCCCACACACTGAAAACCCTTCACCACACAATGAACCCCCTTCCCCACACACTGAAACTCCACCCCACACACAGAAACACCTTCCCCACATACTGATACCCCTTCCGCACACACTGACACCCATCCCCATACACTGAAATCCATCCCCACACACTGAAACCTATCCCCACACACTGAAACCCCTTCCCCACACACTGAAACACCTTCCCCACACACTGAAACATCTTCCCCACACACTGAAACCCCTTCCCCACACACTGAAACCCCTTCCGCACACACTGAAACACTTTCCCCACACACTGAAACCCCTTCCCCACACACTGAACAACTTATCGCACACACTGAAACCTTTTCTGCACACACTGAAACACCTTCCCCACACACTGAAACCTCTTCCCCACACACAGAAACCCCTTCCGCACACACTGAAACACCTTCCCCACACACTGAAACCCCTTCCCCACACACTGAAACCACTTCCACACACAGTGAAACCCTTCCCCACACACTGAAACCCCTTCCTCACACACTGAAACACATCCCCACACACTGAAACCCCTTCCCCACACACTGAAACACCTTCCCCACACACTCAAAACCCTTCCCCACACAATGAAACCCTTCCCCACACTCTGAAACCCCTTCCCCACACACTGAAACAATTACCCAAACTCTGAAACCCCTTCCCCACACACTGAAACACCTTCCCCACACACTTAAACACCTTCCCCACACACTGAAACCCATCCCCACACACTGAAACACCTTGCCCACACACTGAAACCCCTTCCGCAAACATTGAAGTCCATCCCCACACACTGAAAACCATCCCCACACACTGAATCCCCTTCCGCACACACTGAAACACCATCCCCACACACTGAAACCCTTCCCCACACAGTGAAACCCCTTCCGCAAACACTGAATCCCTTCCCCACACACTGAAACCCATTCCCCACTCACTGAAACAACGTCCGCAGACACTGTAACCCTTCCTCACAAACTGAAACACTTCCCCACACACTGAAACCCCTACCCAGCACACTGAAACCCCTTCCCCACACACTGAAACCCCTTCCCCACACACTGAAACCCTTCACCACACACTGAAATCCCTTCCCCACACACTGAAACACCTTCCCCACACACTGAAACCCTTCCCCACACACTGAAACCCTTCCCCACACTCTGAAACCGCTTCCCCACATACTGAAATCCCTTCCGCACATGCTGAAACACCTTCCACACACACTGAAACTCCTTCCCCACACACTGAAACCCCTTCCACTCACACTCAAACCCTTCCCCACACACTGAAACCCCTTCCGCACACACTGAAACCCATCCCCACACACTGAAACCCCACACCCTCACACTGAAACACCTTCCCCACACACTGAAACCCCTTCCCCACAACACTGAAACCCCTTCCACACATACCGAAACACCTTCCCCACACACTGAAACCCCTTCCCCACACACTGAAACCCCTTCCCCACACACTGAAACCCATTCCGCACACATTGTAACCCATACCCACGCACTGAAACACCTTCCCCACACACTTAAACACCTTCCCCACACACTGAAACCCATCCCCACACACTGAAACCCCTTCCGCACACATTGTTGTCCATCCCCACACACTGAAACCCATCCCCACACACTGAATCCCCTTCACCACACAATGAACCCCCTTCCCCACACACTGAAACTCCACCCCACACACAGAAACACCTTCCCCACATACTGATACCCCTTCCGCACACACTGACACACATCCCCACACACTGAAATCCATCCCCACACACTGAAACCCATCCCCACACACTGAAACCCCTTCCCCACACACTGAAACACCTTCCCCACACACTGAAACATCTTCCCCACACACTGAAACCCCTTCCCCACACACTGAAACACCTCCTGCACACACTGAAACACCTTCCCCACACACTGAAATCCCTTCCCCACACACTGAAATACCTTCATCAGACACTGAAACACCTTCCTCACACACTGATACCCCTTCCCCACACACTGAAACCGTTCCCCACACACTGAAACACGTTCTCCACACAATGAAACCCCTTCCCCACACACTGAAACACCTTCCCCATACACTGAAACACCTTCCCCACACACTGAAACCCCTTCCGCACACACTGAAACACCATCCCCACACACTGAAACCCTTCCCCACACAGTGAAACCCCTTCCGCAAACACTGAAACCCTTCCCCACACACTGAAACCCATTCCCCACTCACTGAAACACCGTCCCCACACACTGTAACCCTTCCCCACACACAGAAACCCAGACCCACACACAGAAACCCATCCCCACACACTGAAACCCATCCCCACACACAGAAACACCTTCCCCACACACTGAAACCCCTTCCCTACACACTGAAACACCTTCCCCACACACTGAAACCCCTTCCCCACACACTGAAACCCCTTCCCCACATACTGAAACACCTTCCTCACACACTGAAGCCCCTTCTGCACACACTGAAACCCATCCCCACACACTGTAACCCCACACCCAACCACTGAAACCCCTTCCCCACACACTGAAACCCCTTCCCCACGCACTGAAACACATCCCCATACACTGAAACACCTTCCCCACACACTGAAACCCCTTCTGCACACTTTGTAACCCTTCCCCACACACTGAAACCCAACCCCACACACTGAAATCACTTCCTCTCACTCTGAAACACTTCCCCACACACTGAAAACCCTTCCCCACTCACTGAAGCACATCCCCACACACTGAAACCCCTTCCCCACACACTGAAAATCATCCCCGCACACTGCAACCCTTTCCCCACACACTGAAACACATCCACACACACTGAAACACCTTCCCCACAGACTGAAACCCCTTCCGCAAACACTGAAACACAATCCCCACACACTGAAACCCTTTCCCCACACACTGAAACACCTTCCGCACACACTGAAACTCCTTGCGCACACACTGAAACACCTTCCCCACACACTGAAATCCCTTCCTCACACACTGAAATCTTTCCCCACAAAATGAAACACATCCCCACACATTGAAACTCATTCCCACACACAGAAACACCGTCCCCACACACTGAAATCTCATCCCTACACACTGAAACACCTTCCCACACACTGAAACCCCTTCCCTACACACTGAAACCCCTTCTGCACACAGTGAAACCCATCCCCACACACTGAAACCCCACACCTACACACTGAAACCCCTTCCCCACACACTGAAACCCCTTCCCCACACACTGAAACACATCCCCATACACTGAAGCACCTTCCCCACACACTGAAACCCCTTCTGCACAATTTGTAACCCATCCCCACACACTGAAACCCAACCCCACACACTGAAATCACTTCCTCTCACTCTGAAACCCTTCCCCACACGCTGAAACCCCTTCCCCACAAACTGAAAATCATCCCCGCACACTGAAACCCTTTCCCCACACACTGAAACACATCCACACACACTGAAACACCTTCCCCACAGACTGAAACACCTTCCGCAAACACTGATACACAATCCCCACACACTGAAACCCTTTCCCCACACACTGAAACACCTTCTGCACACACTGAAACTCCTTGCGCACACACTGAAACACCTTCCCCACCCACTGAAATCCCTTCCCCACACACTGAAATCTTTCCCCACAAAATGAAACACATCCCCACACATTGAAACTCATTCCCACACACAGAAACACCTTCCCCACACACTGAAACCCCTTCCCCACACACTGAAACACATCCCCATACACTGAAACACCTTCCCCACACACTGAAACCCCTTCTGCACAATTTGTAACCCATCCCCACACACTGAAACCCAACCCCACACACTGAAATCACTTCCTCTCACTCTGAAACCCTTCCCCACACGCTGAAACCCCTTCCCCACAAACTGAAAATCATCCCCGCACACTGAAACCCTTTCCCCACACACGGAAACACATCCACACACACTGAAACACCTTCCCCACAGACTGAAACCCCTTCCGCAAACACTGAAACACAATCCCCACACACTGAAACCCTTTCCCCACACACTGAAACACCTTCCGCACACACTGAAACTCCTTGCGCACACACTGAAACACCTTCCCCACACACTGAAATCCCTTCCCCACACACTGAAATCTTTCCCCACAAAAGGAAACACATCCCCACACATTGAAACTCATTCCCACACACAGAAACACCTTCCCCACACACTGAAACCCCTTCCCTACACACTGAAACACCTTCCCCACACACTGAAACCCCTTCCCCACACACTGAAACCCCTTCCCCACATACTGAAACACCTTCCCCACACACTGAAACCCCTTCTGCACACACTGAAACCCATCCCCACACACTGAAACCCCTTCCCCACACACTGAAACCCCTTCCCCACACACTGAAACACATCCCCAGACACTGAAACACCTTCCCCACACACTGAAACCCCTTCTGCACAAATTGTAACCCATCCCCACACACTGAAACCCAACCCCACACACTGAAATCACTTCCTCTCACTCTGAAACCCTTCCCCACACAATGAAAACCCTTCCCCACTCACTGAAGCACATCCCCACACACTGAAACCCCTTCCCCACACACTGAAACCCCATCCCCACACACTGAAACCCTTCCCCAGACACTGAATCCCCTTCGTCACACACTGATACCCCTTCCCCACACACTGAAACCCTTCACCAAAAACTGAAACCCTTCCCCTCACACTGAAACCCCTTTCCCACACACTGAAACCCCTTCCCCACACACTGAAACCGTTCCCCAAACACTGATACCCATTCACCACACACTGAAACACATTGCCCACACACTGAAAACCTTCCAAAGACACTGAAGCACATTCCCCACACACTGAAACCCCTTCCCCACACAAAGAAACCCCTTCCCCACACACTGAAACGCCTTCCGCTCTGACTGAAACCCCTTCTGCACACACTGAAACACCTTCCCCACACATTGAAACCCCTTCCCCACAACACTGAAACCCCTTCCACACATACCGAAACACCTTCCCCACACACTGAAACCCCTTCCCCACACACTGAAACCCCTTCCCCACACACTGATACACCTCCTGCACACACTGAAACACCATCCCCACACACTGAAATCCATTCCCCACACACTGAAATACCTTCATCAGACACTGAAACACCTTGCACAAACACTGATACCCCTTCCCCACACACTGAAACCGTTCCCCACACACTGAAACACGTTCTCCACACACTGAAACCCCTTCCCCACACACTGAAACACCTTCCCCATACACTGAACACCTTCCCCACACACTGAAACCCCTTCCGCACACACTGAAACACCATCCCCACACACTGAAACCCTTCCCCACACACTGAAACCCCTTCCCCACACACTGAAACACATCCCCATACACTGAAACACCTTCCCCACACACTGAAACCCCTTCTGCACAAATTGTAACCCATCCCCACACACTGAAACCCAACCCCACACACTGAAATCACTTCCTCTCACTCTGAAACCCTTCCCCACACAATGAAAACCCTTCCCCACTCACTGAAGCACATCCCCACACACTGAAACCCCTTCCCCACACACTGAAACCCCATCCCCACACACTGAAACCCTTCCCCAGACACTGAATCCCCTTCCTCACACACTGATACCCCTTCCCCACACACTGAAACCCTTCACCAAAAACTGAAACCCTTCCCCTCACACTGAAACCCCTTTCCCACACACTGAAACCCCTTCCCCACACACTGAAACCGTTCCCCAAACACTGATACCCATTCACCACACACTGAAACACATTGCCCACACACTGAAAACCTTCCAAAGACACTGAAGCACATTCCCCACACACTGAAACCCCTTCCCCACACAAAGAAACCCCTTCCCCACACACTGAAACGCCTTCCGCTCTGACTGAAACCCCTTCTGCACACACTGAAACACCTTCCCCACACAATGAAACCCCTTCCCCACAACACTGAAACCCCTTCCACATATACCGAAACACCTTCCCCACACACTGAAACCCCTTCCGCACACACTGAAGCCCTGCCCCACACACAGAAACACCTTCCCCACACACTGAAACCCCTTCCCCACACACTGAAAGCCCTTCCCCACACACTGAAATACCTTCATCAGACACTGAAACACCTTCCTCACACACTGATACCCCTTCCCCACACACTGAAACCGTTCCCCGCACACTGAAACACGTTCTCCACACACTGAAACCCCTTCCCCACACACTGAAACACCTTCCCCATACACTGAAACACCTTCCCCACACACTGAAACCCCTTCCCCACACACTGAAACACCTCCTGCACACACTGAAACACCATCCCCACACACTGAAATCCCTTCCCCACACACTGAAATACCTTCATCAGACACTGAAACACCTTTCTCACACACTGATACCCCTTCCCCACACACTGAAACCGTTCCCCACACACTGAAACACGTTCTCCACACACTGAAACCCCTTCCCCACACACTGAAACACCTTCCCCATACATTGAAACACCTTCCCCACACACTGAAACCCCTTCCGCACACACTGAAACACCATCCCCACACACTGAAACCCTTCCCCACACAGTGAAACCCCTTCCGCAAACACTGAAACCCTTCCCCACTCACTGAAACCCATTCCCCACTCACTGAAACACCGTCCCCACACACTGTAACCCTTCCCCACACACTGAAACACTTCCCCACACACTGAAACCCCTTCCCTGCACACTGAAACTCCTTCCCCACACACTGAAACCCCTTCCACACACACTCAAACCCTTCCCCACACACTGAAACCCCTTCGTCACACACTGAAACCCATCCCCACACACTGAAACCCCACACCCTCACACTGAAACCCCTTCCCCACACACTGAAACCCCTTACCCAAACACTGAAACACATCCCCACACACTGAAAGACCTTCCCCACACACTGAAACCCAATCCGCACACATTGTAACCCATACCCACGCACTGAAACCCATCCCCACACACTGAAACCCCTCCCCACACACTGAAACCCCTTCCCGACACACTGAAACCACTTCCACACACACTGAAACACATCCCCACACACTGAAACACCTTCCCCACACACTGAAACCCCTTCCGCACACACAGAAACCCAACCCCACACACAGAAACCCATCCCCACACACTGAAATCTTTCCCCACAAAATGAAACACATCCCCACACATTGAAACTCATCCCCACACACAGAAACACCTTCCCCACACACTGAAACCCCTTCCCTACATACTGAAACACCTTCCCCACACACTGAAACACCTTCCCCACACAATGAAACCCCTTCCCCACAACACTGAAACCCCTTCCACATATACCGAAACACCTTCCCCACACACTGAAACCCCTTCCGCACACACTGAAGCCCTGCCCCACACACAGAAACACCTTCCCCACACACTGAAACCCCTTCCCCACACACTGAAAGCCCTTCCCCACACACTGAAATACCTTCATCAGACACTGAAACACCTTCCTCACACACTGATACCCCTTCCCCACACACTGAAACCGTTCCCCGCACACTGAAACACGTTCTCCACACACTGAAACCCCTTCCCCTCACACTGAAACACCTTCCCCATACACTGAAACACCTTCCCCACACACTGAAACCCCTTCCCCACACACTGAAACACCTCCTGCACACACTGAAACACCATCCCCACACACTGAAATCCCTTCCCCACACACTGAAATACCTTCATCAGACACTGAAACACCTTTCTCACACACTGATACCCCTTCCCCACACACTGAAACCGTTCCCCACACACTGAAACACGTTCTCCACACACTGAAACCCCTTCCCCACACACTGAAACACCTTCCCCATACACTGAAACACCTTCCCCACACACTGAAACCCCTTCCGCACACACTGAAACACCATCCCCACACACTGAAACCCTTCCCCACACAGTGAAACCCCTTCCGCAAACACTGAAACCCTTCCCCACTCACTGAAACCCATTCCCCACTCACTGAAACACCGTCCCCACACACTGTAACCCTTCCCCACACACTGAAACACTTCCCCACACACTGAAACCCCTTCCCTGCACACTGAAACTCCTTCCCCACACACTGAAACCCCTGCCACACACACTCAAACCCTTCCCCACACACTGAAACCCCTTCGTCACACACTGAAACCCATCCCCACACACTGAAACCCCACACCCTCACACTGAAACCCCTTCCCCACACACTGAAACCCCTTACCCAAACACTGAAACACATCCCCACACACTGAAATACCTTCCCCACACACTGAAACCCAATCCGCACACATTGTAACCCATACCCACGCACTGAAACCCATCCCCACACACTGAAACCACTCCCCACACACTGAAACCACTTCCCGACACACTGAAACCACTTCCACACACACTGAAACACATCCCCACACACTGAAACACCTTCCCCACACACTGAAACCCCTTCCGCACACACAGAAACCCAGCCCCACACACAGAAACCCATCCCCACACACTGAAATCTTTCCCCACAAAATGAAACACATCCCCACACATTGAAACTCATCCCCACACACAGAAACACCTTCCCCACACACTGAAACCCCTTCCCTACATACTGAAACACCTTCCCCACACACTGAAACCCCTTCCCCACACACTGAAACCCCTTCCCCACATACTGAAACACCTTCCCCACACACTAAAACCCCTTCTGCACACACTGAAACCCATCCCAACACACTGAAACCCCACACCCACCCAATGAAACCCCTTCCCCACACCCTGAAACCCCTTCCCCTCACACTGAAACACATCCCCATACACTGAAACACCTTCCCCACACACTGAAACCCCTTCTGCACACTTTGTAACCCATCCCCACACACTGAAACCCAACCCCACACACTGAAATCACTTCCTCTCACTCTGAAACCCTTCCCCACACACTGAAAACCCTTCCCCACTCACTGAAGCACATCCCCACACACTGAAACCCCTTCCCCACACACTGAAAATCATCCCCGCTCACTGCAACCCTTTCCCCACACACTGAAACACCTTCCCCACACACTGAAACACCTTCCCCACAGAATGAAACCCCTTCCGCAAACACTGAAACACAATCCCCACACACTGAAACCCTTTCCCCACACACTGAAACACCTTCCGCACACAATGAAACTCCTTGCGCACACACTGAAACACCTTCCCCACACACTGAAATCCCTTCCCCACACACTGAAATCTTTCCCCACAAAATGAAACACATCCCCACACATTGAAACTCATTCCCACGCACAGAAACACCTTCCCCACACACTGAAATCCCTTCCCTACACACTGAAACACCTTCCCCACACACTGAAACCCCTTCCCCACACACTGAAACCCCTTCCCCACATACTGAAACACCTTCCCCACACACTGAAACCCCTTCTGCACACACTGAAACCCATCCCCACACACTGAAACCCCACACCCACACACTGAAACCCCTTCCCCACACACTGAAACCCCTTCCCCACACACTGAAAAACATCCCCATACACTGAAACACCTTCCCCACACACTGAAACCCCTTCTGCACAATTTGTAACCCATCCCCACACACTGAAACCCAACCCCACACACTGAAATCACTTCCTCTCACTCTGAAACCCTTCCCCACACACTGAAACCCCTTCCCCACAAACTGAAAATCATCCCCGCACACTGAAACCCTTTCCCCACACACTGAAACACATCCACACACACTGAAACACCTTCCCCACAGACTGAAACCCCTTCCGCAAACACTGAAACACAATCCCCACACACGGAAACCCTTTCCCCACACACTGAAACACTTTCCGCACACACTGAAACTCCTTGCGCACGTATTGAAACACCTTCCCCACACACTGAAACACCTTCCCCATACACTGAAACACCTTCCCCACACACTGAAACCCCTTCCCCACACACTGATACACCTCCTGCACACACTGAAACACCATCCCCACACACTGAAATCCCTTCCCCACACACTGAAATACCTTCATCAGACACTGAAACACCTTGCTCACACACTGATACCCCTTCCCCACACACTGAAACCGTTCCCCACACACTGAAACACGTTCTCCACACACTGAAACCCCTTCCCCACACACTGAAACACCTTCCCCATACACTGACACACCTTCCCCACACACTGAAACCCCTTCCGCTCACACTGAAACACCATCCCCACACACTGAAACCCTTCCCCACACAGTGAAACCCCTTCCGCAAACACTGAAACCCTTCCCCTCTCACTGAAACCCATTCCCCACTCACTGAAACACCGTCCCCACACACTGTAACCCTTCCCCACACACTGAAACACTTCCCCACACACTGAAACCCCTTCCCTGCACACTGAAACTCCTTCCCCACACACTGAAACCCCTTCCACACACACTCAAACCCTTCCCCACACACTGAAACCCCTTCGTCACACACTGAAACCCATCCCCACACACTGAAACCCCACACCCTCACACTGAAACCCCTTGCCCACACACTGAAACCCCTTACCCAAACACTGAAACACATCCCCACACACTGAAATACCTTCCCCACACACTGAAACCCATTCCGCACACATTGTAACCCATACCCACGCACTGAAACCCATCCCCACACACTGAAACCCCTCCCCACACTCTGAAACCCCTTCCCGACACACTGAAACCACTTCCACACACACTGAAACACATCCCCACACACTGAAACACCTTCCCCACACACTGAAACCCCTTCCGCACACACAGAAACCCAGCCCCACACACAGAAACCCATCCCCACAAAATGAAACACATCCCCACACATTGAAACTCATCCCCACACACAGAAACACCTTCCCCACACACTGAAACCCCTTCCCTACATACTGAAACAGCTTCCCCACACACTGAAACACCTTCCACACACACTGAAACCCCTTCTGCACACTTTGTAACCCATCCCCACACACTGAAACCCAACCCCACACACTGAAATCACTTCCTCTCACTCTGAAACCCTTCCCCACACACTGAAAACCCTTCCCCACTCACTGAAGCACATCCCCACACACTGAAATCCCTTCCCCACACACTGAAAATCATCCCCGCACACTGCAACCCTTTCCCCACACACTGAAACACATCCACACACACTGAAACACCTTCCCCACAGAATGAAACCCCTTCCGCAAACACTGAAACACAATCCCCACACACTGAAACCCTTTCCCCACACACTGAAACACCTTCCGCACACACTGAAACTCCTTGCGCACACACTGAAACACCTTCCCCACACACTGAAATCCCTTCCCCACACACTGAAATCTTTCCCCACAAAATGAAACACATCCCCACACATTGAAACTCATTCCCACACACAGAAACACCTTCCCCACACACTGAAATCCCTTCCCCACACACTGAAACCCCTTCCCCACACACTGAAACCCCTTCACCACATTCTGAAACACCTTCCCCACACACTGAAACCCCTTCTGCACACACTGAAACCCATCCCCACACACTGAAACCCCACACCCACACACTGAAGCCCCTTCCCCACACACTGAAACCCATTCACCACACACTGAAAAACATCCCCATACACTGAAACACCTTCCCCACACACTGAAACCCCTTCTGCACAATTTGTTACCCATCCCCACACACTGAAACCCAACCCCACACACTGAAATCACTTCCTCTCACTCTGAAACCCTTCCCCACACACTGAAACCCCTTCCCCACAAACTGAAAATCATCCCCGCACACTGAAACCCTTTCCCCACACACTGAAACCATTCCCCACACACTGAAACCCCTTCCCCACACACTGAAACACATCCCCATACACTGAAACACCTTCCCCACACACTGAAACCCCTTCTGCACAAATTGTAACCCATCCCCACACACTGAAACCCAACCCCACACACTGAAATCACTTCCTCTCACTCTGAAACCCTTCCCCACACAATGAAAACCCTTCCCCACTCACTGAAGCACATCCCCACACACTGAAACCCCTTCCCCACACACTGAAACCCCATCCCCACACACTGAAACCCTTCCCCAGACACTGAATCCCCTTCCTCACACACTGATACCCCTTCCCCACACACTGAAACCCTTCACCAAAAACTGAAACCCTTCCCCTCACACTGAAACCCCTTTCCCACACACTGAAACCCCTTCCCCACACACTGAAACCGTTCCCCAAACACTGATACCCATTCACCACACACTGAAACACATTGCCCACACACTGAAAACCTTCCAAAGACACTGAAGCACATTCCCCACACACTGAAACCCCTTCCCCACACAAAGAAACCCCTTCCCCACACAATGAAACGCCTTCCGCTCTGACTGAAACCCCTTCTGCACACACTGAAACACCTTCCCCACACACTGAAACCCCTTCCCCACAACACTGAAACCCCTTCCACATATACCGAAACACCTTCCCCACACACTGAAACCCCTTCCGCACACACTGAAGCCCTGCCCCACACATAGAAACACCTTCCCCACACACTGAAACTCATCCCCACACACTGAAAGCCCTTCCCCACACACTGAAGTACCTTCATCAGACACTGAAACACCTTCCTCACACACTGATACCCCTTCCCCACACACTGAAACCGTTCCCCGCACACTGAAACACGTTCTCCACACACTGAAACCCCTTGCCCACACACTGAAACACCTTCCCCATACACTGAAACACCTTCCACACACACTGAAACCCCTTCCCCACACACTGAAACACCTCCTGCACACACTGAAACACCATCCCCACACACTGAAACTCATCCCCACACACTGAAAGCCCTTCCCCACACACTGAAATACCTTCATCAGACACTGAAACACCTTCCTCACACACTGATACCCCTTCCCCACATACTGAAACCGTTCCCCGCACACTGAAACCCCTTCCCCGCACCCTGAAACCCCTTCCCCACACACTGAAACACATCCCCATACACTGAAGCACCTTCCACACACACTGAAACCCCTTCTGCACACTTTGTAACCCATCCCCACACACTGAAACCCAACCCCACACACTGAAATCACTTCCTCTCACTCTGAAACCCTTCCCCACACACTGAAAACCCTTCCCCACTCACTGAAGCACATCCCCACACACTGAAACCCCTTCCCCACACACTGAAAATCATCCCCGCACACTGCAACCCTTTCCCCACACACTGAAACACATCCACACACACTGAAACACCTTCCCCACAGAATGAAACCCCTTCCGCAAACACTGAAACACAATCCCCACACACTGAAACCCTTTCCCCACACACTGAAACACCTTCCGCACACACTGAAACTCCTTGCGCACACACTGAAACACCTTCCCCACACACTGAAATCCCTTCCCCACACACTGTAATCTTTCCCCACAAAATGAAGCACATCCCCACTCATTGAAACTCATTCCCACACACAGAAACACCTTCCCCACACACTGAAATCCCTTCCCTACACACTGAAACACCTTCCCCACACACTGAAACCCCTTCCCCACACACTGAAACCCCTTCACCACATACTGAAACACCTTCCCCACACACTGAAACCCCTTCTGCACACACTGAAACCCATCCCCACACACTGAAACCCCACACCCACACACTGAAGCCCCTTCCCCACACACTGAAACCCATTCACCACACACTGAAAAACATCCCCATACACTGAAACACCTTCCCCACACACTGAAACCCCTTCTGCACAATTTGTAACCCATCCCCACACACTGAAACCCAACCCCACACACTGAAATCACTTCCTCTCACTCTGAAAGCCTTCCCCACACACTGAAACCCCTTCCCCACAAACTGAAAATCATCCCCGCACACTGAAACCCTTTCCCCACACACTGAAACACATCCACACACACTGAAACACCTTCCCCACAGACTGAAACCCCTTCCGCAAACACTGAAACACAATCCCCACACACTGAAACCCTTTCCCCACACACTGAAACACTTTCCGCACACACTGAAACTCCTTGCGCACGCATTGAAACACCTTCCCCACACACTGAAATCCCTTCCCCACACACTGAAATCTTTCCCCACAAAATGAAACACATCCCCACACATTGAAACTCATTCCCACACACAGAAACACCTTCCCCACACACTGAAACCCCTTCCCTACACACTGAAACACCTTCCCCACACACTGAAACCCCTTCCCCACACACTGAAACCCCTTCCCCACATACTGAAACACCTTCCCCACACACTGAAACCCCTTCTGCGCACACTGAAACCCATCCCCACAAACTGAAACCCCACACCCACCCTCTGAAACCCCTTCCCCACACACTGAAACCCCTTCCCCACACACTGAAACACATCCCCATACACTGAAACACCTTCCCCACACACTGAAACCCCTTCTGCACAAATTGTAACCCATCCCCACACACTGAAACCCCTTCCCCACACACTGAAAACCATTCCGCACACACTGTAACACCTTCCCCACACACTGAAACCCCTTCCCCACACACTGAAACCCTTATCGCACACACTGAAACCTCTTCCGCACGCACTGAAACACCTTCCCCACACACTGAAACCCCTTCCCCACACACTGAAACCCCTTCCGCACACACTGAAACACCTTCCCCACACACTGAAACCCCTTCCCCACACACTGAACACCTTATCGCACACACTGAAACCTCTTCCGCACACACTGAAACACCTTCCCCACACACTGAAACCCCTTCCGCACACACTGAAACACCTTCCCCACACACTGAAACCCCTTCTCCACACACTGAAACCACTTCCGCACACAGTGAAACCCTTCCCCACACACTGAAACCCCTTCCTCACACACTGACACACATCCCCACACACTGAAACCCCTTCCCCACACACTGAAACCCCTTCCCCACACACTCAAAACCCTTCCCCACACACTGAAACCCTTCCCCACACTCTGAAACACATTCCCCACACACTGAAACAATTACCCAAACTCTGAAACCCCTTCCCCACACACTGAAACACCTTCCCCACACACTTAAACACCTTCCCCACACACTGAAGTCCATCCCCACACACTGAAACCCATCCCCACACACTGAAACCCAATCCGCACACACCGAAACACCATCCCCACTCACTGAAACCCTTCCCCACACAGTGAAACCCCTTCCGCAAACACTGAATCCCTTCCCCACACACTGAAACCCCTTCCTCACACACTGAAACACATCCCCACACACTGAAACCCCTTCCCCACACACTGAAACCCCTTCCCCACACACTCAAATCCCTTCCCCACACACTGAAACCCTTCCCCACACTCTGAAACACATTCCCCACACACTGAAACAATTACCCAAACTCTGAAACCCATTCCCCACACACTGAAACACCTTCCCCACACACTTAAACACCTTCCCCACACACTGAAGTCCATCCCCACACACTGAAACCCATCCCCACACACTGAAACCCCTTCCGCACACACTGAAACACCATCCCCACACACTGAAACCCTTCCCCACACAGTGAAACCCCTTCCGCAAACACTGAATCCCTTCCCCACACACTGAAACCCATTCCCCACTCACTGAAACACCGTCCCCACACACTGTAACCCTTCCTCACAAACTGAAACACTTCCCCACACACTGAAACCCCTACCCAGCACACTGAAACCCCTTCCCCACACACTGAAACCCTTCACCACACACTGAAACCCCTTCCCCACACACTGAAACACCTTCCCCACACACTGAAACCCTTCCCCACACACTGAAACCCTTCCCCACACTCTGAAACCGCTTCCCCACATACTGAAATCCCTTCCGCACATGCTGAAACACCTTCCACACACACTGAAACTCCTTCCCCACACACTGAAACCCCTTCCACACACAATCAAACCCTTCCCCACACACTGAAACCCCTTCCGCACACACTGAAACCCATCCCCACACACTGAAACCCCACACCCTCACACTGAAACCCCTTCCCCACACATTGAAACCCCTTACCCAAACACTGAAACACATCCCCACACACTGAAATACCTTCCCCACACACTGAAACCCATTCCGCACACATTGTAACCCATACCCTCGCACTGAAACACCTTCCCCACACACTTAAACACCTTCCCCACACACTGAAACCCATCCCCACACACTGAAACACCTTGCCCACACACTGAAACCCCTTCCGCACACATTGATGTCCATCCCCACACACTGAAACCCATCCCCACACACTGAAACCCCTTCACCACACAATGAACCCCCTTCCTCACACACTGAAACTCCACCCCACACACAGAAACACCTTCCCCACATACTGATACCCCTTCCGCACACACTGACACCCATCCCCATACACTGAAATCCATCCCCACACACTGAAACCCATCCCCACACACTGAAACCCCTTCCCCACACACTGAAACACCTTCCCCACACACTGAAACATATTCCCCACACACTGAAACCCCTTCCCCACACACTGAAACCCCTTCCGCACACACTGTAACACCTTCCCCACACACTGAAACCCCTTCCCCACACACTGAACACCTTATCGCACACACTGAAACCTCTTCTGCACACACTGAAACACCTTCCCTGCACACTGAAACCTCTTCCCCACACACTGAAACCCCTTCCGCACACACTGAAACACCTTCCCCACACACTGAAACCCCTTCCCCACACACTGAAACCACTTCTGCACACAGTGAAACCCTTCCCCACACACTGAAACCCCTTCCTCACACACTGAAACACATCCCCACACACTGAAACCCCTTCCCCACACACTGAAACACCTTCCCCACACACTCAAAACCCTTCCCCACACAATGAAACCCTTCCCCACACTCTGAAACACATTCCCCACACACTGAAACAATTACCCAAACTCTGAAACCCCTTCCCCACACACTGAAACACCTTCCCCACACACTTAAACACCTTCCCCACACACTGAAACCCATCCCCACACACTGAAACACCTTGCCCACACACTGAAACCCCTTCCGCACACATTGAAGTCCATCCCCACACACTGAAACCCATCCCCACACACTGAAACCCCTTCCGCACACACTGAAACACCATCCCCACACACTGAAACCCTTCCCCACACAGTGAAACCCCTTCCGCAAACACTGAATCCCTTCCCCACACACTGAAACCCATTCCCCACTCACTGAAACACCGTCCGCACACACTGTAACCCTTCCTCACAAACTGAAACACTTCCCCACACACTGAAACCCCTACCCAGCACACTGAAACCCCTTCCCCACACACTGAAACCCCTTCCCCACACACTGAAACCCTTCACCACACACTGAAACCCCTTCCCCACACACTGAAACACCTTCCCCACACACTGAAACCCTTCCCCACACTCTGAAACCGCTTCCCCACATACTGAAATCCCTTCCGCACATGCTGAAACACCTTCCACACACACTGAAACTCCTTCCCCACACACTGAAACCCCTTCCACTCACACTCAAACCCTTCCCCACACACTGAAACCCCTTCCGCACACACTGAAACCCATCCCCACACACTGAAACCCCTTCCCCACACACTGAAACCCTTATCGCACACACTGAAACCTCTTCCGCACGCACTGAAACACCTTCCCCACACACTGAAACCCCTTCCCCACACACTGAAACCCCTTCCGCACACACTGAAACACCTTCCCCACACACTGAAACCCCTTCCCCACACACTGAACACCTTATCGCACACACTGAAACCTCTTCCGCACACACTGAAACACCTTCCCCACACACTGAAACCTCTTCCCCACACACTGAAACCCCATCCGCACACACTGAAACACCTTCCCCACACACTGAAACCCCTTCTCCACACACTGAAACCACTTCCGCACACAGTGAAACCCTTCCCCACACACTGAAACCCCTTCCTCACACACTGACACACATCCCCACACAATGAAACCCCTTCCCCACACACTGAAACCCCTTCCCCACACACTCAAAACCCTTCCCCACACACTGAAACCCTTCCCCACACTCTGAAACACATTCCCCACACACTGAAACAATTACGCAAACTCTGAAACCCCTTCCCCACACACTGAAACACCTTCCCCACACACTTAAACACCTTCCCCACACACTGAAGTCCATCCCCACACACTGAAACCCATCCCCACACACTGAAACCCAATCCGCACACACCGAAACACCATCCCCACTCACTGAAACCCTTCCCCACACAGTGAAACCCCTTCCGCAAACACTGAATCCCTTCCCCACACACTGAAACCCCTTCCTCACACACTGAAACACATCCCCACACACTGAAACCCCTTCCCCACACACTGAAACCCCTTCCCCACACACTCAAATCCCTTCCCCACACACTGAAACCCTTCCCCACACTCTGAAACACATTCCCCACACACTGAAACAATTACCCAAACTCTGAAACCCATTCCCCACACACTGAAACACCTTCCCCACACACTTAAACACCTTCCCCACACACTGAAGTCCATCCCCACACACTGAAACCCATCCCCACACACTGAAACCCCTTCCGCACACACTGAAACACCATCCCCACACACTGAAACCCTTCCCCACACAGTGAAACCCCTTCCGCAAACACTGAATCCCTTCCCCACACACTGAAACCCATTCCCCACTCACTGAAACACCGTCCCCACACACTGTAACCCTTCCTCACAAACTGAAACACTTCCCCACACACTGAAACCCCTACCCAGCACACTGAAACCCCTTCCCCACACACTGAAACCCTTCACCACACACTGAAACCCCTTCCCCACACACTGAAACACCTTCCCCACACACTGAAACCCTTCCCCACACACTGAAACCCTTCCCCACACTCTGAAACCGCTTCCCCACATACTGAAATCCCTTCCGCACATGCTGAAACACCTTCCACACACACTGAAACTCCTTCCCCACACACTGAAACCCCTTCCACACACAATCAAACCCTTCCCCACACACTGAAACCCCTTCCGCACACACTGAAACCCATCCCCACACACTGAAACCCCACACCCTCACACTGAAACCCCTTCCCCACACATTGAAACCCCTTACCCAAACACTGAAACACATCCCCACACACTGAAATACCTTCCCCACACACTGAAACCCATTCCGCACACATTGTAACCCATACCCTCGCACTGAAACACCTTCCCCACACACTTAAACACCTTCCCCACACACTGAAACCCATCCCCACACACTGAAACACCTTGCCCACACACTGAAACCCCTTCCGCACACATTGATGTCCATCCCCACACACTGAAACCCATCCCCACACACTGAAACCCCTTCACCACACAATGAACCCCCTTCCTCACACACTGAAACTCCACCCCACACACAGAAACACCTTCCCCACATACTGATACCCCTTCCGCACACACTGACACCCATCCCCATACACTGAAATCCATCCCCACACACTGAAACCCATCCCCACACACTGAAACCCCTTCCCCTCACACTGAAACACCTTCCCCACACACTGAAACATCTTCCCCACACACTGAAACCCCTTCCCCACACACTGAAACCCCTTCCGCACACTCTGTAACACCTTCCCCACACACTGAAACCCCTTCCCCACACACTGAACACCTTATCGCACACACTGAAACCTCTTCTGCACACACTGAAACACCTTCCCTGCACACTGAAACCTCTTCCCCACACACTGAAACCCCTTCCGCACACACTGAAACACCTTCCCCACACACTGAAACCCCTTCCCCACACACTGAAACCACTTCTGCACACAGTGAAACCCTTCCCCACACACTGAAACCCCTTCCTCACACACTGAAACACATCCCCACACACTGAAACCCCTTCCCCACACACTGAAACACCTTCCCCACACAGTCAAAACCCTTCCCCACACAATGAAACCCTTCCCCACACTCTGAAACACATTCCCCACACACTGAAACAATTACCCAAACTCTGAAACCCCTTCCCCACACACTGAAACACCTTCCCCACACACTTAAACACCTTCCCCACACACTGAAACCCATCCCCACACACTGAAACACCTTGCCCACACACTGAAACCCCTTCCGCACACATTGAAGTCCATCCCCACACACTGAAACCCATCCCCACACACTGAAACCCCTTCCGCACACACTGAAACACCATCCCCACACACTGAAACCCTTCCCCACACAGTGAAACCCCTTCCGCAAACACTGAATCCCTTCCCCACACACTGAAACCCATTCCCCACTCACTGAAACACCGTCCGCACACACTGTAACCCTTCCTCACAAACTGAAACACTTCCCCACACACTGAAACCCCTACCCAGCACACTGAAACCCCTTCCCCACACACTGAAACCCCTTCCCCACACACTGAAACCCTTCACCACACACTGAAACCCCTTCCCCACACACTGAAACACCTTCCCCACACACTGAAACCCTTCCCCACACTCTGAAACCGCTTCCCCACATACTGAAATCCCTTCCGCACATGCTGAAACACCTTCCACACACACTGAAACTCCTTCCCCACACACTGAAACCCCTTCCACTCACACTCAAACCCTTCCCCACACACTGAAACCCCTTCCGCACACACTGAAACCCATCCCCACACATTGAAACCCCACACCCTCACACTGAAACCCCTTCCCCACACACTGAAACCCCTTACCCAAACACTGAAACACATCCCCACACACTGAAATACCTTCCCCACACACTGAAACCCATTCCGCACACATTGTAACCCATACCCACGCACTGAAACACCTTCCCCACACACTTAAACACCTTCCCCACACACTGAAACCCATCCCCACACACTGAAACACCTTGCCCACACACTGAAACCCCTTCCGCACACATTGATGTCCATCCCCACACACTGAAACCCATCCCCACACACTGAAACCCCTTCACCACACAATGAACCCCCTTCCCCACACACTGAAACTCCACCCCACACACAGAAACACCTTCCCCACATACTGATACCCCTTCCGCACACACTGACACCCATCCCCACACACTGAAATCCATCCCCACACACTGAAACCCATCCCCACACACTGAAACCCCTTCCCCACACACTGAAACACCTTCCCCACACACTGAAACATCTTCCCCACACACTGAAACCCCTTCCCCACACACTGAAACACCTCCTGCACACACTGAAACACCTTCCCCACACACTGAAATCCCTTCCCCACACACTGAAATACCTTCATCAGACACTGAAACACCTTCCTCACACACTGATACCCCTTCCCCACACACTGAAACCGTTCGCCACACACTGAAACACGTTCTCCACACACTGAAACCCCTTCCCCACACACTGAAACACCTTCCCCATACACTGAAACACCTTCCCCACACACTGAAACCCCTTCTGCACACACTGAAACACCATCCCCACACACTGAAACCCTTCCCCACACAGTGAAACCCCTTCCGCAAACACTGAAACCCTTCCCCACACACTGAAACCCATTCCCCACTCACTGAAACACCGTCCCCACACACTGTAACCCTTCCCCACACACAGAAACCCAGCCCCACACACAGAAACCCATCCCCACACACTGAAACCCATCCCCACACACTGAACCAACTTCCCCACACACTGAAATCTTTCCCCACAAAATGAAACACATCCCCACACATTGAAACTCATCCCCACACACAGAAACACCTTCCCCACACACTGAAACCCCTTCCCTACACACTGAAACACCTTCCCCACACACTGAAACCCCTTCCCCACAAACTGAAACCCCTTCCCCACATACTGAAACACCTTCCCCACACACTAAAACCCCTTCTGCACACACTGAAACCTATCCCCACACACTGAAACCCCACACACACCCACTGAAACCCCTTCCCCACACACTGAAACCCCTTCCCCACACACTGAAACACCTTCCCCACACACTTTAACACCTTCCCCACACACTGAAACCCATCCCCACACACTGAAACACCTTGCCCACACATTGAAACCCCTTCCGCACACATTGAAGTCCATCCCCACACACTGAAACCCATCCCCACACACTGAAACCCCTTCCACACACACTGAAACACCATCCCCACACACTGAAACCCTTCCCCACACAGTGAAACCCCTTCCGCAAACACTGAATCCCTTCCCCACACACTGAAACCCATTCCCCACTCACTGAAACACCGTCCGCACACACTGTAACCCTTCCTCACAAACTGAAACACTTCCCCACACACTGAAACCCCTACCCAGCACACTGAAACCCCTTCCCCACACACTGAAACCCCTTCCCCACACACTGAAACCCTTCACCACACACTGAAACCCCTTCCCCACACACTGAAACACCTTCCCCACACACTGAAACCCTTCCCCACACACTGAAACCCTTCCCCACACTCTGAAACCGCTTCCCCACATACTGAAACCCCTTCCGCACATGCTGAAACACCTTCCACACACACTGAAACTCCTTCCCCACACACTGAAACCCCTTCCACTCACACTCAAACCCTTCCCCACACACTGAAACCCCTTCCACACACACTGAAACCCATCCCCACACATTGAAACCCCACACCCTCACACTGAAACCCCTTCCCCACACACTGAAACCCCTTACCCAAACACTGAAACACATCCCCACACACTGAAATACCTTCCCCACACACTGAAACCCATTCCGCACACATTGTAACCCATACCCACGCACTGAAACACCTTCCCCACACACTTAAACACCTTCCCCACACACTGAAACCCATCCCCACACACTGAAACACCTTGCCCACACACTGAAACCCCTTCCGCACACATTGATGTCCATCCCCACACACTGAAACCCTTCCCCACACAGTGAAACCCCTTCCGCAAACACTGAATCCCTTCCCCACACACTGAAACCCATTCCCCACTCACTGAAACACCGTCCGCACACACTGTAACCCTTCCTCACAAACTGAAACACTTCCCCACACACTGAAACCCCTACCCAGCACACTGAAACCCCTTCCCCACACACTGAAACCCCTTCCCCACACACTGAAACCCTTCACCACACACTGAAACCCCTTCCCCACACACTGAAACACCTTCCCCACACACTGAAACCCTTCCCCACACTCTGAAACCGCTTCCCCACATACTGAAATCCCTTCCGCACATGCTGAAACACCTTCCACACACACTGAAACTCCTTCCCCACACACTGAAACCCCTTCCACTCACACTCAAACCCTTCCCCACACACTGAAACCCCTTCCGCACACACTGAAACCCATCCCCACACATTGAAACCCCACACCCTCACACTGAAACCCCTTCCCCACACACTGAAACCCCTTACCCAAACACTGAAACACATCCCCACACACTGAAATACCTTCCCCACACACTGAAACCCATTCCGCACACATTGTAACCCATACCCACGCACTGAAACACCTTCCCCACACACTTAAACACCTTCCCCACACACTGAAACCCATCCCCACACACTGAAACACCTTGCCCACACACTGAAACCCCTTCCGCACACATTGATGTCCATCCCCACACACTGAAACCCATCCCCACACACTGAAACCCCTTCACCACACAATGAACCCCCTTCCCCACACACTGAAACTCCACCCCACACACAGAAACACCTTCCCCACATACTGATACCCCTTCCGCACACACTGACACCCATCCCCACACACTGAAATCCATCCCCACACACTGAAACCCATCCCCACACACTGAAACCCCTTCCCCACACACTGAAACACCTTCCCCACACACTGAAACATCTTCCCCACACACTGAAACCCCTTCCCCACACACTGAAACACCTCCTGCACACACTGAAACACCTTCCCACACACTGAAATCCCTTCCCCACACACTGAAATACCTTCATCAGACACTGAAACACCTTCCTCACACACTGATACCCCTTCCCCACACACTGAAACCGTTCGCCACACACTGAAACACGTTCTCCACACACTGAAACCCCTTCCCCACACACTGAAACACCTTCCCCATACACTGAAACACCTTCCCCACACACTGAAACCCCTTCTGCACACACTGAAACACCATCCCCACACACTGAAACCCTTCCCCACACAGTGAAACCCCTTCCGCAAACACTGAAACCCTTCCCCACACACTGAAACCCATTCCCCACTCACTGAAACACCGTCCCCACACACTGTAACCCTTCCCCACACACAGAAACCCAGCCCCACACACAGAAACCCATCCCCACACACTGAAACCCATCCCCACACACTGAACCAACTTCCCCACACACTGAAATCTTTCCCCACAAAATGAAACACATCCCCACACATTGAAACTCATCCCCACACACAGAAACACCTTCCCCACACACTGAAACCCCTTCCCTACACACTGAAACACCTTCCCCACACACTGAAACCCCTTCCCCACAAACTGAAACCCCTTCCCCACATACTGAAACACCTTCCCCACACACTGAAACCCCTTCTGCACACACTGAAACCTATCCCCACACACTGAAACCCCACACACACCCACTGAAACCCCTTCCCCACACACTGAAACCCCTTCCCCACACACTGAAACACCTTCCCCACACACTTAAACACCTTCCCCACACACTGAAACCCATCCCCACACACTGAAACACCTTGCCCACACACTGAAACCCCTTCCGCACACATTGAAGTCCATCCCCACACACTGAAACCCATCCCCACACACTGAAACCCCTTCCGCACACACTGAAACACCATCCCCACACACTGAAACCCTTCCCCACACAGTGAAACCCCTTCCGCAAACACTGAATCCCTTCCCCACACACTGAAACCCATTCCCCACTCACTGAAACACCGTCCGCACACACTGTAACCCTTCCTCACAAACTGAAGCACTTCCCCACACACTGAAACCCCTACCCAGCACACTGAAACCCCTTCCCCACACACTGAAACCCCTTCCCCACACACTGAAACCCTTCACCACACACTGAAACCCCTTCCCCACACACTGAAACACCTTCCCCACACACTGAAACCCTTCCCCACACACTGAAAACCTTCCCCACACTCTGAAACCGCTTCCCCACATACTGAAATCCCTTCCGCACATGCTGAAACACCTTCCACACACACTGAAACTCCTTCCCCACACACTGAAACCCCTTCCACTCACACTCAAACCCTTCCCCACACACTGAAACCCCTTCCACACACACTGAAACCCATCCCCACACATTGAAACCCCACACCCTCACACTGAAACCCCTTCCCCACACACTGAAACCCCTTACCCAAACACTGAAACACATCCCCACACACTGAAATAACTTCCCCACACACTGAAACCCATTCCGCACACATTGTAACCCATACCCACGCACTGAAACACCTTCCCCACACACTTAAACACCTTCCCCACACACTGAAAACCATCCCCACACACTGAAACACCTTGCCCACACACTGAAACCCCTTCCGCACACATTGATGTCCATCCCCACACACTGAAACCCATCCCCACACACTGAAACCCCTTTACCACACAATGAACCCCCTTCCCCACACACTGAAACTCCACCCCACACACAGAAACACCTTCCCCACATACTGATACCCCTTCCGCACACACTGACACCCATCCCCACACACTGAAATCCATCCCCACACACTGAAACCCATCCCCACACACTGAAACCCCTTCCCCACACACTGAAACACCTTCCCCACACAGAGAAACATCTTCCCCACACACTGAAACCCCTTCCCCACACACTGAAACACCGCCTGCACACACTGAAACACCTTCCCCACACACTGAAATCCCTTCCCCACACACTGAAATACCTTCATCAGACACTGAAACACCTTCCTCACACACTGATTCCCCTTCCCCACACACTGAAACCGTTCCCCACACACTGAAACACGTTCTCCACACACTGAAACCCCTTCCCCACACACTGAAACACCTTCCCCATACACTGAAACACCTTCCCCACACACTGAAACCCATTCCCCACTCACTGAAACACCGTCCCCACACACTGTAACCCTTCCCCACACACAGAAACCCAGCCCCACACACAGAAACCCATCCCCACACACTGAAACCCATCCCCACACACTGAACCAACTTCCCCACACACTGAAATCTTTCCCCACAAAATGAAACACATCCCCACACATTGAAACTCATCCCCACACACAGAAACACCTTCCCCACACACTGAAACCCCTTCCTTACACACTGAAACACCTTCCCCACACACTGAAACCCCTCCCCACAAACTGAAACCCCTTCCCCACATACTGAAACACCTTCCCCACACACTGAAACCCCTTCTGCACACACTGAAACCCATCCCCACACACTGAAACCCCACACCCACCCACTGAAACCCCTTCCCCACACACTGAAACCCCTTCCCCACACACTGAAACACATCCCCATACACTGAAACACCTTCCCCACACACTGAAACCCCTTCTGCACAATTTGTAACCCTTCCCCACACACTGAAACCCAACCCCACACACTGAAATCACTTCCTCTCACTCTGAAACCCTTCCCCACACACTGAAAACCCTTCCCCACTCACTGAAGCACATCCCCACACACTGAAACCCCTTCCCCACTCACTGAAAATCATCCCCGCACACTGCAACCCTTTCCCCACACACTGAAACACATCCACACACACTGAAACACCTTCCCCACAGACTGAAACCCCTTCAGCAAACACTGAAACTCAATCCCCACACACTGAAACCCTTTCCCCACACACTGAAACACCTTCCCCACACACTGAAATCCCTTCCCCACACACTGAAATCTTTCCCCACAAAATGAAACACATCCCCACTCATTGAAACTCATTCCCACACACAGAAACACCGTCCCCACACACTGAAATCCCTTCCCTACACACTGAAACACCTTCCCACACACTGAAACCCCTTCCCCACACACTGAAAACGCTACCCCACATACTGAAACACCTTCCCCACACACTGAAACCCCTTCTGCACACACTGAAACCCATCCCCACATTCTGAAACCCCACACCCACACACTGAAACCCCTTCCCCACAGACTGAAACCCCTTCCCCACACACTGAAACACATCCCCATACACTGAAACACCTTCCCCACACACTGAAACCCCTTCTGCACAATTTGTAACCCATCCCCACACACTGAAACCCAACCCCACACACTGAAATCACTTCCTCTCACTCTGAAACCCTTCCCCACACACTGAAACCCCTTCCCCACAAACTGAAAATCATCCCCGCACACTGAAACCCTTTCCCCACACACTGAAACACATCCACACACACTGAAACACCTTCCCCACAGACTGAAACCCCTTCCGCAAACACTGAAACACAATCCCCTCACACTGAAACCCTTTCCCCACACACTGAAACACCTTCCGCACACACTGAAACTCCTTGCGCACACACTGAAACACCTTCCCCACACATTGAATTCCCTTCCCCACACACTGAAATCTTTCCCCACAAAATGAAACACATCCCCACACATTGAAACTCATTCCCACACACAGAAACACCTTCCCCACACACTGAAACCCCTTCCCTACACACTGAAACACCTTCCCCACACACTGAAACCCCTTCCCCACACACTGAAACCCCTTCCCCACATACTGAAACACCTTCCCCACACACTGAAAACCCTTCTGCACACACTGAAACCCATCCCCACACACTGAAACCCCTTCCCCACACACTGAAACCCCTTCCCCACACACTGAAACACATCCCCATACACTGAAACTCCTTCCCCACACACTGAAACCCCTTCTGCACAAATTGTAACCCATCCCCACACACTGAAACCCAACCCCACACACTGAAATCACTTCCTCTCACTCTGAAACCCTTCCCCACACAATGAAAACCCTTCCCCACTCACTGAAGCACATCCCCACACACTGAAACCCCTTCCCCACACACTGAAACCCCATCCCCACACAGTGAAACCCTTCCCCAGACACTGAATCCCCTTCCTCACACACTGATACCCCTTCCCCACACACTGAAACCCTTCACCAAAAACTGAAACCCTTCCCCTCACACTGAAATCCCTTTCCCACACACTGAAACCCCTTCCGCACACACTGAAACCGTTCCCCAAACACTGATACCCATTCACCACACACTGAAACACATTGCCCACACACTGAAAACCTTCCAAAGACACTGAAGCACATTCCCCAGCCACTGAAACCCCTTCCCCACTCACTGAAACGCCTTCCCCACTCACTGAAACGCCTTCCGCTCTGACTGAAACCCCTTCTGCACACACTGAAACACCCTCCCCACACACTGAAACCCCTTCCCCACAACACTGAAACCCCTTCCACACATACCGAAACACCTTCCCCACACACTGAAACCCCTTCCGCACACACTGAAGCCCTGCCCCACACACAGAAACACCTTCCCCACACACTGAAACTCATCCCCACACACTGAAAGCCCTTCCGCACACACTGAAACAAATCCCCACACACTGAAACCCCTTCCCCACACACTGAAACACCTTCCCCACAAACTGAAACTCCTTCCCCACACATTGAAACCCATTCTGCACGCAGTGAAACCCTTCCCCACACACTCAAACCCCTTCCCCACACACTGAAAACCCTTCCGCACACACTGTAATACCTTCCCCACACACTGAAACCCCTTCCCCACACAGTGAAACCCTTTTCGCACACACTGAAACCTCTTCCGCATACACTGAAACACCTTCCCCACACACTGAAACCCCTTCCCCACACACTGAAACCCCTTCTGCACACGCTGAAACACCTTCCCCACACACTGAAACCCCTTCCCCACACACTGAACCCCTTATCGCACACACTGAAACCTCTTCCGCACACACTGAAACACCTTCCCCACACACTGAAACCTCTTCCCCACACACTGAACCCCCTTCCGCACACACTGAAACACCTTCCCCACACACTGAAACCCCTTCCCCACACACTGAAACAACTTCCGCACACAGTGAAACCCTTCCCCACACACTGAAACCCCTTCCTCACACACTGATACACATCCCCACACACTGAAACCCCTTCCCCACACACTGAAACCCCTTCCCCACACACTCAAAACACTTCCCCACACACTGAAACCCTTCCCCACACACTGAAACAATTACCCAAACTCTGAAACCCCTTCCCCACACACTGAAACACCTTCCCCACACACTTAAACACCTTCCCCACACACTGAAACCCATCCCCACACACTGAAACACCCTGCCCACACACTGAAACCCCTTCCGCACACATTGAAGTCCATCCACACACACTGAAATCCATCCCCACACACTGAAACCCCTTCCGCACACACTGAAACACCATCCCCACACACTGAAACCCTTCCCCACACAGTGAAACCCCTTCCGCAAACACTGAAACCCCTTCCCCACACACTGAAACCCATTCCCCACTCACTGAAACACTGTCCCCACACACTGTAACCCTTCCACACACACTGATACACTTCCCCAAACACTGAAACCCCTTCACTGCACACTGAAACCCCTTCCCCACACACAGAAACCCCTTCCCCACACACTGAAACCCTTCACCACACACTGAAACCCCTTCCCTACACACTGAAACACCTTCCCCACACACTGAAACACTTCCCCACACACTGAAACCCTTCCCCACACTCTGAAACCGCTTCCCGACATACTGAAACCCCTTCCCCACACACTGAAACACCTTCCCCACACACTGAAACCCTTCCCCACACACTGAAACACCTTCCCCACACACTGAAACACCTTCCCCACACACTGAAACCACTTCTGCACAATTTGTAACCCATCCCCACACACTGAAACCCAACCCCACACACTGAAATCACTTCCTCTCACTCTGAAACCCTTCCCCACACACTGAAACCCCTTCCCCACAAACTGAAAATCATCCCCGCACACTGAAACCCTTTCCCCACACACTGAAACACATCCACACACACTGAAACACCTTCCCCACAGACTGAAACCCCTTCCGCAAACACTGAAACACAATCCCCACACACTGAAACCCTTTCCCCACACACTGAAACACCTTCCGCACACACTCAAACTCCTTGCGCACACACTGAAACACCTTCCCCACACACTGAAATCCGTTCCCCACACACTGAAATCTTTCCCCACATAATGAAACACATCCCCACACATTGAAACTCATTCCCACACACAGAAACACCTTCCCCACACACTGAAACCCCTTCCCTACACACTGAAACACCTTCCCCACACACTGAAACCCCTTCCCCACACACTGAAACCTCTTCCCACATACTGAAACACCTTCCCCACACACTGAAACCCCTTCTGCACAAACTGAAACCCATCCCCACACACTGAAACCCCACACCCACTCACTGAAACCCCTTCCCCACACACTGAAACCCCTTCCTCACACACTGAAACACATCCCCATACACTGAAACACCTTCCCCACACACTGAAACCCCTTCTGCACAAATTGTAACCCATCCCCACACACTGAAACCCAACCCCACACAATGAAAACCCTTCCCCACTCACTGAAGCACATCCCCACACACTGAAACCCCTTCCCCACACACTGAAACCCCATCCCCACACACTGAAACCCTTCCCCAGACACTGAATCCCCTTCTTCACACACTGATACCCCTTCCCCACACTGAAACCCTTCACCAAAAACTGAAACCCTTCCCCTCACACTGAAACCCCTTTCCCACACACTGAAACCCCTTCCCCACAAACTGAAACCGTTCCCCAAACACTGATACCCATTCACCACACACTGAAACACATTGCCCACACACTGAAAACCTTCCAAAGACACTGAAGCACATTCCCCACACACTGAAACCCCTTCCCCACACAAAGAAACCCCTTCCCCACATACTGAAACGCCTTCCGCTCTGACTGAAACCCCTTCTGCACACACTGAAACACCTTCCCCACACACTGAAACCCCTTCCCCACAACACTGAAACCCCTTCCGCACATACCGAAACACCTTCCCCACACACTGAAACCCCTTCCGCACACACTGAAGCCCTGCCCCATACACTGAAACACCTTCCCCACACACTGAAACTCATCCCCACACACTGAAAGCCCTTCCGCACACACTGAGACAAATCCCCACACACTGAAACCCCTTCCCCACACACTGAAACACCTTCCCAAAAAACTGAAACTCCTTCCCCACACACTGAAACCCATTCTGCACGCAGTGAAACCCTTCCCCACACACTCAAACCCCTTCCCCACACACTGAAAACCCTTCCGCACTCACTGTAACACCTTCCCCACACACTGAAACCCCTTCCCCACACACTGAAACCCTTACCGCACACACTGAAAACACTTCCGCACACACTGAAACACCTTCCCCACACACTGAAACCCCTTCCCCACACACTGAAACCCCTTCCGCACACGCTGAAACACCTTCCCCACACACTGTAACCCCTTCCCCACACACTGAACCCCTTATCGCACACACTGAAACCTCTTCCGCACACACTGAAACACCTTCCCCACACACTGAAACCTCTTCCCCACACACTGAAACCCCTTATGCACACACTGAAACACCTTCCCCACACACTGAAACCCCTTCCCCACACACTGAAACCACTTCCGCACACAGTGAAATCCTTCCCCACACATTGAAACCCCTTCCTCACACACTGAAACACATCCCCACACACTGAAACCCCTTCCCCACACACTGAAACCCCTTCCCCACACAGTCAAAACCCTTCCCCACACACTGAAACCCTTCCCCACAATCTGAAACACATTCCCCACTCACTCAAACCCCTTCCCCACACACTGAAACAATTACCCAAACTCTGAAACCCCTTCCCCACACACTGAAACACCTTCCCCACACACTTAAACAATTTCCCCACACACTGAAACACCATCCCCACACACTGAAACACCCTGCCCACACACTGAAACCCCTTCCGCACACATTGAATTCCATCCACACACACTGAAACCATTCCCCACACACTGAAACCCCTTCCGCACACACTGAAACACCATCCCCACAAACTGAAACCCTTCCCCACAAAGCGAAACCCCTTCCGCAAACACTGAAACCCCTTCCCCACACACTGAAACCCATTCCCCACTCACTGAAACACCGTCCCCACACACTGTAACCCTTCCCCACACACTGAAACACTTCCCCAAACACTGAAACCCCATCACTGCACACTGAAACCCCTTCCCCACACACTGAAACCGCTTCCCCACACACTGAAACCCTTCACCACACACTGAAACCCCTTCCCCACAAACTGAAACACCTTCCCCACACACTGAAACCCTTCCCCACACACTGAAACCCTTCCCCACACTCTGAAACCGCTTCCCCACATACTGAAACCCCTTCCGCACATGCTGAAACACCTTCCACACACACTCAAACCCTTCCCCACACACTGAAACCCCTTCCGGACACACTGAAACCCGTCCCCACACACTGAAACCCCACACCCTCACACTGAAACCCCTTCCTCACACACTGAAACCCCTTACCCAAACACTGAAACACATCCCCACACACTGAAATACCTTCCCCACACACTGAAACCCATTCCGCACACATTGTAACCCATACCCAGGCACTGAAACACCTTCCCCACACACTGAAACACCTTCCCCGCACACTGAAACCCATCCCCACACACTGAAACACCTTGCCCACACACTGAAACATCTTCACCACACAATGAAACCCCTTCACCACACAATGAACCCCCTTCCCCACACACTGAAACTCCACCCCACACACAGAAACACCTTCCGCACATACTGATACCCCTTCTGCACACACTCACTCCCATCCGCACACACTGAAATCCATCCCCACACACTGAAACCCATCCCCACACACTGAAACACCTTCCCCACACACTGAAACATCTTCCCCACACACTGAAACACCTTCTCCACACACTGAAACCCCTTCCCCACACACTGAAACACCTCCCACACACACTGAAACACCTTCCACACACACTGAAACCATTCCCCACACTCGGAAACCGCTTCCCCACATACTGAAACCCCTTCCGCACATGCTGAAACACCTTCCACACACACTGAAACTCCTTCCCCAAACACTGAAACCCCTTCCACACACTCTCAAACCCTTCCCCACACACTGAAACCCCTTCCGCACACACAGAAACCCATCCCCACACACTGTAACCCCACACCCTCACACTGAAACCCCTTCCCCACACACTGAAACCCCTTACCCAAACACTGAAACACATCCCCACACACTGAAATACCTTCCCCACACACTGAAACCCATTCCGCACAAATTGTAACCCATACCCACGCACTGAAACACCTTCCCCACACACTTAAACACCTTCCCCACACACTGAAACCCATCCCCACACACTGAAACACCTTGCCCACACTCTGAAACCCCTTCAGCACACAATTAACCCCCTTCCCCACACACTGAAACTCCACCCCACACACAGAAACACCTTCCCCACATACTGATACCCCTTCCGCACACACTGGCACCCATCCCCACACACTGAAATCCATCCCCACACACTGAAACCCATCCCCACACACTGAAACCCCTTCCCCACACACTGAAACACCTTCCCCACACACTGAAACACCTTCCCCACACACTGAAATCCCTTCCCCACACACTGAAATACCTTCATCAGACACTGAAACACCTTCCTCACACACTGATACCCCTTCCCCACACACTGAAACCGTTCCCCACACACTGAAACACGTTCTCCACACACTGAAACCCCTTCCCCACACACTGAAACACCTTCCCCATACACTGAAACACCTTCCCCACACACTGAAACCCCTTCCGCACACACTGAAACACCATCCCCACACACTGAAACCCTTCCCCACACAGTGAAACCCCTTCTGCAAACACTGAAACCCTTCCCCACACACTGAATCCCATTCCCTACTCAGTGAAACACCGTCCCCACACACTGTAACCCTTCCCCACACACTGAAACACTTCCCCACACACTGAAACCCCTTCCCTGCACACTGAAACTCCTTCCCCACACACTGAAACCCCTTCCACACACACTCAAACCCTTCCCACACACTGAAACCCCTTCCGCACACACTGAAACCCATCCCCACACACTGAAACCCCTTCCGCACACACTGAAACCCATCCCCACACACTGAAACCCCACAACCTCACACTGAAACCCCTTCCCTGCACACTGAAACTCCTTCCCCACACACTGAAACCCCTTCCACACACACTCAAACCCTTCCCCACACACTGAAACCCCTTCCGCACACAATGAAACCCATCCCCACACACTGAAAACCCACACCCTCACACTGAAACCCCTTCCCCACACACTGAAACCCCTTACCCAAACACTGAAACACATCCCCACACACTGAAATACCTTCCCCACACACTGAAACCCATTCCGCACACATTGTAACCCATACCCACGCACTGAAACCCATCCCCACACACTGAAACCCCTCCCCACACACTGAAACCTATCCCGACACACTGAAACCACTTCCACACACACTGAAACACATCCCCACACACTGAAACACCTTCCCCACACACTAAAACCCCTTCCGCACACACAGAAACCCAGCCCCACACACAGAAACCCATCCCCACACACTGAAACCCATCCCCACACAGTGAACCAACTTCCCCACACACTGAAATCTTTCCCCACAAAATGAAACACATCCCCACACATTGAAACTCATCCCCACACACAGAAACACCTTCCCCACACACTGAAACCCCTTCCCTACACACTGGAACACCTTCCCCACACACTGAAACCCCTTCCCCACACACTGAAACCCCTTCCCCACATACTGAAACACCTTCCCCACACACTGAAACCCCTTCTGCACACAGTGAAACCCATCCCCACACACTGAAACCCCACACCCACACACTGAAACCCCTTCCCCACTCACTGAAACCCTTCCCCAGACACTGAATCCCCTTCCTCACACACTGATACCCCTTCCCCACACACTGAAACCCTTCACCAAAAACTTAAACCCTTCCCCTCACACTGAAACCCCTTCCTCTCACACTGAAACACATTGCCCACACACTGAAAACCTTCCAAAGACACTGAAGCACATTCCCCACACACTGAAACCCCTTCCCCACACAAAGAAACCCCTTCACCACACACTGAAACGCCTTCCGCTCTGACTGAAACCCATTCCGCACACACTGAAACACCTTCCCCACACACTGAAACCCCTTCCCCACAACACTGAAACCCCTTCCGCACATACCGAAACACGTTCCCCACACACTGAAACCCCTTCCGCACACACTGAAGCCCTGCCCCACACACAGAAACACATTCCCCACACACTGAAACTCATCCCCACACACTGAAAGCCCTTCCGCACACACTGAAACAATTCCCCACACACTGAAACCCCTTCCCCACACACTGAAACACCTTCCCCACACACTGAAACTCCTTCCCCACACACTGAAACCCATTCTGCACGCAGTGAAACCCTTCCCCACACACTGAAACCCCTTCCCCACACACTGAAACACCTTCACCACACACTGAAACCCCTTCCCCACACACTGAAACCCTTATCGCACACACTGAAACCTCTTCCGCACACACTGAAACACCTTCCCCACACACTGAAACCCCTTCCCCACACACTGAAACGCCTTCCGCACACGCTGAAACATCTTCCCCACACACTGAAACCCCTTCCCCACACACTGAACCCCTTATCGCACACACTGAAACCTCTTCCGCACACACTGAAACACCTTCCCCACACACTGAATCCTCTTCCCCACACACTGAAACCCCTTCCGCACACACTGAAACACCTTCCCCACACACTGAGACCCCTTCCCCACACACTGAAACCACTTCCGCACACAGTGAAACCCTTCCCCACACACTGAAACCCCTTCCTCACACACTGAAACACATCCCCACACAGTGAAACCCCTTCCCCACACACTGAAATCCCTTCCCCACACACTCAAAACCCTTCCCCACACACTGAAACCCTTCCCCACACTCTGAAACACATTCCCCACTCACTGAAACCCCTTCCCCACACACTGAAACAATTACCCAAACTCTGGAACCCCTTCCCCACACACTGAAACACCTTCCCCACACACTTAAACACCTTTCCCACACACTGAAACCCATCCCCACACACTGAAACACCTTGCCCGCACACTGAAATCCCTTCCGCACACATTGAAGTCCATCCCCACACACTGAAACCCCTTCCCCACACAGTGAAACCCCTTCCGCACACACTGAAACACCATCCCCACACACTGAAACCCTTCCCCACACAGTGAAACCCCTTCCGCAAACACTGAAACCCTTCCCCACACACTGAAACCCATTCCCCACTCACTGAAACACCGTCCCCACTCAATGTAACCCTTCCCCACACACTGAAACACTTCCCCAAACACTGAAACCCCTTCCCTGCACACTGAAACCCTTTCCCAACACACTGAAACCCCTTCCCCACACACTGAAACCCTTCACCACACACTGAAACCCCTTCCCCACACACGGAAACACCTTCCCCACACACTGAAACCCTTCCCCACACACTGAAACCCTTCCCCACACTCTGAAAACGCTTCCCCACATACTGAAACCCCTTCCGCACATGCTGAAACATCTTCCACACACACTGAAACTCCTTCCCCACACACTGAAACCCCTTCCACACACACTCAAACCGTTCCCCACACACTGAAACCCCTTCCGCACACACTGAAACCCATCCCCACACACTGAAACCCCACACCCTCACACTGAAACCCCTTCCCCACACACTGAAACCCATTCCGCACACATTGTAACCCATACCCACGCACTGAAACACCTTCCCCACACACTTAAACACCTTGCCCACACACAGAAACCCCTTCCGCACACATTGAAGTCCATCCCCACACACTGAAACCCATCCCCACACACTGAAACCCCTTCACCACACAATGAACCCCCTTCCCCACACACTGAAACTCCACCCCACACACAGAAACACCTTCCCCACATACTGATACCCCTTCCGCACACACTGACACCCATCCCCACGCACTGAAATCCATCCCCACACACTGAAACCCATCCCCACACACTGAAACACCTTCCCCACACACTGAAACCCCTTCCCCACACACTGAAACACCTCCCGCACACACTGAAACACCTTCCCCACACACTGAAATCCCTTCCCCACACACTGAAATACCTTCATCAGACACTGAAACACCTTCCTCACACACTGATACCCCTTCCCCACACACTGAAACCGTTCCCCACACACTGAAACACGTTCTCCACTCACTGAAACCCTTCCCCACACACTGAAACCCATTCCCCACTCACTGAAACACCGTCCCCACACAATGTAACCCTTCCCCACACACTGAAACACTTCCCCAAACACTGAAACCCCTTCCCTGCACACTGAAACCCTTTCCCAACACACTGAAACCCCTTCCCCACACACTGAAACCCTTCACCACACACTGAAACCCCTTCCCCACACACGGAAACACCTTCCCCACACACTGAAACCCTTCCCCACACACTGAAACCCTTCCCCACACTCTGAAACCGCTTCCCCACATACTGAAACCCCTTCCGCACATGCTGAAACACCTTCCACACACACTGAAACTCCTTCCCCACACACTGAAACCCCTTCCACACACACTCAAACCGTTCCCCACACACTGAAACCCCTTCCGCACACACTGAAACCCATCCCCACACACTGAAACCCCACACCCTCACACTGAAACCCCTTCCCCACACACTGAAACCCATTCCGCACACATTGTAACCCATACCCACGCACTGAAACACCTTCCCCACACACTTAAACACCTTCCCCACACACTGAAACCCATCCCCACACACTGAAACCCCACACCCTCACACTGAAACCCCTTCCCCACACACTGAAACCCATTCCGCACACATTGTAACCCATACCCACGCACTGAAACACCTTCCCCACACACTTAAACACCTTCCCCACACACTGAAACCCATCCCCACACACTGAAACACCTTGCCCACACACAGAAACCCCTTCCGCACACATTGAAGTCCATCCCCACACACTGTAACCCATCCCCACACACTGAAACCCCTTCACCACACAATGAACCCCCTTCCCCACACACTGAAACTCCACCCCACACACAGAAACACCTTCCCCACATACTGATACCCCTTCCGCACACACTGACACCTTTCCCCACACAGTGAAATCCATCCCCACACACTGAAACCCATCCCCACACACTGAAACACCTTCCCCACACACTGAAACATCTTCCCCACACACTGAAACCCCTTCCCCACACACTGAAACACCTCCCGCACACACTGAAACACCTTCCCCACACACTGAAATCCCTTCCCCACACACTGAAATACCTTCATCAGACACTGAAACACCTTCCTCACACACTGATACCCCTTCCCCACACACTGAAACCGTTCCCCACACACTGAAACACGTTCTCCACTCACTGAAACCCCTTCCCCACACACTGAAACACCTTCCCCATACACTGAAACACCTTCCCCACACACTGAAACCGCTTCCGCACACACTGAAACACCATCCCCACACACTGAAACCCTTCCCCACACAGTGAAACTACTTCCACAAACACTGAAACCCTTCCCCACACACTGTAACCCTTCCCCACACACTGAAACACTTCCCCACACACTGAAACCCCTTCCCTGCACACTGAAACTCCTTCCCCACACACTGAAACCCCTTCCACACACACTCAAACCCTTCCCCACACACTGAAACCCCTTCCGCACACACTGAAACCCATCCCCACACACTGAAACCCCACACCCTCACACTGAAACCCCTTCCCCACACACTGAAACCCCTTACCCAAACACTGAAACACATCCCCACACACTGAAACACCTTCCCCACACACTGAAACCCATTCCGCACACATTGTAACCCATACCCACGCACTGAAACCCATCCCCACACACTGAAACCCCTCCCCACAAACAGAAACCCCTTCCCAACACACTGAAACCACTTCCACACACACTGAAACACATCCCCACACACTGAAACACATTCCCCACACACTGAAACCCCTTCCGCACACACAGAAACCCAGCCCCACACACAGAAACCCATCCCCACACACTGAAACCCATCCCCACACACTGAACCAACTTCCCCACACACTGAAATCTTTCCCCACAAAATGAAACACATCCCCACACATTGAAAATCATCCCCACACACAGAAACACCTTCCCCACACACTGAAACCCCTTCCCAACACACTGAAACACCTTCCCACACACTGAAACCCCTTCCCCACACACTGAAACCCCTTCCCCACATACTGAAACATCTTCCCCACACACTGAAACCCCTTCTGCACACACTGAAACCCCTTCCCCACACACTGAAACCCCACACCCACACACTGAAACCCCTTCCCCACACACTGAAACCCTTTCCCCACACACTGAAACACATCCCCATACACTGAAACACCTTCCCCACACACTGAAACCCCTTCTGCACACTTTGTAACCCATCCCCACACACTGAAATCCAACCCCACACACTGAAATCACTTCCTCTCACTCTGAAACCCTTCCCCACTCACTGAAGCACATCCCCACACACTGAAACCCCTTCCCCACACACTGAAAATCATCCCCGCACACTGAAACCCTTTCCCCACACACTGAAACACATCCACACACACTGAAACACCTTCCCCACAGACTGAAACCCCTTCCGCAAACACTGAAACACAATCCCCACACACTGAATCCCTTTCCCCACACACTGAAACACCTTCCGCACACACTGAAACTCCTTGCGCATACACTGAAACACCTTCCCCACACACTGAAATCCCTACCCCACACACTGAAATCTTTCCCCACAAAATGAAACACATCCCCACACATTGAGACTCATTCCCACGCACTGAAACCACTTCCCCACACACTGAAACCCCTTCCCCACATACTGAAACACCTTCCCCACACACTGAAACCCATTCTGCACACACTGAAACCCATCCCCACACACTGAAACCCCACACTCACACACTGAAACCCCTTCCCCACACACTAAAACCCCTTCCCCACACACTGAAACACATTCCCATACACTGAAACACCTTCCCCACACACTGAAACCCCTTCTGCACACTTTGTAACCCATCCCCACACACTGAAACCCAAGCCCACACACTGAAATCACTTCCTCTCACTCTGAAACCCATCCCCACACACTGAAAACCCTTCCCCACTCAGTGAAGCACATCCCCACACACTGAAACCCCTTCCCCACACACTGAAAATCATCCCCGCACACTGATACCCCTTCCCCACACACTGAAACACATCCACACACACTGAAACACCTTCCCCACAGACTGAAACCCCTTCCGCAAACACTGAAACACAATCCCCGCACACTGAAACCCTTTCCCCACACACTGAAAATCCTTCCGCACACACTGAAACTCCTTGCGCACACAGTGAAACACGTTCCCCACACACTGAAATCCCTTCCCCACACACTGAAACTCCTTCCCCACACACTGAAACCCCTTCCACACACACTGAAACCCCTTCCGCACACAGTGAAACCCTTCCCCACACAGTGAAACCCCTTCCCCACACACTGAAAACCCTTCCCACACACTGAAAACCCTTCCCCACACACTGAAACCCCTTCCCCACACACTGAAACCCTTCCCCACACACTGAAACACCTTCCGCACACACAGAAAAGCCTTCCCCACACACTGAAACACCTTCCCCACACACTGAAACACCTTCCCCACACACTGAAATCCCTTCCCCACACACTGAAACCCTTCCCCACACACTGAAACCCCTTCCCCACACACTGAAACCCCTTCCGCACACGCTGAAACACCTTCCCCACACACTGAAACCCCTTCCCCACACACTGAACCCCTTATCGCACACACTGAAACCTCTTCCACACACACTGAAACACCTTCCCCACACACTGAAACCTCTTCCCCACACACTGAAACCCCTTCCGCACACACTGAAACACCTTCCCCACACACTGAGACCCCTTCCCCAAACACTGAAACCACTTCCGCACACAGTGAAACCCTTCCCCACACACTGAAACCCCTTCCTCACACACTGAAACACATCCCCACAAAGTGAAACCCCTTCCCCACACACTGAAACTCCACCCCACACACAGAAACACCTTCCCCACATACTGATACCCCTTCCGCACACACTGACACCCATCCCCACACACTGAAATCCATCCCCACACACTGAAACCCATCCCCACACACTGAAACACCTTCCCCACACACTGAAACATCTTCCCCACACACTGAAACCCCTTCCCCACACACTGAAACACCTCCTGCACACACTGAAACACCTTCCCCACACCCTGAAATCCCTTCCCCACACACTGAAATACCTTCATCAGACACTGAAACACCTTCCTCACACACTGATACCTCTTCCCCACACACTGAAACCGTTCCCCACACACTGAAACACGTTCTCCACTCACTGAAACCCCTTCCCCACACACTGAAACACCTTCCCCATACACTGAAACACCTTCCCCACACACTGAAACCGCTTCCGCACACACTGAAATACCATCCCCACACACTGAAACCCTTCCCCACACAGTGAAACTACTTCCGCAAACACTGAAACCCTTCCCCACACACTGTAACCCTTCCCTGCACACTGAAACTCCTTCCCCACACACTGAAACCCCTTCCACACACACTCAAACCCTTCCCCACACACTGAAACCCCTTCCGCACACACTGAAACACCTTCCCCACACACTGAAACATCTTCCCCACACACTGAAACCCCTTCCCCACACACTGAAACACCTCCCGCACACACTGAAACACCTTCCCCACACACTGAAATCCCTTCCCCACACACTGAAATACCTTCATCAGACACTGAAACACCTTCCTCACACACTAATACCCCTTCCCCACACACTGAAACCGTTCCCCACACACTGAAACACGTTCTCCACTCACTGAAACCCCTTCCCCACACACTGAAACACCTTCCCCATACACTGAAACACCTTCCCCACACACTGAAACCGCTTCCGCACACACTGAAACACCATCCCCACACACTGAAACCCTTCCCCACACAGTGAAACTACTTCCGCAAACACTGAAACCCTTCCCCACACACTGTAACCCTTCCCTGCACACTGAAACTCCTTCCCCACACACTGAAACCCCTTCCACACACACTCAAACCCTTCCCCACACACTGAAACCCCTTCCGCACACACTGAAACCCATCCCCACACACTGAAACCCCACACCCTCACACTGAAACCCCTTCCCCACACACTGAAACCCCTTACCCAAACACTGAAACACATCCCCACACACTGACACACCTTCCCCACACACTGAAACCCATTCCGCACACATTGTAACCCATACCCACGCACTGAAACCCATCCCCACACACTGAAACCCCTCCCCACAAACAGAAACCCCTTCCCAACACACTGAAACCACTTCCACACACACTGAAACACATCCCCACACACTGAAACACATTCCCCACACACTGAAACCCCTTCCGCACACACAGAAACCCAGCCCCACACACAGAAACCCATCCCCACACACTGAAACCCATCCCCACACACTGAACCAACTTCCCCACACACTGAAATCTTTCCCCACAAAATGAAACACATCCCTACACATTGAAACTCATCCCCACACACAGAAACACCTTCCCCACACACTGAAACCCCTTCCCAACACACTGAAACACCTTCCCACACACTGAAACCCCTTCCCCACACACTGAAACCACTTCCCCACATACTGAAACATCTTCCCCACACACTGAAACCCCTTCTGCACACAATGAAACCCCTTCCCCACACACTGAAACCCCACACCCACACACTGAAACCCCTTCCCCACACACTGAAACCCCTTCCCCACACACTGAAACACATCCCCATACACTGAAACACCTTCCCCACACACTGAAACCCCTTCTGCACACTTTGTAACCCATCCCCACACACTGAAATCCAACCCCACACACTGAAATCACTTCCTCTCACTCTGAAACCCTTCCCCACACACTGAAAACCCTTCCCCACTCACTGAAGCACATCCCCAAACACTGAAAATCATCCCCGCACACTGAAAAACTTTCCCCACACACTGAAACACATCCACACACACTGAAACACCTTCCCCACAGACTGAAACCCCTTCCGCAAACACTGAATCACAATCCCCACACACTGAATCCCTTTCCCCACACACTGAAACACCTTCCGCACACACTGAAACTCCTTGCGCACACACTGAAACACCTTCCCCACACACTGAAATCCCTACCCCACACACTGAAATCTTTCCCCACAAAATGAAACACATCCCCACACATTGAAACTCATTCCCACGCACTGAAACCACTTCCCCACACACAGAAACCCCTTCCCCACATACTGAAACACCTTCCCCACACACTGAAACCCATTCTGCACACACTGAAACCCATCCCCACACACTGAAACCCCTTCCCCACACACTGAAACACATCCCCATACACTGAAACACCTTCCCCACACACTGAAACCCCTTCTGCACACTTTGTAACCCATCCACACACACTGAAGCCCATCCCCACACACAGAAAACCCTTCCCCACTCAGTGAAGCACATCCCCACACACTGAAACCCCTTCCCCACACACTGAAAATCATCCCCGCACACTGAAACCCCTTCCCCACACACTGAAACACATCCACACACACTGAAACACCTTCCCCACAGACTGAAACCCGTTCCGCAAACACTGAAACACAATCCCCGCACAATGAAACCCTTTCCCCACACACTGAAAATCCTTCCGCACACACTGAAACTCCTTGCGCACACAATGAAACACGTTCTCCACACACTGAAATCCCTTCCCCACACACTGAAACTCCTTCCCCACACACTGAAACCCCTTCCACACACACTGAAACCCCTTCCGCACACAGTGAAACCCTTCCCCACACAGTGAAACCCCTTCCCCACACACTGAAAACCCTTCCCACACACTGAAAACCCTTCCCCACACACTGAAACCCCTTCCCCACACACTGAAACCCTTCCCCACACACTGAAACACCTTCCGCACACACAGAAAAGCCTTCCCCACACACTGAAACACCTTCCCCACACACTGAAACACCTTCCCCACACACTGAAATCCCTTCCCCACACACTGAAACCCTTCCCCACACACTGAAACCCCTTCCCCACACACTGAAACCCCTTCCGCACACGCTGAAACACCTTCCACACACACTGAAACCCCTTCCCCACACACTGAACCCCTTATCGCACAGACTGAAACCTCTTCCGCACACACTAAAACACCTTCCCCACACACTGAAACCTCTTCCCCACACACTGAAACCTCTTCCGCACACACTGAAACACCTTCCCCACACACTGAGACCCCTTCCCCAAACACTGAAACCACTTCCGCACACAGTGAAACCCTTCCCCACACACTGAAACCCCTTCCTCACACACTGAAACACATCCCCACACAGTGAAACCCCTTCCCCACACACTGAAACCACTTCCCCACACACTCAAAACCCTTCCCCACACACTGAAACCCTTCCCCACACTCTGAAACACATTCCCCACTCACTGAAACCCCTTCCCCACACACTGAAACAATTACCCAAACTCTGAAACACCTTCCCCACACACTGAAACACCTTCCCCACACACTTAAACACCTTCCCCACACACTGAAACCCATCCCCACACACTGAAACACCTTGCCCACACACTGAAACCCCTTCCGCACACATTGAAGTCCATCCCCACACACTGAAACCCCTTCCCCACACAGTGAAACCCCTTCCGCACACACTGAAACACCATCCCCACACCCTGAAACCCTTCCCCACACAGTGAAACCCCTTCCGCAAACACTGAAACCCTTCCCCACAAACTGAAACCCATTCCCCACTCACTGAAACACCGTCCCCACACGCTGTAACCCTTCCCCACACACTGAAACACTTCCCCAAACACTGAAACCCCTTCCCTGCACACTGAAACCCTTTCCCCACACACTGAAACCCCTTCCCCACACACTGAAACCCTTCACCACACACTGAAACCCCTTCCCCACACACTGAAACACCTTCCCCACACACTGAAACCCTTCCCCACACACTGAAACCCTTCCCCACACTCAGAAACCGCTTCCCCACATACTGAAACCCCTTCCGCACATGCTGAAACACCTTCCACACACACTGAAACTCCTTCCCCACACACTGAAACCCCTTCCACACACACTCAAACCCTTCCCCACACACTGAAACCCCTTCCGCACACACTGAAACCCATCCCCACAAACTGAAACCCCACACCCTCACAGTGAAACCCCTTCCCCACACACTGAAACCCCTTACCCAAACACTGAAACACATCCCCACACACTGAAATACCTTCCCCACACACTGAAACCCATTCCGCACACATTGTAACCCATACCCACGCACTGAAACACCTTCCCCACACACTTAAACATCTTACCCACACACTGAAACACATCCACACACACTGAAACACCTTGCCCACACACTGAAACCCCTTCCGCACACATTGAAGTCCATCCCCACACACTGAAACCCATCCCCACACACTGAAACCCCTTCACCACACAATGAACCCCCTTCCCCACACACTGAAACTCCACCCCACACACTGAAACACCTTCCCCACATACTGATACCCCTTCCGCACACACTGACACCCATCCCCACACACTGAAATCCATCCCCACACACTGAAACCCATCCCCACACACTGAAACACCTTCCCCACACACTGAAACATCTTCCCCACACACTGAAACCCCTTCCCCACACACTGAAACCCCTTCCTCACACACTGAAACACATCCCCACACAGTGAAACCCCTTCCCCACACACTGAAACCACTTCCCCACACACTCAAAACCCTTCCCCACACACTGAAACCCTTCCCCACACTCTGAAACACATTCCCCACTCACTGAAACCCCTTCCCCACACACTGAAACAATTACCCAAACTCTGAAACACCTTCCCCACACACTGAAACACCTTCCCCACACACTTAAACACCTTCCCCACACACTGAAACCCATCCCCACACACTGAAACACCTTGCCCACACACTGAAACCCCTTCCGCACACATTGAAGTCCATCCCCACACACTGAAACCCCTTCCCCACACAGTGAAACCCCTTCCGCACACACTGAAACACCATCCCCACACCCTGAAACCCTTCCCCACACAGTGAAACCCCTTCCGCAAACACTGAAACCCTTCCCCACAAACTGAAACCCATTCCCCACTCACTGAAACACCGTCCCCACACGCTGTAACCCTTCCCCACACACTGAAACACTTCCCCAAACACTGAAACCCCTTCCCTGCACACTGAAACCCTTTCCCCACACACTGAAACCCCTTCCCCACACACTGAAACCCTTCACCACACACTGAAACCCCTTCCCCACACACTGAAACACCTTCCCCACACACTGAAACCCTTCCCCACACACTGAAACCCTTCCCCACACTCAGAAACCGCTTCCCCACATACTGAAACCCCTTCCGCACATGCTGAAACACCTTCCACACACACTGAAACTCCTTCCCCACACACTGAAACCCCTTCCACACACACTCAAACCCTTCCCCACACACTGAAACCCCTTCCGCACACACTGAAACCCATCCCCACAAACTGAAACCCCACACCCTCACAGTGAAACCCCTTCCCCACACACTGAAACCCCTTACCCAAACACTGAAACACATCCCCACACACTGAAATACCTTCCCCACACACTGAAACCCATTCCGCACACATTGTAACCCATACCCACGCACTGAAACACCTTCCCCACACACTTAAACATCTTACCCACACACTGAAACACATCCACACACACTGAAACACCTTGCCCACACACTGAAACCCCTTCCGCACACATTGAAGTCCATCCCCACACACTGAAACCCATCCCCACACACTGAAACCCCTTCACCACACAATGAACCCCCTTCCCCACACACTGAAACTCCACCCCACACACTGAAACACCTTCCCCACATACTGATACCCCTTCCGCACACACTGACACCCATCCCCACACACTGAAATCCATCCCCACACACTGAAACCCATCCCCACACACTGAAACACCTTCCCCACACACTGAAACATCTTCCCCACACACTGAAACCCCTTCCCCACACACTGAAACACCTCCCGCACACACTGAAACACCTTCCCCACACACTGAAATCCCTTCCCCACACACTGAAATACCTTCATCAGACACTGAAACACCTTCCTCACACACTGATACCCCTTCCCCACACACTGAAACCGTTCCCCACACACTAAAACACGTTCTCCACTCACTGAAACCCCTTCCCCACACACTGAAACACCTTCCCCATACACTGAAACACCTTCCCCATACACTGAAACCGCTTCCGCACACACTGAAACACCATCCCCACACACTGAAACCCTTCCCCACACAGTGAAACTACTTCCGCAAACACTGAAACCCTTCCCCACACACTGAAACCCATTCCCCACTCTCTGAAACACCGTCCCCACACACTGTAACCCTTCCCCACACGCTGAAACACTTCCCCACACACTGAAACCCCTTCCCTGCACACTGAAACTCCTTCCCCACACACTGAAACCCCTTCCACACACACTCAAACCCTTCCCCACACACTGAAACCCCTTCCGCACACACTGAAACCCATCCCCACACACTGAAACCCCACACCCTCACACTGAAACCCCTTCCCCACACACTGAAGCCCCTTACCCAAACACTGAAACACATCCCCACACACTGAAACACCTTCCTCACACACTGAAACCCATTCCGCACTCATTGTAACCCATACCCACGCACTGAAACCCATCCCCACACACTGAAACCCCTCCCCACAAACAGAAACCCCTTCCCGACACACTGAAACCACTTCCACACACACTGAAACACATCCCCACACACTGAAACACCTTCCCCACACACTGAAACCCCTTCCGCACACACAGAAACCCAGCCCCACACACAGAAACCCATCCCCACACACTGAAACCCATCCCCACACACTGAACCAACTTCCCCACACACTGAAATCTTTCCCCACAAAATGAAACACATCCCCACACATTGAAACTCATCCCCACACACAGAAACACCTTCCCCACACACTGAAACCCCTTCCCAACACACTGAAACACCTTCCCACACACTGAAACCCCTTCCCCACACACTGAAACCCCTTCCCCACATACTGAAACATCTTCCCCACACACTGAAACCCCTTCTGCACACACTGAAACCCATCCCCACACACTGAAACCCCACACCCACACACTGAAACCCCTTCCCCACACACTGAAACCCCTTCCCCACACACTGAAACACATCCCCATAAACTGAAACACCTTCCCCACACACTGAAACCCCTTCTGCACACTTTGTAACCCATCCCCACACACTGAAATCCAACCCCACACACTGAAATCACTTCCTCTCACTCTGAAACCCTTCCCCACACACTGAAAAGCCTTCCCCACTCACTGAAGCACATCCCCACACACTGAAACCCCTTCCCCACACACTGAAAATCATCCCCGCACACTGAAACCCTTTCCCCACACACTGAAACACATCCACACACACTGAAACACCTTCCCCACAGACTGAAACCCCTTCCGCAAACACTGAAACACCTTCCCCATACACTGAAACCCCTTCCCCACACACTGAAACCCCTTCCTCACACAGTGAAAACCTTCCCCACACACTGATACACCTTTCCCACAAACTGAGATACATCCCCACACACCTAAACCCCTTCCCTACACAATGAAACAAATCCTCACACACTGAAACCCCTTCCCCGCACACATTGAAACACCTTCCCCACACACTGAAACTCCTTTCCCACACACTGAAATGCCTTCCGTACACAGTGAAACCCTTCTCCACACACTGAAACCCCTTCCCCACACATTGAAACACATCCCCACACACTGAAACCCCTTCCCCACACACTGAAACACCTTCCCCACTCACTGAAACAACTTCCACACACACTGAAACTCCTTCCGCACACACAGAAACCCCATCCCCACACACTGAAACACCTTCCCCACACACTGAAACAACTTCCCCACACACTGAAGCCCCTTCCCCACACACTGAAACACCTTCCCCACACACTGAAACCCCTTCCGCACCCACTGAAACACCTTCCCCACACACTGAAACCCTTCCCCACACACTGAAACACCTTCCCCACACACTGAAACACCTCCCACACACATGAGCACCTTCCCCACACACTGGAAACCCTCCCCCACACACTGAAACCCCTTCCCCACACACTGAAACACCTTCCCCACACACTGAAACGCCATCCCCACACACTGCAACACATCGCCACACACTGAAACACATTCCCCACACGCTGAAACCCCTTCCCACACACTGTAAACCTTCCCAAAACACTGATACTCATTCACCACACACTGAAACACATTCCCCACACACTGATACCCTTCCAAACACACTTGAAACACATTCCCCACACACTGAAACACCTTCCCCACACACTGAAGCCCCTTCCGCACATCCTGAAACAGTTTCCCCACACACTGAAACTCCTTCCCCACACACTGAAACCCCTTCCGCACACAGTGAAAACCTTCCCCACACACGGAAACACCTACCCCACACACTGAGACACATCCCCACACACTTAGACCCCTTCCATACACAATGAGTCAAATCCCCACACACTGAAACCCCTTCCCCACACACACTGAAACACCTTCCCCACACACTGAAACTCCTTCCCCACACACTGAAACCCCTTCCGCACACAGTGAAACCCTTCCCCACACACTGAAACCCCTTCCCCACACACTGAAACACATCCCCACACACTGAAACCCCTTCCCCACACACTGAAACCCCTACCCCACACATTGAAACACCTTCCCCACACACTGAAACAACTTCCCCACACACTGAAGCCCCTTCCCCACACACTGAAACACCTTCCCCATACACTGAAACATCTTCCCCACACACTGAAACCCCTTCCACACACACTGAAACACCTTCCTCACACACTGAAACCCTTCCCCACATACAGAAACACCTTCCCCAAACACTGAAACACTTCCCCACACACTGAAACTCCTTCCCCACAAACTGCAACACATTCCCACAAACTGAAACACCTTCCCCACACAGTGAAACCCCTTCCCCACACACTGAAACCCTTCCCCAAACACTGAAACCCATTCATCACACACTGAAACACATTTGCCACACACTGAAACCCTTCCAAACACACAGAATCACAATCCCCACACACTGAAACCCCTTCCCCGCACACAGAAACCCCTTCCCCACACACTGATACACCTTCCCCACACACTGAAACCCCTTCCCCACACACTGAAGCACCTTCCCCACGCAACAGAACACCTTCCCCACACACTGAAACCCCTTCCGCACACGCTGAAACACCTTCCCCACACACTGAAACCCTTCCCCACACACTGAAACACCTTCCCCACACACTGAAACACCTCCCACACACAGTAGCACCTTCCCCACACACTGGAAACCCTACCCCACACACTGAAACCCCTTCCCCACACACTGAAACACCTTCCCCACACACTGAAACGCCATCCCCACACACTGCAACACATCGCCACACACTGAAACACATTCCCCACACGCTGAAACCCCTCCCCACACACTGTAAACGTTCCCAAAAGACTGATACTCATTCACCACACACTGAAACAAATTCCCCACACACTGAAACCCATTCCCCACACACTGAAATACCATCTGCACACACTGAAACAACTTCCCCACACAATTAAACCCCTTCCCCACACACTGAAGCCCCTTCTGCACATACTGAAACACCTTCCCCATACACTGAAACCCCTTCCCCACACACTAAAACCCCTTCCGCACACAGTGAAAACCTTCCCCACACACTGATACACATTTCCCACACACTGAGACACATCCCCACACACTTAAACCCCTTCCCTACACAATGAAACAAATCCTCACACACTGAAACCCCTTCCCCACACACACTGAAACACCTTCCCCACACACTGAAACCCCTTCCGCACACAGTGAATCCCTTCCCCACACACTGAAACCCCTTCCCCACACAGTGAAACACCTTCCCCACACACTGAAACAACTTCCCCACACACTGAAGCCCCTTCCCCACACACTGAAGCAACTTCCCCAGACACTGAAGCCCCTTCCCCACACACTGAAACCGCTTCCCCACACACTGAAACCCCTTCCCCACACACTGAAACACCTTCCCCATACACTGAAACACCTTCCCCACACACTGAAACCCCTTCCCCACACACTGAAACACCTTCCCCACACACTGAAACCCTTCCCCACAAACTGAAACACCTTCCCCACACACTGAAACCCCTTCCCCACACACTGAAACACCTTCCCCACACACTGAAACCCTTTCCCCACACAATGAAACACCTTCCCCACACACTGAAACCCCTTCCGCATACAATGAAACCCATCCCCACACAATAAAACCCATCCCCACACACTGAACACCATCCCGACACAATGAAACACCTTCCCCACACACCGAAACCCTTCCCGACACACTGAAACACATCCCAACACACTGAAGCCCCTTCCCCACACACTGAAACCCTTCCCCAAACACTGAAACCCATTCACCACACACTGAAACACATTCCCCACACACTGAAACCCTTCCAAACACACAGAATCACAATCCCCACACACTGAAACCCCTTCCCCACACACTGAAACCCCTTCCCCACACACTGAAACACCTTCCCCACACACTGAAACCCCTTCCCCACACAATGAAACACCTTCCCCACGCAACAAAACACCTTCCCCACACACTGAAACCCCTTCCGCACACACTGAAACACCTTCCCCACACACTGAAACCCTTCCCCACACACTGAAACACCTTCCCCACACACTGAAACACCTCCCACACACAGTAGCACCTTCCCCACACACTGGAAACCCTCTTCCACACACTGAAACCCCTTCCTCACACACTGAAACACCTTCCCCACACACTGAAACGCCATCCCCACACACTGCAACACATCGCCACACACTCAAACATAGTCACCACACACTGAAACACATTCCCCACACACTGAAACCCTTCCAAACACACTGAAACACATTCCCCACACACTGAAAGCCCTTCCCCACACACTGAAATCCCTTCTGCACACACTGAAACATATTCCGCACACACTGAAACCCCTTCCCCCCACACTGAAGCCGCTTTCGCACATACTGAAACACCTTCGCCATACACTGAAACCCCTTCCCCACACACAGAAACACCTTCCCCACACACTGAAACACTTCCCCACACACTGAAACTCCTTCCCCACAAACTGCAACACATTCCCACAAACTGAAACACCTTCCCCACACAGTGAAACCCCTTCCCCACACACTGAAACCCTTCCCCAAACACTGAAACCCATTCATCACACTCTGAAACACATTTGCCACACACTGAAACCCTTCCAAACACACAGAATCACAATCCCCACACACTGAAACCCCTTCCCCGCACACAGAAACCCCTTCCCCACACACTGATACACCTTCCCCACACACTGAAACCCCTTCCCCACACACTGAAGCACCTTCCCCACGCAACAAAACACCCTCCCCACACACTGAAACCCCTTCCGCACACGCTGAAACACCTTCCCCACACACTGAAACCCTTCCCCACACACTGAAACACCTTCCCCACACACTGAAACACCTCCCACACACAGTAGCACCTTCCCCACACACTGGAAACCCTACCCCACACACTGAAACCCCTTCCCCACACACTGAAACACCTTCCCCACACACTGAAACGCCATCCCCACACACTGCAACACATCGCCACACACTGAAACACATTCCCCACACGCTGAAATCCCTTCCCCACACACTGTAAACGTTCCCAAAAGACTGATACTCATTCACCACTCACTGAAACAAATTCCCCACACACTGAAACCCATTCCCCACACACTGAAATACCATCTGCACACACTGAAACAACTTCCCCACACACTGAAACCCCTTCCCTACACACTGAAGCCCCTTCCGCACATACTGAAACACCTTCCCCATACACTGAAACCCCTTCCCCACACACTGAAACCCCTTCCGCACACAGTGAAAACCTTCCCCACACACTGATACACATTTCCCACACACTGAGACACATCCCCACACACTTAAACCCCTTCCCTACACAATGAAACAAATCCTCACACACTGAAACCCCTTCCCCACACACACTGAAACACCTTCCCCACACACTGAAACTCCTTCCCCACGCACTGAAACGCCTTCCGCACACAGTGAATCCCTTCCCCACACACTGAAGCCCCTTCCCCACACACTGAAACACCTTCCCCACACACTGAAACAACTTCCCCACACACTGAAGCCCCTTCCCCACTCACTGAAGCACCTTCCCCAGACACTGAAGCCCCTTCCCCACACACTGAAACCCCTTCCCCACACACTGAAACCCCTTCCCCACACACTGAAACACCTTCCCCATACACTGAAACACCTTCCCCACACACTGAAACCCCTTCCGCACACACTGAAACACCTTCCCCACACACTGAAACCCTTCCCCACAAACTGAAACACCTTCCCCACACACTGAAACCCCTTCCCCACACACTGAAACACCTTCCCCACACACTGAAACCCCTTCCCCACACAATGAAACACCTTCCCCACACACTGAAACCCCTTCCGCATACAATGAAACCCATCCCCACACAATAAAACCCATCCCCACACACTGAAAACCATCCCCACACAATGAAACACCTTCCCCACACACCGAAACCCTTCCCGACACACTGAAACACATCCCAACACACTGAAGCCCCTTCCCCACACACTGAAACCCTTCCCCAAACACTTTAACCCATTCACCACACACTGAAACACATTCCCCACACACTGAAACCCTTCCAAACACCCAGAATCACAATCCCCAAACACTGAAACCCCTTCCCCACACACTGAAACCCCTTCCCCACACACTGAAACACCTTCCCCACACACTGAAACCCCTTCCCCACACAATGAAACACCTTCCCCATGCAACAAAACACCTTCCCCACACACTGAAACCCCTTCCGCACACACTGAAACACCTTCCCCACACACTGAAACCCTTCCCCACACACTGAAACACCTTCCCCACACACTGAAACACCTCCCACACACAGTAGCACCTTCCCCACACACTGGAAACCCTCTTCCACACACTGAAACCCCTTCCTCACACACTGAAACACCTTCCCCACACACTGAAACGCCATCCCCACACACTGCAACACATCGCCACACACTCAAACATAGTCACCACACACGGAAACACATTCCCCACACACTGAAACCCTTCCAAACACACTGAAACACATTCCCCACACACTGAAAGCCCTTCCCCACACACTGAAATCCCTTCTGCACACACTGAAACATATTCCGCACACACTGAAACCCCTTCCCCCCACACTGAAGCCGCTTTCGCACATACTGAAACACCTTCGCCATACACTGAAACCCCTTCCCCACACACTGAAACCCCTTCCGCACACAGTGAAACCCTTCCCCACACACTGAAACACCTTCCCCACACAATGAAACACCTTCCCCACACAATGAAACCCCTTCCCCACACACTGAAACACCTTCCCCACGCAACAAAACACCATCCCCACACACTGAAACCCCTTCCACACACACTGAAACACCTTCCCCACACACTGAAACCCCTTCTGCACACGCTGAAACACCTTCCCCACACACTGAAACCCTTCCCCACACACTGAAACACCTTTCCACACACTGAAACACCTCCCACACACAGTAGCACCTTCCCCGCACACTGGAAACCTTACCACACACACTGAAACCCCTTCCCCACACACTGAAACACCTTCCCCACACACTGAAACGCCATCCCCACACACTGCAACACATCGCCACACACTGAAACACATTCCCCACACGCTGAAACAACTTCCCTACACACTGTAAACGTTCCCAAAACACTGATACTCATTCACCACACACTGAAACAAATTCCCCACACACTGAAACCCTTCCAAACACACTGAAACACATTCCCCACACACTGAAACCCCTTCCCCACACACTGAAATAACTTCTGCACAAACTGAAACAACTTCCCCACACACTGAAACCCCTTCCCCACACACTGAAGCCCCTTCCGCACATACTGAAACACCTTCCCCATACACTGAAACCCCTTCCCCACACACTGAAACCCCTTCCCCACACACTGAAATAACTTGTGCACACACTGAAACAACTTCCCCACACACTGAAACCCCTTCCCCACACACTGAAGCCCCTTCCGCACATACTGAAACACCTTCCCCATACACTGAAACCCCTTCCCCACACACTGAAACCCCTTCCGCACACAGTGAAAACCTTCCCCACACACTGATACACCTTTCCCACACACTGAGATACATCCCCACACACCTAAACCCCTTCCCTACACAATGAAACAAATCCTCACACACTGAAACCCCTTCCCCACACACACTGAAACACCTTCCCCACACACTGAAACTCCTTCCCCACACACTGAAATGCCTTCCGTACACAGTGAAACCCTTCTCCACACACTGAAACCCCTTCCCCACACACTGAAACACATGCCCACACACTGAAACCCCTTCCCCACACTCTGAAACACCTTCCCCACACACTGAAACACCTTCCCCACTCACTGAAACACCTTCCCCACACACTGAATCCCCTTCCGCACACACAGCAACCCCATCCCCACACACTGAAACACCTTCCCCACACACTGAAACAACTTCCCCACACACTGAAGCCCCTTCCCCACACACTGAAACACCTTCCCCACACACTGAAACCCCTTCCGCACCCACTGAAACACCTTCCCCACACACTGAAACGCTTCCCCACACACTGAAACATCTTCCCCACACACTGAAACACCTCCCACACACATGAGCACCTTCCCCACACACTGGAAACCCTCCCCCACACACTGAAACCCCTTCCCCACACACTGAAACATCTTCCCCACACACTGAAACGCCATCCCCACACACTGCAACACATCGCCACACACTGAAACACATTCCCCACACGCTGAAACCCCTTCCGCACACACTGTAAACCTTCCCAAAACACTGATACTCATTCACCACACACTGAAACACATTCCCCACACACTGATACCCTTCCAAACACACTTGAAACACATTCCCCACACACTGAAACCCCTTCCCCACACACTGAAGCCCCTTACGCACATCCTGAAACAGTTTCCCCACACACTGAAACTCCTTCCCCACACACTGAAACCCCTTCCGCACACAGTGAAAACCTTCCCCACACACGGAAACACCTACCCCACACACTGAGACACATCCCCACACACTTAGACCCCTTCCATACACAATGAGACAAATCCCCACACACTGAAACCCCTTCCCCACACACACTGAAACACCTTCCCCACACACTGAAACTCCTTCCCCACACACCGAAACCCCTTCCGCACACAATGAAACCCTTCCCCACACACTGAAACCCCTTCCCCACACACTGAAACACATCCCCACACACTGAAACCCCTTCCCCACACACTGAAACCCCGACCCCACACATTGAAACACCTTCCCCACACACTGAAACAACTTCCCCACACACTGAAGCCCCTTCCCCACACACTGAAACACCTTCCCCATACACTGAAACATCTTCCTAACACACTGAAACCCCTTCCACACACACTGTAACACCTTCCTCACACACTGAAACCCTTCCCCACACACAGATACACCTTCCCCACACACTGAAACACTTCCCCACACACTGAAACTCCTTCCCCACAAAGTGCAACACATTCCCACAAACTGAAACACCTTCCCCACACAGTGAAACCCCTTCCCCACACACTGAAACCCTTCCCAAAACACTGAAACCCATTCACCACACACTGAAACACATTTGCCACACACTGAAACCCTTCCAAACACACAGAATCACAATCCCCACACACTGAAACCCCTTTCCCACACACAGAAACCCCTTCCCCACACACTGAAACACCTTCCCCACACACTGAAACCCCTTCCCCACACACTGAAGCACCTTCCCCACGCAACAAAACACCTTCCCCACACACTGAAACCCCTTCCCCACACACTGAAACACCTTCCCCACACACTGAAACCCCTTCCCCACACAATGAAACACCTTCCCCACGCAACAAAACACCTTCCCCACACACTGAAACCCCTTCCGCACACACTGAAACACCTTCCCCACACACTGAAACACCTCCCACACACAGTAGCACCTTCCCCACACATTGGAAACCCTCTTCCACACACTGAAACCCCTTCCTCTCACACTGAAACACCTTCCCCACACACTGAAACGCCATCCCCACACACTGCAACACATCGCCACACACTCAAACATAGTCACCACACACTGAAACACATTCCCCACACACTGAAAGCCTTCCAAACACACTGAAACACATTCCCCACACACTGAAAGCCCTTCCCCACACACTGAAATCCCTTCTGCACACACTGAAACATATTCCGCACACACTGAAACCCCTTCCCCCCACACTGAAGCCGCTTTCGCACATACTGAAACACCTTCGCCATACACTGAAACCCCTTCCCCACACACTGAAACCCCTTCTGCACACAGTGAAACCCTTCCCCACACACTGAAACACCTTCCCCACACAATGAAACACCTTCCCCACACAATGAAACCCCTTCCCCACACACTGAAACACCTTCCCCACGCAACAAAACACCATCCCCACACACTGAAACCCCTTCCCCACACACTGAAACACCTTCCCCACACACTGAAACCCCTTCCACACACACTGAAACACCTTCCCCACACACTGAAACCCCTTCTGCACACGCTGAAACACCTTCCCCACACACTGAAACCCTTCCCCACACACTGAAACACCTTCCCACACACTGAAACACCTCCCACACACAGTAGCACCTTCCCCACACACTGGAAACCCTACCCCACACACTGAAACCCCTTCCCCACACACTGAAACACCTTCCCCACACACTGAAACGCCATCCCCACACACTGCAACACATCGCCACACACTGAAACACATTCCCCACACGCTGAAACAACTTCCCTACACACTGTAAACGTTCCCAAAACACTGATACTCATTCACCACACACTGAAACAAATTCCTCACACACTGAAATCCTTCCAAACACACTGAAACACATTCCCCACACACTGAAACCCCTTCCCCACACACTGAAATACCTTCTGCACACACTGAAACAACTTCCCCACACACTGAAACCCCTTCCCCACACACTGAAGCCCCTTCCGCACATACTGAAACACCTTCCCCATACACTGAAACCCCTTCCCCACACACTGAAACCCCTTCCGCACACAGTGAAAACCTTCCCCACACACTGATACACCTTTCCCACACACTGAGATACATCCCCACACACCTAAACCCCTTCCCTACACAATGAAACAAATCCTCACACACTGAAACCCCTTCCCCACACACACTGAAACACCTTCCCCACACACTGAAACTCCTTCCCCACACACTGAAATGCCTTCCGTACACAGTGAAACCCTTCTCCACACACTGAAACCCCTTCCCCACACACTGAAACACATCCCCACATACTGAAACCCCTTCCCCACACTCTGAAACACCTTCCCCACACACTGAAACACCTTCCCCACTCACTGAAACACCTTCCCCACACACTGAAACCCCTTCCGCACACACAGAAACCCCATCCCCACACACTGAAACACCTTCCCCACACACTGAAACACCTTCCCCACACACTGAAACCCCTTCCGCACCCACTGAAACACCTTCCCCACACACTGAAAACCTTCCCCACACACTGAAACACCTTCCCCACACACTGAAACACCTCCCACACACATGAGCACCTTCCCCACACCCTGGAAACCCTCCCCCACACACTGAAACCCCTTCCCCACACACTGAAACATCTTCCCCACACACTGAAACGCCATCCCCACACACTGCAACACATCGCCACACACTGAAACACATTCCCCACACGCTGAAACCCCTTCCGCACACACTGTAAACCTTCCCAAAACACTGATACTCATTCACCACACACTGAAACACATTCCCCACACACTGATACCCTTCCAAACACACTTGAAACACATTCCCCACACACTGAAACCCCTTCCCCACACACTGAAGCCCCTTCTGCACATCCTGAAACAGTTTCCCCACACACTGAAACTCCTTCCCCACACACTGAAACCCCTTCCGCACACAGTGAAAACCTTCCCCACACACGGAAACACCTACCCCACACACTGAGACACATCCCCACACACTTAGACCCCTTCCATACACAATGAGACAAATCCCCACACACTGAAACCCCTTCCCCACACACACTGAAACACCTTCCCCACACACTGAAACTCCTTCCCCACACACTGAAACCCCTTCCGCACACAATGAAACCCTTCCCCACACACTGAAACCCCTTCCCCACACACTGAAACACATCCCCACACACTGAAACCCCTTCCCCACACACTGAAACCCCGACCCCACATATTGAAACACCTTCCCCACACACTGAAACAACTTCCCCACACACTGAAACCCCTTCCCCACACACTGAAACAACTTCCCCATACACTGAAACATCTTCCTAACACACTGAAACCCCTTCCACACACACTGTAACACCTTCCTCACACACTGAAACCCTTCCCCACACACAGAAACACCTTCCCCACACACTGAAACACTTCCCCACACACTGAAACTCCTTCCCCACAAAGTGCAACACATTCCCACAAACTGAAACACCTTCCCCACACAGTGAAACCCCTTCCCCACACACTGAAACCCTTCCCAAAACACTGAAACCCATTCACCACACACTGAAACACATTTGCCACACACTGAAACCCTTCCAAACACACAGAATCACAATCCCCACACACTGAAACCCCTTTCCCACACACAGAAACCCCTTCCCCCACACTGAAACACCTTCCCCACACACTGAAACCCCTTCCCCACACACTGAAGCACCTTCCCCACGCAACAAAACACCTTCCCCACACACTGAAACCCCTTCTGCACACGCTGAAACACCTTCCCCACACACTGAAACCCTTCCCCACACATTGAAACACCTTCCCACACACTGAAACACCTCCCCCACACAGTAGCACCTTCCCCACACACTGGAAACCCTACCCCACACACTGTAACCCCTTCCCCACACACTGAAACACATCCCCACACACTGAAACCCCTTCCCCACACACTGAAACCCCTACCCCACACACTGAAACACCTCCCACACACATGAGCACCTTCCCCACACACTGGAAACCCTCCCCCACACACTGAAACCCCTTCCCCACACACTGAAACACCTTCCCCACACACTGAAACGCCATCCCCACACACTGCAACACATCGCCACACACTGAAACACATTCCCCACACGCTGAAACCCCTTCCCCACACACTGTAAACCTTCCCAAAACACTGATACTCATTCACCACACACTGAAACACATTCCCCACATATTGAAACCCTTCCAAACACACTTGAAACACATTCCCCACACACTGAAACCCCTTCCCCACACACTGAAGCCCCTTCCGCACATCCTGAAACAGTTTCCCCATACACTGAAACTCCTTCCCCACACAGTGAAACCCCTTCCGCACACAGTGAAAACCTTCCCCACACACGGAAACACCTACCCCACACACTGAGACACATCCCCACACACTTAGACCCCTTCCATACACAATGAGACAAATACCCACACACTGAAACCCCTTCCCCACACACACTGAAACACCTTCCCCACACACTGAAACTCCTTCCCCACACACTGAAACCTCTTCCGCACACAGTGAAAACCTTCCCCACACACTGAAACCCCTTCCCCACACACTGAAACACATCCCCACACACTGAAACCCCTTCCCCACACACTGAAACCCCTACCCCACACACTGAAACACCTTCCCCACACACTGAAACAACTTCCCCACACACTGAAGCCCCTTCCGCACACAGTGAAACACCTTCCCCATACACTGAAACATCTTCCTAACACACTGTAACCCCTTCCACACACTCTGAAACACCTTCCTCACACACTGAAACCCTTCCCCACACACTGAAACGCCTTCCCCACACACTGAAACAACTTCCCCACACACTGAAGCCCCTTCCCCACACACTGAAACACCTTCCCCAAAAACTGAAACATCTTCCTAACACACTGAAGCCCCTTCCACACACACTGAAACACCTTCCTCACACACTGAAACCCTTCCCCACACACAGACACACCTTCCCCACACACTGAAACACTTCCCCACACGCTGAAAGCCCTTCCCCACATACTGAAACAACTTCCCCACACTCTGAAGCCCCTTCCGCACACACTGAAACACCTTCCCCATACACTGAAACATCTTCCTAACACACTGAAACCCCTTCCACACACACTGAAACACCTTCCTCACACACTGAAACCCTTCCCCACACACTGAAACACCTTCCCCACACACTGAAACAACTTCCCCACACACTGAAACCCCTTCCCCACACACTGAAACACCTTCACCATACTCTGAAACATCTTCCTAACACACTGAAACCCCTTCCACACACACTGAAACACCTTCCTCACACACTGAAACCCTTCCCCACACACAGAAACACCTTCCCCACACACTGAAACACTTCCCCACACACTGAAACACTTCCCCACACACTGAAACTCCTTCCCCACAAACTGCAACACATTCCCACAAACTGAAACACCTTCCCCACACAGTGAAACCCCTTCCCCACACACTGAAACCCTTCCCCAAACACTGAAACCCATTCACCACACACTGAAACACATTTGCCACACACTGAAACCCTTCCAAACACACAGAATCACAATCCCCACACACTGAAACCCCTTCCCCACACACAGAAACCCCTTCCCCACACACTGAAACACCTTCCCCACACACTGAAACCCCTTCCGCACACACTGAAGCACCTTCCCCACGCAACAAAACACCTTCCCCACACACTGAAACCCCTTCTGCACACGCTGAAACACCTTCCCCACACACTGAAACCCTTCCCCGCACACTGAAACACCTTCCCCACACACTGAAACACCTCCCACACACAGTAGCACCTTCCCCACACACTGGAAACCCTACCCCACACACTGAAACCCCTTCCCCACACACTGAAACACCTTCCCCACACACTGAAACGCCATCCCCACACACTGTAACACATCACCACACACTGAAGCACCTTCCCCACGCAACAAAACACCTTCCCCACACACTGAAACCCCTTCTGCACACGCTGAAACACCTTCCCCACACACTGAAACCCTTCCCCACACATTGAAACACCTTCCCACACACTGAAACACCTCCCCCACACAGTAGCACCTTCCCCACACACTGGAAACCCTACCCCACACACTGTAACCCCTTCCCCACACACTGAAACACCTTCCCCACACACTGAAACGCCATCCCCACACACTGCAACACATCGCCACACACTGAAACACATTCCCCACACGCTGAAACCCCGTCCCCACACACTGTAAACGTTCCCAAAAGACTGATACTCATTCACCACACACTGAAACAAATTCCCCACACACTGAAACCCTTCCAAACACACTGAAACACATTCCCCACACACTGAAACCCCTTCCCCACACACTGAAATACCTTCTGCACACACTGAAACAACTTCCCCACACACTGAAACCCCTTCCCCATACACTGAAACCCCTTCCCCACACACTGAAACCCCTTCCGCACACAGTGAAAACCTTCCCCACCCACTGATACACCTTTCCCACACACTGAGATACATCCCCACACACCTAAACCCCTTCCCTACACAATGAAACAAATCCTCACACACTGATACCCCTTCCCCACACACCCTGAAACACCTTCCCCACACACTGAAACTCCTTCCCCACACACTGAAACGCCTTCCGTACACAGTGAAACCCTTCCCCACACACTGAAACCCCTTCCCCACACACTGAAATACATCCCCACACACTGAAACCCCTTCCCCACACACTGAAACACCTTCCCCACACACTGAAACACCTTCCCCACTCACTGAAACACCTTCCCCACACACTGAAACCCCTTCCCCACACACAGAAACCCCATCCTCACACACTGAAACACCTTCCCCACACACTGAAACAACTTCCCCACACACTGAAGCCCCTTCCCCACACACTGAAACCCCTTCCGCACACACTGAAGCACATTGCCCACACACTGAAACCCTTCCCCACACACTGAAACACCTTCCCCACACACTGAAACACCTCCCACACACATGAGCACCTTCCCCACACACTGGAAACCCTCCCCCACACACTGAAACCCCTTCCCCACACACTGAAACACCTTCCCCACACACTGAAACGCCATCCCCACACACTGCAACACATCGCCACACACTGAAACACATTCCCCACACGCTGAAACCCCTTCCCCACACACTGTAAACCTCCCCAAAACACTGATACGCATTCACCACACACTGAAACACATTCCCCACATATTGAAACCCTTCCAAACACACTTGAAACACATTCCCCACACACTGAAACCCCTTCCCCACACACTGAAGCCGCTTCCGCACATCCTGAAACAGTTTCCCCATACACTGAAACTCCTTCCCCACACACTGAAACCCCTTCCGCACACAGTGAAAACCTTCCCCACACACGGAAACACCTACCCCACACACTGAGACACATCCCCACACACTTAGACCCCTTCCATACACAATGAGACAAATACCCACACACTGAAACCCCTTCCCCACACACACTGAAACACCTTCCCCACACACTGAAACTCCTTCCCCACACACTGAAACCTCTTCCGCACACAGTGAAAACCTTCCCCACACACTGAAACCCCTTCCCCACACACTGAAACACATCCCCACACACTGAAACCCCTTCCCCACACACTGAAACCCCTACCCCACACACTGAAACACCTTCCCCACACACTGAAACAACTTCCCCACACACTGAAGCCCCTTCCGCACACAGTGAAACACCTTCCCCATACACTGAAACATCTTCCTAACACACTGTAACCCCTTCCACACACACTGAAACACCTTCCTCACACACTGAAACCCTTCCCCACACACTGAAACGCCTTCCCCACACACTGAAACAACTTCCCCACACACTGAAGCCCCTTCCCCACACACTGAAACACCTTCCCCAAAAACTGAAACATCTTCCTAACACACTGAAGCCCCTTCCACACACACTGAAACACCTTCCTCACACACTGAAACCCTTCCCCACACACAGACACACCTTCCCCACACACTGAAACACTTCCCCACACGCTGAAAGCCCTTCCCCACATACTGAAACAACTTCCCCACACTCTGAAGCCCCTTCCGCACACACTGAAACACCTTCCCCATACACTGAAACATCTTCCTAACACACTGAAACCCCTTCCACACACACTGAAACACCTTCCTCACACAGTGAAACCCTTCCCCACACACTGAAACACCTTCCCCACACACTGAAACAACTTCCCCACACACTGAAACCCCTTCCCCACACACTGAAACACCTTCCCCATACTCTGAAACATCTTCCTAACACACTGAAACCCCTTCCACACACACTGAAACACCTTCCTCACACACTGAAACCCTTCCCCACACACAGAAACACCTTCCCCACACACTGAAACACTTCCCCACACACTGAAACACTTCCCCACACACTGAAACTCCTTCCCCACAAACTGCAACACATTCCCACAAACTTAAACACCTTCCCCACACAGTGAAACCCCTTCCCCACACACTGAAACCCTTCCCCAAACACTGAAACCCATTCACCACACACTGAAACACATTTGCCACACACTGAAACCCTTCCAAACACACAGAATCACAATCCCCACACACTGAAACCCCTTCCCCACACACAGAAACCCCTTCCCCACACACTGAAACACCTTCCCCACACACTGAAACCCCTTCCGCACACACTGAAGCACCTTCCCCACGCAACAAAACACCTTCCCCACACACTGAAACCCCTTCTGCACACGCTGAAACACCTTCCCCACACACTGAAACCCTTCCCCGCACACTGAAACACCTTCCCCACACACTGAAACACCTCCCACACACAGTAGCACCTTCCCCACACACTGGAAACCCTACCCCACACACTGAAACCCCTTCCCCACACACTGAAACACCTTCCCCACACACTGAAACGCCATCCCCACACACTGAAACACATTCCCCACACGCTGAATCCCCTTCCCCACACATTGTAAACGTTCCCAAAAGACTGATACTCATTCACCACACACTGAAACAAATTCCCCACACATTGAAACCCTTCCAAACACACTGAAACACATTCCCCACAAACTGAAACCCCTCCCCCACTCACTGAAATACCTTCTGCACACACTGAAACAACTTCCCCACACACTGAAACCCCTTCCCTCTCACACTGAAGCCCCTTCCGCACATACTGAAACACCTTCCCCATACACTGAAACCCCTTCTCCACACACTGAAACCCCTTCCGCACACTGTGAAAACCTTCCCCACACACTGATACACATTTCCCACACACTGAGATACATCCCTACACACTTAAACCCCTTCCCTACACAATGAAACAAATCCTCACACACTGAAACCCCTTCCCCACAAACACTGAAACACCTTCCCCACACACTGAAACTCCTTCCCCACACACTGAAACGCCTTCCGTACACAGTGAAACCCTTCCCCACACACTGAAACCCCTTCCCCACACACTGAAACACATCCCCACACACTGAAACCCATTCCCCACACACTGAAACACCTTCCCCACGCAACAAAACACCTTCCCCACACACTGAAACCCCTTCTGCACACGCTGCAACACCTTCCCCACACACTGAAACCCTTCCCCACACACACTGAAACACCTTCCCCACACACTGAAACACCTCCCACACACAGTAGCACCTTCCCCACACACTGAAACACCTTCCCCACTCACTGAAACACCTTCCCCACACACTGAAACCCCTTCCGCACACACAGAAACCCCATCCCCACACACTGAAACACCTTCCCCACACACTGTAACAACTTCCCCACACACTGAAGCCCCTTCCCCACACACTGAAACACCTTCCCCACATACTGAAACCCCTTCCCCACACACTAAGACACCTTCCCCACACACTGAAACAACTTCCCCACACACTGAAATACCATCCCCACACAATGAAACACCTTTCTCACACACTGAAACCCCTTCCCCACACACTGAAACACCTTCCCCACACACTGAAACCCCTTCCCCACACACTGAAACACCTTCCGCACATACTGAAACCCCATCCCCAGACACTTTAACACCTTCCACACATACTGAAACACCTTCCCCACACACTGAAACTCCTTCCCCAGACACTGGAAACCCATCCCCACACACTGAAACGCCATCCCCACACACTGCAACACATCACCACACACTGAAACACATTCCCCACACGCTGAAACCCCTTCCCTACACACTGTAAACGCTCCCAAAACACTGAAACCCTTCCAAACACACTGAAACACATTCCCCACACACTGAAACCCCTTCCCCACACACTGAAATACCTTCTGCACACACTGAAACAACTTCCCCACACACTGAAAACCCTTCCCCACAAACTGAAGCCCCTTCCGCACATACTGAAACACCTTCCCCATATACTGAAACCCCTTCCCCACACATTGAAACGCCTTCCGCACACAGTGAAAACCATCCCCACACACTGATACACCTTTCCCACACACTGAGATACATGCCCACACACTTAAACCCCTTCCCTACACAATGAAACAAATCCTCACACACTGAAACCCCTTCCCCACACACACTGAAACACCTTCCCCACACACTGAAACTCCTTCCCCACACACTGAAACGCCTTCCGTACACAGTGAAACCCTTCCCCACACACTGAAACCCCTTCCCCACACACTGAAACACATCCCCACACACTGAAACCCCTTCCCCACACACTGAAACACCTTCCCCACACACTGAAATACCTTCCCCACTCACTGAAACACCTTCCCCACACACTGAAACCCCTTCCGCACACACAGAAACCCCATCCCCACACACTGAAACACCTTCCCCACACACTGAAACAACTTCCCCACACACTGAAGCCCCTTTCCCACACACTGAAACACCTTCCCCACACACTGAAACCCCTTCCGCACACACTGAAACACCTTCCCCACACACTGAAACCCTTCCCCACACACTGAAACACATTCCCCACACACTGCAACCCTTTCAAACACACAGAATCACAAACCCCACACACTGAAACCCCTTCCCCACACACTGAAACCCCTTCCCCACACACTGAAACACCTTGCCCACACACCAAAACCCCTTCCGCACTCAATGCAACTCATCCCCACACACTGAAACCCATCGCCACACACTGAAACCCATCCCCACACAATGAAACACATTCAACACACACTGAAACCCTTCCCCACACACTGAAACACATCTCCACACACTGAAACACAAACCCACACACTGAAACACCTTCCCCACATACTGAAACCCCTTCCCCACACACTAAGACACCTTCCCCACACACTGCAACAACTTGCCCACACACTGAAATACCATCCCCAAACAATGAAACACCTTTCTCACACACTGAAACCCCTTCCCCACACACTGAAACACCTTCCCCACACACTGAAACCCCTTCCCCACACACTGAAACACCTTCCTCACATACTGAAACCCCATCCCCAGACACTTTAACACCTTCCACACATACTGAAACACCTTCCCCACACACTGAAACTCCTTCCCCAGACACTGGAAACCCATCCCCACACACTGAAACGCCATCCCCACACACTGCAACACATCGCCACACACTGAAACACATTCCCCACACGCTGAAACCCCTTCCCTACACACTGTAAACGCTCCCAAAACACTGATACTCATTCACCACACACTGAAACACATTCCCCACACACTGAAACCCCTTCCCCACACACTGAAACACATTCCCCACACACTGAAACCCCTTCCCCACACACTGAAATACCTTCTGCACACACTGAAACAACTTCCCCACACACTGAAAACCCTTCCCCACAAACTGAAGCCCCTTCCGCACATACTGAAACACCTTCCCCATATACTGAAACCCCTTCCCCACACATTGAAACCCCTTCCGCACACAGTGAAAACCATCCCCACACACTGATACACCTTTCCCACACACTGAGATACATCCCCACACACTTAAACCCCTTCCCTACACAATGAAACAAATCCTCACACACTGAAACCCCTTCCCCACACACACTGAAACACCTTCCCCACACACTGAAACTCCTTCCCCACACACTGAAACGCCTTCCGTACACAGTGAAACCCTTCCCCACACACTGAAACCCCTTCCCCACACACTGAGACACGTCCCCACACACTGAAACCCCTTCCCCACACACTGAAACACCTTCCCCACACACTGAAATACCTTCCCCACTCACTGAAACACCTTCCCCACACACTGAAACCCCTTCCGCACACACAGAAACCCCATCCCCACACACTGAAACACCTTCCCCACACACTGAAACAACTTCCCCACACACTGAAGCCCCTTCCCCACACACTGAAACACCTTCCCCACACACTGAAACCCCTTCCGCACACACTGAAACACCTTCCCCAAACACTGAAACCCTTCCCCACACACTGAAACACATTCCCCACACACTGCAACCCTTCCAAACACACAGAATCACAAACCCCACACACTGAAACCCCTTCCCCACACACTGAAACCCCTTCCCCACACACTGAAACACCTTGCCCACACACCAAAACCCCTTCCGCACACAATGCAACTCATCCCCACACACTGAAACCCATCGCCACACACTGAAACCCATCCCCACACACTGAAACACATTCAACACACACTGAAACCCTTCCCCAGACACTGGAAACCCATCACCACACACTGAATCGCCATCCCCACACACTGCAACACATCGCCACACACTGAAACACATTCCCCACACGCTGAAAACCCTTCCCTACACACTGTAAACGCTCAGAAAACACTGATACTCAATCACCACACACTGAAACACATTCCCCACACACTGAAACCCCTTCCCCACACACTGAAATACCTTCTGCACACACGGAAACAACTTCCCCACACACTGAAAACCCTTCCCCACACACTGAAGCCCCTTCCGCACATACTGAAACACCTTCCCCAAACACTGAAACCCCTTCCCCACACATTGAAACCCCTTCCGCACACAGTGAAAACCTTCCCCACACACAGATACACCTTTCCCACACACTGAGATACATCCCCACACACTTAAACCCCTTCCCTACACAATGAAACAAATCCTCACACACTGAAACCCCTTCCCCACACACACTGAAACACCTTCCCCACACACTGAAACTCCTTCCCCACACTCTGAAACGCCTTCCCTACACAGTGAAACTCTTCCCCACACACTGAAACCCCTTCCCCACACACTGAAACACATCCCCACACACTGAAACCCCTTCCCCACACACTGAAACACCTTAGCCACACACTGAAACACCTTCCCCACTCACTGAAACACCTTCCCCACACACTGAAACCCCTTCCGCACACACAGAAACCCCATCCCCACACACTGAAACACCTTCCCCACACACTGAAACAACTTCCCCACACACTGAAGCCCCTTCCCCACACACTGAAACACCATCCCAACACACTGAAACCCCTTCCGCACACACTGAATCACCTTCCCCACACACTGAAACCCTTCCCCACACACTGAAACACCTTCCCCACACACAGAAACACCTCCCACACACATGAGCACCTTCCCCACACACTGGAAACCCTCCCCCACACACTGAAACCCCTTCCCCACACACTGAAACACCTTCCCCACACACTGAAACGCCATCCCCACACACTGCAACACATCGCCACACACTGAAACACATTCCCCACACGCTGAAACCCCTTCCCCACACACTGTAAACCTTCCCAAAACACTGATACTCATTCACCACACACTGAAACACATTCCCCACACACTGAAACGCCATCCCCACACACTGCAACACATCGCCACCCACTGAAACACATTCCCCACACGCTGAAACCCCTTCCCCACACACTGTAAACCTTCCCAAAACACTGATACTCATTCACCACACACTGAAACAAATTCCCCACACACTGTAACCCTTCCAAACACACTTGAAACACATTCCCCACACACTGAAACCCCTTCCCCACACACTGAAGCCCCTTCCGCTCATCCTGAAACAGTTTCCCCATACACTGAAACTCCTTCCCCACACACTGAAACCCCTTCCGCACACAGTGAAAACCTTCCCCACACACGGAAACACCTAACCCACACACTGAGACACATCCCCACACACTTAGACCCCTACCATACACATTGAGACAAATCCCCACACACTGAAACCCCTTCCCCTCACACACTGAAACACCTTCCCCACACACTGAAACTCCTTCCCCACACACTGAAACCCCTTCCGCACACAGTGAAACCCTTCCCCACACAATGAAACCCCTTCCCCACACACTGAAACACATCCCCACACACTGAAACCACTTCCCCACACACTGAAACCCCTACCCCACACACTGAAACACCTTCCCCACACACTGAAACAACTTCCCCACACACTGAAGCTCCTTCCCCACACACTGAAACACCTTCCCCATACACTGAAACATCTTCCTAACACACTGAAACCCATTCCACACACACTGAAACACCTTCCTCACACACTGAAACCCTTCCCCACACACTGAAACACCTTCCCAACACACTGAAACAACTTCCCCACACACTGAAGCCCCTTCCACACACACTGAAACACCTTCCCCATCCACTGAAACATCTTCCTAACACACTGAAACCCCTTCCACACACACTGAAACACCTTCCTCACACACTGAAACTCCTTCCCCACAAACTGCAACACATTCCCACAAACTGAAACACCTTCCCCACACAGTGAAACCCCTTCCCCACACACTGAAACACATTTGCCACACACTGAAACCCTTCCAAACACACAGAATCACAATCCCCACACACTGAAACCCCTTCCCCACACACAGAAACCCCTTCCCCGCACACTGAAACACCTTCCCCACACACTGAAACCCCTTCCCCACACACTGAAGCACCTTCCCCACGCAACAAAGCACCTTCCCCACACACTGAAACCCCTTCTGCACACGCTGAAACACCTTCCCCACACACTGAAACCCTTCCCCACACACTGAAACACCTTCCCCACACACTGAAACACCTCCCACACACAGTTGCACCTTCCCCACACACTGCAAACCTTACCACACACACTGAAACCCCTTCCCCACACACTGAAACCCCTTCCCCACACACTGAAACACCTTGCCCACACACCAAAACCCCTTCCGCACACAATGCAACTCATCCCCACACACTGAAACCCATCGCCACACACTGAAACCCATCCCCACACACTGAAACACATTCAACACACACTGAAACCCTTCCCCACACACTGAAACACATCTCCACACACTGAAACACATACCCACACACTGAAACACCTTCCCCACATACTGAAACCCCTTCCCCACACACTAAGACACCTTCCCCACACACTGAAATAACTTGCCCACACACTGAAATACCATCCCCACACAATGAAACACCTTTCTCACACACTGAAACCCCTTCCCCAAACACTGAAACACCTTCCCCACACACTGAAACCCCTTCCCCACACACTGAAACACCTTCCTCACATACTGAAACCCCATCCCCAGACACTTTAACACCTTCCACACATACTGAAACACCTTCCCCACACACTGAAACTCCTTCCCCAGACACTGGAAACCCATCACCACACACTGAATCGCCATCCCCACACACTGCAACACATCGCCACACACTGAAACACATTCCCCACACGCTGAAAACCCTTCCCTACACACTGTAAACGCTCAGAAAACACTCATACTCAATCACCACACACTGAAACACATTCCCCACACACTGAAACCCCTTCCCCACACACTGAAATACCTTCTGCACACACGGAAACAACTTCCCCACACACTGAAAACCCTTCCCCACACACTGAAGCCCCTTCCGCACATACTGAAACACCTTCCCCAAACACTGAAACCCCTTCCCCACACATTGAAACCCCTTCCGCACACAGTGAAAACCTTCCCCACACACAGATACACCTTTCCCACACACTGAGATACATCCCCACACACTTAAACCCCTTCCCTACACAATGAAACAAATCCTCACACACTGAAACCCCTTCCCCACACACACTGAAACACCTTCCCCACACACTGAAACTCCTTCCCCACACTCTGAAACGCCTTCCCTACACAGTGAAACCCTTCCCCACACACTGAAACCCCTTCCCCACACACTGAAACACATCCCCACACACTGAAACCCCTTCCCCACACACTGAAACACCTTAGCCACACACTGAAACACCTTCCCCACTCACTGAAACACCTTCCCCACACACTGAAACCCCTTCCGCACACACAGAAACCCCATCCCCACACACTGAAACACCTTCCCCACACACTGAAACAACTTCCCCACACACTGAAGCCCCTTCCCCACACACTGAAACACCATCCCCACACACTGAAACCCCTTCCGCACACACTGAATCACCTTCCCCACACACTGAAACCCTTCCCCACACACTGAAACACCTTCCCCACACACAGAAACACCTCCCACACACATGAGCACCTTCCCCACACACTGGAAACCCTCCCCCACACACTGAAACCCCTTCCCCACACACTGAAACACCTTCCCCACACACTGAAACGCCATCCCCACACACTGCAACACATCGCCACACACTGAAACACATTCCCCACACGCTGAAACCCCTTCCCCACACACTGTAAACCTTCCCAAAACACTGATACTCATTCACCACACACTGAAACACATTCCCCACACACTGAAACGCCATCCCCACACACTGCAACACATCGCCACCCACTGAAACACATTCCCCACACGCTGAAACCCCTTCCCCACACACTGTAAACCTTCCCAAAACACTGATACTCATTCACCACACACTGAAACACATTCCCCACACACTGTAACCCTTCCAAACACACTTGAAACACATTCCCCACACACTGAAACCCCTTCCCCACACACTGAAGCCCCTTCCGCTCATCCTGAAACAGTTTCCCCATACACTGAAACTCCTTCCCCACACACTGAAACCCCTTCCGCACACAGTGAAAACCTTCCCCACACACGGAAACACCTAACCCACACACTGAGACACATCCCCACACACTTAGACCCCTACCATACACATTGAGACAAATCCCCACACACTGAAACCCCTTCCCCTCACACACTGAAACACCTTCCCCACACACTGAAACTCCTTCCCCACACACTGAAACCCCTTCCGCACACAGTGAAACCCTTCCCCACACAATGAAACCCCTTCCCCACACACTGAAACACATCCCCACACACTGAAACCACTTCCCCACACACTGAAACCCCTACCCCACACACTGAAACACCTTCCCCACACACTGAAACAACTTCCCCACACACTGAAGCTCCTTCCCCACACACTGAAACACCTTCCCCATACACTGAAACATCTTCCTAACACACTGAAACCCATTCCACACACACTGAAACACCTTCCTCACACACTGAAACCCTTCCCCACACACTGAAACACCTTCCCAACACACTGAAACAACTTCCCCACACACTGAAGCCCCTTCCACACACACTGAAACACCTTCCCCATCCACTGAAACATCTTCCTAACACACTGAAACCCCTTCCACACACACTGAAACACCTTCCTCACACACTGAAACTCCTTCCCCACAAACTGCAACACATTCCCACAAACTGAAACACCTTCCCCACACAGTGAAACCCCTTCCCCACACACTGAAACACATTTGCCACACACTGAAACCCTTCCAAACACACAGAATCACAATCCCCACACACTGAAACCCCTTCCCCACACACAGAAACCCCTTCCCCGCACACTGAAACACCTTCCCCACACACTGAAACCCCTTCCCCACACACTGAAGCACCTTCCCCACGCAACAAAGCACCTTCCCCACACACTGAAACCCCTTCTGCACACGCTGAAACACCTTCCCCACACACTGAAACCCTTCCCCACACACTGAAACACCTTCCCCACACACTGAAACACCTCCCACACACAGTTGCACCTTCCCCACACACTGCAAACCTTACCACACACACTGAAACCCCTTCCCCACACACTGAAACACCTTCCCCACACACTGAAACGCCATCCCCACACACTGCAACACATCGCCACACACTGAAACACATTCCCCACAGGCTGAAACCCCTTCCCCACACACTGTAAACGTTGCCAAAAGACTGATACTCATTCACCGCACACTGAAACAAATTCCTCACACACTGAAACCCTTCCAAACACTCTGAAACACATTCCCCACACACTGAAACCCCTTCCCCACACACTGAAATACCTTCTGCACACACTGAAACAACTTCCCCACACACTGAAACCCCTTCCCCACTCACTGAAGCCCCTTCCGCACATACTGAAACACCTTCCACATACACTGAAACCCCTTCCCCACACACTGAAACCCCTTCCACACACAGTGAAAACCTTCCCCACACACTGATACACCTTTCCCACACACTGAGATACATCCCCACACACTTAGACCCCTTCCCTACACAATGAAACAAATCCTCACACACTGAAACCCCTTCCCCACAAACACTGAAACACCTTCCCCAAACACTGAAACTCCTTCCCCAAACACTGAAATGCCTTCCGTACACAGTTAAACCCTTCCCCACACACTGAAACCCCTTCCCCACACACTGAAACACATCCCCACACACTGAAACCCCTTCCCCACACACTGAAACACCTTCCCCACACACTGAAACACCTTCCCCACTCACCGAAACAAGTTCCCCACACACTTTAACCCCTTCCGCACACACAGAAACCCCATCCCCACACACTGAAACACCTTCCCCACACACTGAAACAACTTCCCCACACACTGAAACCCCTTCCCCACACACTGAAACACCTTCCCCATACACTGAAACACCTTCCCCACACACTGAAACCCCTTCCGCACACACTGAAACACCTTCCCCGCACACTGAAACCCTTCCCCACACACTGAAACACCTTCCCCACACACTGAAACACTTCCCCACACACTGAAACTCCTTCCCCACAAACTGCAACACATCCCCACACACTGAAACACCTTCCCCACACACTAAAACCCCTTCCCCACACACTGAAACCCTCCCCAAACACTGAAACCCATTTACCACACACTGAAACACATTCCCCACACACTGCAACCCTTCCAAACACACAGAATCACAAACCCCACACACTGAAACCCCTTCCCCACACACTGAAACCCCTTCACCACACACTGAAACACCTTCCCCACACAACAAAACCCCTTCCGCACACAATGTAACTCATCTCCACACACTGAAACCCATCGCCACACACTGAAACCCATCCCCACACACTGAAACACATTCAACACACACTGAAACCCTTCCCAACACACTGAAACACATCTCCACACACTGAAACACATACCCACACACTGAAACACCTTCCCCACATACTGAAACCCCTTCCCCACACACTAAGACACCTTCCCCACACACTGAAACAACTTCCCCACACACTGAAATACCATCCCCACACAATGAAACACCTTTCTCACACACTGAAACCCCTTCCCCACACAATGAAACACCTTCCCCACACACTGAAACCCCTTCCCCACACACTGAAACACCTTCCCCACATACTGAAACCCCATCCCCAGACACTTTAACACCTTCCACACATACTGAAACACCTTCCCCACACACTGATATACCATCCCCACACACTGGAACACCTATCCCAAACCCTGAAACCCCTTCCCCACACTGAAACACTTCCCCACACACTGAAACTCCTTCCCCAGACACTGGAAACCCATCCCCACACACTGAAACCCCTTCCCCACACACTGAAACACCTTCCCCACACACTGAAACCCCTTCCACACACACTGAAACACCTTCCCCACACACTGAAACCCCTTCTGCACACGCTGAAACACCTTACCCACACACTGAAACCCTTCCCCACACACTGAAACACCTCCCACACACAGTAGCACCTTCCCCACACACTGGAAACCCTACCCCACACACTAAAACCCCTTCCCCACACACTGAAACACCTTCCCCACACACTGAAACGCCATCCCCACACACTGCAACACATCGCCACACACTGAAACACATTCCCCACACGCTGAAACCCCTTCCCTACACACTGTAAACGTTCCCAAAACACTGATACTCATTCACCACACACTGAAACCTATTCCCCACACACTGAAACCCATTCCCCACACACTGAAACACCTTCCCCATACACTGAAGCATCTTCCTAACACACTGAAACCCCTTCCACACACACTGAAACACCTTCCTCACACACTGAAACCCTTCCCCACACACAGAAACACCTTCCCCACACACTGAAATACTTCCCCACACACTGAAACTCCTTCCCCACACACTGAAACCCCTTCCACACACACTGAAACACCTTCCCCACACACTGAAACCCCTTCTGCACGCGCTGAAACACCTTCCCCACACACTGAAACCCTTCCCCACACACTGAAACACCTTCCCCACACACTGAAACACCTCCCACACACAGTTGCACCTTCCCCACACACTGGAAACCCTACCCCACACACTGAAACCCCTTCCCCACACACTGAAACACCTTCCCCACACACTGAAACGCCATCCCCACACACTGCAACACATCGCCACACACTGAAACACATTCCCCACACGCTGAAACCCCTTCCCTTCACACTGTAAACGTTCCCAAAACACTGATACTCATTCACCACACACTGAAACAAATTGCCCACACACTGAAACTCTTCCCCACACACTGAAACACCTTCCCCATACACTGAAACATCTTCCTAACACACTGAAACCCCTTCCACACACACTGAAACACCTTCCTCACACACTGAAACCCTTCCCCACACACAGAAACACCTTCCCCACACACTGAAACACTTCCGAAAACACTGAAACTCCTTCCCCCCAAACTGCAACAATTCCCACAAACTGAAACACCTTCCCCACACAGTGAAACCCCTTCCCCACCCACTGAAACCCTTCCCCAAACACTGAAACCCATTCACCACACACTGAAACACTTTTGCCACACACTGAAACCCTTCCAAACACACAGAATCACAATCCCCACACACTGAAACACCTTCCCCACACACTGAAACTCCTTCCCCACACACTGAAACGGCTTCCGTAGACAGTGAAACCCTTCCCCACACACTGAAACCCCTTCCCCACACACTGAAACACAGCCCCACACACTGAAACCCCTTCCCCACACACTGAAACACCTTCCCCACACACTGAAACACCTTCCCCACTCACTGAAACACCTTCCCCACACACTGAAACCCCTTCCGCACACACAGAAACCCCATCCCCACACACAGAAACACCTTTCCCACACACTGAAACAACTTCCCCACACACTGAAGCCCCTTCCCCACATACTGAAACACCTTCCCCATACACTGAAACACCTTCCCCACACACTGAAACCCCTTCCGCACACACTGAAACACCTTCCCCACACACTGAAACTCTCCCCCACACACTGAAACACCTTCCCCACACACTAAAACACTTCCCCACACACTGAAACTCCTTCCCCACAAACTGCAACACATCCCCACACACTGAAACACCTTCCCCACACACTAAAACCCCTTCACCACACACTGAAACACATTCCCCACACACTGCAACCCTTCCAAACACACAGAATCACAAACCCCACACACTGAAACCCCTTCCCCACACACTGAAACCCCTTCCCCACACACTGAAACACCTTCCCCACACACCAAAACCCCTTCCGCACACAATGCAACTCATCCCCACACACTGAAACCCATCGCCACACACTGAAACCCATCCCCACACACTGAAACACAGTCAACACACACTGAAACCCTTCCCCACACACTGAAACACATCTCCACACACTGAAACACATACCCACACACTGAAACACCTTCCCCACAAACTGAAACCCCTTCCCCACCCACTAAGACACCTTCCCCACACACTGAAACAACTTCCCCACACACTGAAATACCATCCCCACACAATGAAACACCTTTCTCACACACTGAAACCCCTTCCCCACACACTGAAACACCTTCCCCACACACTGAAACCCCTTCCCCACACACTGAAACACCTTCCCCACATACTGAAACCCCATCCCCAGACACTTTAACACCTTCCACACATACTGAAACACCTTCCCCACACACTGATTTACCATCCCCACACACTGCAACACCTATCCCAAACCCTGGACCCCTTCCCCACACACTGAAACACTTCCCCACACACTGAAACCCCTTCCCCACACACTGAAACACCTTCCCCACACACTGCAACCCCTTCCACACACACTGAAACACCTTCCCCACACACGGAAACCCCTTCTGCACACGCAGAAACACCTTCCCCACACACTGAAACCCTTCTCCACACACTGAAACACCTTCCCCACACACTGAAACACCTCCCACACACAGTAGCACCTTCCCCACAGACTGGAAACCCTACCCCACACACTGAAACCCCTTCCCCACACACTGATACACCTTCCCCACACACTGAAACGCCATCCCCACACACTGCAACACATCGCCACACACTGAAACACATTCCCCACACGCTGAAACCCCTTCCCTACACACTGTAAACTTTCCAAAAACACTGATACTCATTCACCACACACTGAAACAAATTCCCCACACACTGAAACCCTTCCAAACACACTGAAACACATTCCCCACACACTGAAACCCCTTCCCCACACACTGAAAACCTTCCCCACACACTGAAGCCCCTTCCGCACATACTGAAACACCTTCCCCATACACTGAAACCCCTTCCCCACACACTGAAACCCCTTCCGCACACAGTGAAAACCTTCCCCACACACTGATACACCTTTCCCACACACTGAGATACATCCCCACACACTTAAACCCCTTCCCTATACAATGAAACAAATCCTCACACACTGAAACCCCTTCCCCACACACACAGAAACACCTTCCCCAAACACTGAAACTCCGTCCCCACACACTGAAACGCCTTCCGTACACACTGAAACCCTTCCCCACACACTGAAACACCTTCCCCACACACTGAAACACCTTCCCCACACACTGAAACCCCTTCCGCACACACAGAAACCCCATCCCCACACACTGAAACACCTTCCCCACACACGAAACAACTTCCCCACACACTGAAGCCCCTTCCCCACACACTGAAACACCTTCACCATATACTGAAACACATTCCCCACACACTGAAACCCCTTCCGCACACACTGAAATACCTTCCCCACACACTGAAACCCATCCCCACACACTGAAACACCTTCCCCACACACTGAATCACTTCCCCACACACTGAAACTCCTTCCCCACACACTAAAACCCCTTCCCCACACACTGAAACCCTCCCCAAACACTGAAACCCATTCACCACACACTGAAACACATTCCCCACACACTGATACCCTTCCAAACACACAGAATCACAAACCCCACACACTGAAAACCCTTCCCCACAGACTGAAACCCCTTCCCCGCACACTGAAACACCTTCCCCACACACCAAAACCCCTTCCGCTCACAATGCAACTCATCCCCACACACTGAAACCCATCGCCACACACTGAAACCCATCCCCACACACTGAAACACAATCAACACACACTGAAACCCTTCCCCACACACTGAAACACATCTCCACACACTGAAACACCTTCCCCACATACTGAAACCCCTTCCCCACACACTAAGACACCTTCCCCACACACTGAAACAACTTCCCCACACACTGAAATACCATCCCCACACAATGAAACACCTTTCCCACTCACAGAAACCACTTCCCCAAACACTGGAACCCTACCCCACACACTGAAACAGCTTCCCCACACACTGAAACCCCTTCCCCACACACTGAAACACCTTCCCCACATACTGAAACCCCATCCCCAGACACTTTAACACCTTCCACACTTTCTGAAACACCTTCCCCACACACTGATATACCATCCCCACACACTGGAACAACTATCCCAAACCCTGAAACCCCTTCCCCACACACTGAAGCTCCTTTCCCAGACACTGGAAACCCATCCCCACACACTGAAACCCCTTCCCCACACACTGAAACACCTTCCCCACACACTGAAACCCCTTCCACACACACTGAAACACCTTCCCCACACACTGAAACCCCTTCCGCATGCAGTGAAACCCATCCCCACACAATGAAACCCATCCCCACACACTGAAAACCATCCCCACACACTGAAACACATTCCCCACACACTGCAACCCTTCCCGACACACTGAAACACATCCCCACACACTGAAACATATCCCCGCACACTAAAACAACTTCCCCACACACTGAAACCCCTTCCCCACACACTGAAACACCTTCCCCACACACTGAAACACCTTCCCAACACACTGCAACACATCGCCACACACTGGAACACATTCCCCACACGCTGAAACCCCTTCCCTACACACTGTAAACGTTCCCAAAACACTGATACTCATTCACCACACACTGAAACCAATTCCCCACACACTGAAACCCATTCCCCGCACACTGAAACACCTTCCCCATACACTGAAGCATCTTCCTAACACACTGAAACCCTTTCCACACACACTGAAACACCTTCCTCACACACTGAAACCCTTCCCCACACACAGAAACACCTTCCCCACACACTGAAACCCCTTCTGCACACGCTGAAACACCTTCCCCACACACTGAAACCCTTCCCCACACACTGAAACAACTTCCCCACACACTGAAATACCTTCCCCACACACTGAAACACTTCCCCAAACACTGAAACCCCTTCCACACACACTGAAACACCTTCCCCACGCACTGAAACCCCTTCTGCACACGCAGAAACACCTTCCCCACACACTGAAACCCTTCCCCACACACTGAAACAACTTCCCCACACACTGAAATACCTCCCACACACAGTAGCACCTTCCCCACACACTGGAAACCCTACCCCACACTCTGAAACCCCTTCCCCACACACTGAAACACCTTCCCCACACACTGAAACGCCATCCCCACACACTGCAACACATCGCCACACACTGAAACACATTCCCCACACGCTGAAACCCCTTCCCTACACACTGTAAACGTTCCCAAAACACTGATACTCATTCACCACACACTGAAACCAATTCCCCACACACTGAAACCCATTCCCCGCACACTGAAACACCTTCCCCATACACTGAAGCATCTTCCTAACACACTGAAACCCTTTCCACACACACTGAAACACCTTCCTCACACACTGAAACCCTTCCCCACACACAGAAACACCTTCCCCACACACTGAAATACTTCCCCACAAACTGAAACTCCTTCCCGACACACTGAAACCCCTTCCACACACACTGAAACACCTTCCCCACACACTGAAACCCCTTCTGCACACGCTGAAACACCTTCCCCACACACTGAAACCCTTCCCCACACACTGAAACACCTTCCCCACACACTGAAACACCTCCCACACACAGTAGCACCTTCCCCATACACTGAAACATCTTCCTAACACACTGAAACCCCTTCCACACACACTGAAACACCTTCCTCACACACTGAAACCCTTCCCCACACACAGAAACACCTTCCCCACACACTGAAACACTTCCCCACACACTGAAACTCCTTCCCCCCAAACTGCAACACATTCCCACAAACTGAAACACCTTCCCCACACAGTGAAACCCATTCCCCACCCACTGAAACCCTTCCCCAAACACTGAAACCCATTCACCACACACTGAAACACTTTTGCCACACACTGAAACCCTTCCAAACACACAGAATCACAATCCCCACACACTGAAACACCTTCCCCACACACTGAAACTCCTTCCCCACACACTGAAACGGCTTCCGTACACAGTGAAACCCTTCCCCACACACTGAAACCCCTTCCCCACACACTGAAACACAGCCCCACACACTGAAACCCCTTCCCCACACACTGAAACACCTTCCCCACACACTGAATCACCTTCCCCACTCACTGAAACACCTTCCCCACACACTGAAACCCCTTCCGCACACACAGAAACCCCATCCCCACACACAGAAACACCTTCCCCACACACTGAAACACCTTCCCCACACACTGAAACCCTTCCCCACACACTGAAACACCTTCCCCACACACTGAAACACTTCCCCACACACTGAAACTCCTTCCCCACAAACTGGAACACATCCCCACACACTGAAACACCTTCCCCACACACTAAAACCCCTTCACCACACACTGAAACACATTCCCCACACACTGCAACCCTTCCAAACACACAGAATCACAAACCCCACACACTGAAACCCCTTCCCCACACACTGAAACCCCTTCCCCACACACTGAAACACCTTCCCCACACACCAAAACCCCTTCCGCACACAATGCAACTCATCCCCACACACTGAAACCCATCGCCACACACTGAAACCCATCCCCACACACTGAAACACATTCAACACACACTGAAACCCTTCCCCACACACTGAAACACATCTCCACACACTGAAACACATACCCACACACTGAAACACCTTCCCCACATACTGAAACCCCTTCCCCACACACTGAAACAACTTCCCCACACACTGAAATACCATCCCCACACAATGAAACACCTTTCTCACACACTGAAACCCCTTCCCCACACACTGAAACACCTTCCCCACACACTGAAACCCCTTCCCCACACACTGAAACACCTTCCCCACATACTGAAACCCCATCCCCAGACACTTTAACACCTTCCACACATACTGAAACACCTTCCCCACACACTGATTTACCATCCCCACACACTGGAACACCTATCCCAAACCCTGAAACCCCTTCCCCACACACTGAAACACTTCCCCACACACTGAAACTCCTTCCCCAGACACTGGAAACCCATCCCCACACACTGAAACCCCTTCCCCACACACTGAAACACCTTCCCCACACACTGAAACCCCTTCCACACACACTGAAACACCTTCCCCGCACACTGAAACCCCTTCTGCACACGCTGAAACACCTTCCCCACACACTGAAACCCTTCCCCACACACTGAAACACCTTCCCCACACACTGAAACACCTCCCACACACAGTAGCACCTTCCCCACACACTGGAAACCCTACCCCACACACTGAAACTCCTTCCCCACACACTGAAACACCTTTCCCACACACTGAAACGCCATCCCCACACACTGCAACACATCGCCGCAAACTGAAGCACTTTCCCCACACGCTGAAACCCCTTCCCTACACACTGTAAACGTTCCCAAAACACTGATACTCATTCACCACACACTGAAACAAATTCCCCACACACTGAAACCCTTTCAAACACACTGAAACACATTCCCCACACACTGAAACCCCTTCCCCACACACTGAAATACCTTCCCCACACACTGAAGCCCCTTCCGCACATACTGAAACACCTTCCCCATACACTGAAACCCCTTCCCCACACATTGAAACCCCTTCCGCACACAGTGAAAACCTTCCCCACACACTGATACACCTTTCCCACACACTGAGATACATCCCCACACACTGAAACTCCTTCCCCACACACTAAAACCCCTTCCCCACACACTGAAACCCTCCCCAAACACTGAAACCCATTCACCACACACTGAAACACATTCCCCACACACTGATACCCTTCCAAACACACAGAATCACAAACCCCACACACTGAAAACCCTTCCCCACACACTGAAACCCCTTCCCCACACACTGAAACACCTTCCCCACACACCAAACCCCCTTCCGCTCACAATGCAACTCATCCCCACACACTGAAACCCATCCCCACACACTGAAACACATTCAACACACACTGAAACCCTTCCCCACACACTGAAACACATCTCCACACACTGAAACACCTTCCCCACATACTGAAACCCCTTCCCCACACACTAAGACACCTTCCCCACACACTGAAACAACTTCCCCACACACTGAAGTACCATCCCCACACAATGAAACACCTTTCCCACTCACAGAAACCCCTTCCCCAAACACTGGAACCCTACCCCACACACTGAAACAGCTTCCCCACACACTGAAACCCCTTCCCCACACACTGAAACACCTTCCCCACATACTGAAACCCCATCCCCAGACACTTTAACACCTTCCACACTTACTGAAACACCTTCCCCACACACTGATATATCATCCCCACACACTGGAACACCTATCCCAAACCCTGAAACCCCTTCCCCACACACTGAAACTCCTTCCCCAGACACTGGAAACCCATCCCCACACACTGAAACCCCTTCCCCACATACTGAAACACCTTCCCCATACACTGAAACCCCTTCCCCACACACTGAAACCCCTTCCGCACACAGTGAAAACCTTCCCCACACACTGATACACCTTTCCCACACACTGAGATACATCCCCACACACTTAAACCCCTTCCCTACACAATGAAACAAATCCTCACACACTGAAACCCCTTCCCCACACACACTGAAACACCTTCCCCACACACTGAAACTCCTTCCCCACACTCTGAAACGCCTTCCGTACACAGTGAAACCCTTCCCCACACACTGAAACACCTTCCCCACACACTGAAACACCTTCCCCACACACTGAAACCCCTTACGCACACACAGAAACCCCATCCCCACACACTGAAACACCTTCCCCACACACGAAACAACTTCCCCACACACTGAAGCCCCTTCCCCACACACTGAAACACCTTCCCCATACACTGAAACACCTTCCCCACACACTGAAACCTCTTCCGCACACACTGAAATACCTTCCCCACACACTGAAACCCTTCCCCACACACTGAAACACCTTCCCCACACACTGAATCACTTCCCCACACACTGAAACTCCTTCCCCACACACTAAAACCCCTTCCCCACACACTGAAACACATTCCCCACACACTGATACCCTTCCAAACACACAGAATCACAAACCCCACACACTGAAAACCCTTCCCCACACACTGAAACCCCTTCCCCACACACTGAAACACCTTCCCCACACACCAAAACCCCTTCCGCACACAATGCAACTCATCCCCACACACTGAAACCCATCGCCACACACTGAAACCCATCCCCACACACTGAAACACATTCAACACACACTGAAACCCTTCCCCACACACTGAAACACATCTCCACACACTGAAACACCTTCCCCACATACTGAAACCCCTTCCCCACACACTAAGACACCTTCCCCACACACTGAAACAACTTCCCCACACACTGAAATACCATCCCCACACACTGGAACACCTATCCCAAACCCTGAAACCCCTTCCCCACACACTGAAACACTTCTCCACACACTGAAACTCCTTCCCCACATACTGAAACCCCATCCCCAGACACTTTAACACCTTCCACACTTACTGAAACACCTTCCCCACACACTGATATACCATCCCCACACACTGGAACACCTATCCCAAACCCTGAAACCCCTTCCCCACACACTGAAACACTTCTCCACACACTGAAACTCCTTCCCCAGACACTGGAAACCCATCCCCACACACTGAAACCCCTTCCCCACACACTGAAACCCCTTCCCCACACACTGAAACCCCTTCCACAAACACTGAATCACCTTCCCCACACACTGAAACCCCTTCCGCATACAGTGAAACCCATCCCCACACAATGAAACCCATCCCCACACACTGAAAACCATCCCCACACACTGAAACACATTCCCCACTCACTGAAACCCTTCCCGACACACTGAAACACATCCCCACACACTGAAACATATCCCCACACACTAAAACAACTTCCCCACACACTGAAACCCCTTCCCCACACACTGAAACACGTACCCCACACACTGAAACACCTTCCCAACACACAGAAATACCATCCCCACACACTGAAACACCTTTCCCACACACTGAAAACCCTTCACCACACACTGGAACCCTACCCCTCACACTGAAACTCCTTCCTCAAACACTGAAACACCTTCCCCACACACTGAAACAGATTCCCCACACACTGTAACCGCTTCCCCAAACACTGAAACACCTAGCCCACACACTGTAACTCCTTCCGCACACACTAAAATACCTTCCCCACACACTGAAACCCCTTCCGCACACACAGAAACACCTTCCCCACACACTGAAACCCTTCCCCACACACTGAAATCCATTCCCCACACACTGAAACCCTTCCCCACACACTGAAACCCCTTCCCACACATTGAATCACCTTCCCCACACACTGAAACAACTTCTCCACACACTGAAACCCCTTCCCCACACACTGAAACACCTTCCCCACAAACAAAACACCTTCCCCACACACTGAAACCTCTTCCCCACACACTGAAGCACCTTCCCCACGCAACAAAACACCTTCCCCACACACTGAAAGCCCTTCCGCACACGCTGAAACACCTTCCCCACACACTGAAACCCTTCCCCACACACTGAAACACCTTCCCCACACTCTGAAACACCTCCCACACACAGTAGCACCTTCCCCTCACATTGCAAACCCTAACCCACACACTGAAACCCCTTCCCCACACACTGAAACACCTTCCCCACACACTGAAACGCCATCCCCACACACTGCAACACATCGCCACACACTGAAACACATTCCCCACACGCTGAAACCCCTTCCCCACACACTGTAAACGTTCCCAAAACACTGATACTCATTCACCACACACTGAAACATATTCCCCACACACTGAAACCCTTCCAAACACACTGAAACACATTCCCCACACACTGAACCCCCTACCCCACACACTGAAATACCTTCTGCACACATTGAAACACCTTCACCACACACTGAAACCCCTTCCCCACACACTGAAGCCCCTTCCGCACATACTGAAACACCTTCTCCATACACTGAAACCCCTTCCCCACACACTGAAACCCCTTCCGCACACAGTGAAAACCTTCCCCACACACTGACACACCTTTCCCACACACTGAGACACATCCCCACACACTTAAACCCCTTCCCTACACAAGGAAACAAATCCCCACACACTGAAACCCCTTCCCCACACACACTGAAACACCTTCCCCACACACTGAAACCCCTTCCCCACACACTGAAACCCCTTCCGCACACAGTGAAACCCTTCCCCACACACTGAAACACAACCCCACAAACTGAAACCCCTTCCCCACACACTGAAACACCTTCCCCACACACTGAAACCCCTTTCCCACACACTGAAACCCCTTCCGCACACACTGAAACAACTTCCCCACACACTGAAACACTTCCCCACACACTGAAACACCTTCCCCACACACTGAAACACTTCCCCACACACTGAAACACCTTCCCCACAAACTGCAACACATCCCCACTCACTGAAACACCTTCCCCACACACTAAAACCCCTTCCCCACACACTGAAATCCTTCCCCAAACACTGAAAACCATTCACCACACACTGAATCACATTCCCCACACACTGATACCCTTCCAAACACACAGAATCACAAACCCCACACACTGAAACCCCTTCCCCACACACTGAAACCCCTTCCCCACACACTGAAACACCTTCCCCACACACCAAAACCCCTTCCGCACACAATGCTACTCATCCCCACACACTGAAACCCATCGGCACAACTGAAACCCATCCCCACACACTGAAACACATTCCCCACACACTGAAACCCTTCCCCACACACTGAAACACATCTCCACACACTGAAACACATCCCCACACACTGAAACACCTTCCCCACATACTGAAACCCCTTCCCCACACACTAAGACACCTTCCCCACACACTGAAACAACTTCCCCAAACACTGAAATACCATCCCCACACAATGAAACTCCTTTCCCACACACTGAAACCCCTTCCACACACACTGAAACACCTTCCCCACACACTGAAACCCCTTCCACATACAATGAAACCCATCCCCACACAATGAAACCCATCCCCACACACTGAAAACCATCCCCACACACTGAAACACATTCCCCACACACTGAAACCCTTCCCGACACACTGAAACACATCCCCACACACTGAAAAACATGTCCCACACACTAAAACAACTTCCCCACACACTGCAACCCCTTCCCCACACACTGAAACACGTTCTTCACACCCTGAAACACCTTCCCAACACACAGAAATACCATCCCCACACACTGAAACACCTTTCCCACACACTGAAACCCCTTTCCCACACACTGGAACCCGACCACACACAATGAAACACCTTCCCCAAACACTGAAACACCTTCCCCACACACTGAAACAGATTCCCCACACACTGAAACCGCTTCCCCAAACACTGAAACACCTACCCCACACACTGAAACTCGTTCCCCACACACTGAAATACCTTCCCCACACACTGAAACCCCTTCCGCACGCACAGAAACTTCTTCCCCACACACTGAATCCCTTCCCCACACACTGAAACCCCTTCCCCACACACTGAAACCCTTCCCCACACACTGAAACCCCTTCCCACACATTGAATCACCTTCCCCACACACTGAAACAACTTCCCCACACACTGAAACCCCTTCTCCACACACTGAAACACCTTCCCCACGCAACAAAACACCTTCCCCACACACTGAAACCCCTTCAGCACACACTGAAACACCTTTCCCACACACTGAAACCGTTCCCCACAAACTGAAACACCTTCCCCACACACTGAAACACGTAACACACACAGTAGCACCTTCCCCACACACTGGAAACCCTTCCCCACACACTGAAACCCCTTCCCCACACACTGAAACACCTTCCCCACACACTGAAACGCCATCACCACACACTGCAACACATCGCCACACAATGAAACACATTCCCCACTCACTGAAACCCCTTCCCCACACACAGAAACCCCTTCCCCACACACTGAAACGCCTTCCGCACTGACTGAAACCCCTTCCGCACACACTGAAACACCTTCCCCACACACTGAAACACCTTCCCCACAACACTGAAACCCCTTCCGCACATACTGAAACACCTTCCCCACACACTGAAACCCCTTCCGCAAACCCTGAAAGCCATCCTCACACACAGAAACACCTTCCCCACACACTGAAACACATCCCCACACACTGAAAGCCCTTCCCCATACACTGAAACAAATCCCCACACACTGAAACCCCTTCCCCACACACTGAAACACCTTCCCCACACACTGAAACTCCTTCGCCACACACTGAAACACCTTCCGCACACAGTGAAACCCTTCCCCACACACTGAAACCCCTTCCCCACACACTGAAACACATCCCCACACACTGAAACCCCTTCCCCACACACTGAAAACCCTTCCGCACACACTGAAACACCTTCCCCACACACTGAATCCCCTTCCCCACACACTGAAACCCTTACCGCACACGCTGAAACCTCTTCCGCACACACTGAAACGCCTTCCCCACACACTGAAACCCCTTCCCCACATACTGAAACCCCTACCGCACACACTGAAACAACTTACCCACACACTGAAACACCTTCCCCACGCACTGAAACCACTTCTGCAGACAGTTAATCCCTTCCCCACGAACTGAAACCCCTTCCTCACACACTGAAACACATCCCCACACACTGAAAACCCTTCCCCACAATCTGAAACCACTTCCCCGCACACTGAAAACCCTTCCCCACACACTGAAACCCTTCCCACACTCTGAAACACCTTCCCCACTCACTGAAACCCCTTCCCCACACACTGAAACCCTTACCCATACTCTGAAACCCCTTCCGCACACACTGAAACACATTCCCCACACACTTAAACCCCTTCCACACACACTGAAACATTTCCCCACACACTGAAGCACCTTCCCCACACACTGAAACCCCTTCCGCACACACTGAGACACCTTCCCCACACACTGAAACCCATCCCCACACACTGAAACCCCTTCCCCACACCCTGAAACACATCCCCACACACAGAAACACCTTCCCCACATAGTGAAACCCCTTCCACACACACTGACACCCATCCCCACACACTGAAACCCATCCCCACACACTGAAACCCATCCCCACACACTGAAACACCTTCCCCACACACTGAAACCCTTCCCCACACACTGAAACACATCCCCACACACTGAAACACATAGCCCACACACTGAAACTCCTTCCGCACACACTAAAATACCTTCCCCAAACACTGAAACTCTTCGCCACACACTGAAATCCATTCCACACACACTGAAACCCTCCCCACTCACTGAAACCCCTTCCCACACATTGAATCTCCTTCCCCACACACTGAAACAACTTCCCCACACACTGAAACACCTTCCCCACACACTGAAACACCTTCCCCACGCAAAAAAACACCTTCCCCACACAGTGAAACCCCTTCCGAACACACTGAAGCACCTTCCCCACGCAACAAAACACCTTCCCCACACACTGAAAGCCCTTCCCCACACACTGAAACACCTTCCCCACACACCAAAACCCCTTCCGCACACAATGCTACTCATCCCCACACACTGAAACCCATCGCCACAACTGAAACCCATCCCCACACACTGAAACACATTCCCAAACACTGAAACCATTCCCCACACCCTGAAACACATCTCCACACACTGAAACACATCCCCACACACTGAAACACCTTCCCCACATACTGAAACCCCTTCCCCACACACTAAGACATCTTCCCCGCACACTGAAACAACTTCCCCACACACTGAAATACCATCCCCACACAATGAAACACCTTTCCCACACACTGAAACCCCTTCCCCACACACTGAAACAGCTTCCCCACACACTGAAACCCCTTCCACACACACTGAAACACCTTCCCCACACACTGAAACCCCTTCCGCATACAATGAAACCCATCCCCACACAATGAAACCCATCCCCACACACTGAAAACCATCCCCACACACTGAAACACATTCACCACACACTGAAACCCTTCCCGACACACTGAAACACATCCCCACACACTGAAAAACATATCCCACACACTAAAACAACTTCCCCACACACTGAAACCCCTTCCCCACACACTGAAACACGTTCCCCGCACCCTGAAACACCTTCCCAACACATAGAAATACCATCCCCACACACTGAAACACCTTTCCCACACACTGAAACCCCTTTCCCACACACTGGAACCCGACCCCACACACTGAAACACCTTCCCCAAACACTGAAACACCTTCCCCACACACTGAAACAGATTCCCCACACACTGAAACCGCTTCCCCAAACACTGAAACACCTACCCCACACATTGAATCACCTTCCCCACACACTGAAACATCTTCCCCACACACTGAAACACCTTCCCCACGCAAAAAAACACCTTCCCCACACACTGAAACCCCTTCCCCACACACTGAAGCACCTTCCCCACGCAACAAAACACCTTCCCCACACACTGAAAGCCCTTCCGCACACGCTGAAACACCTTCCCCACACACTGAAACCCTTCCCCACACACTGAAACCCCTTCCCCACACACTGAAGCACCTTCCCCACGCAACAAAACACCTTCCCCACACACTGAAGCCCCTTCCGCACATACTGAAACACCTTCTCCATACACTGAAACCCCTTCCCCACACACTGAAACCCCTTCCGCACACAGTGAAAACCTTCCCCACACACTGACACACCTTTCCCACACACTGAGACACATCCCCACACACTTAAACCCCTTCCCTACACAAGGAAACAAATCCCCACACACTGAAACCCCTTCCCCACACACACTGAAACACCTTCCCCACACACTGAAACCCCTTCCCCACACACTGAAACCCCTTCCGCACACAGTGAAACCCTTCCCCACACACTGAAACACAACCCCACAAACTGAAACCCCTTCCCCACACACTGAAACACCTTCCCCACACACTGAAACCCCTTTCCCACACACTGAAACCCCTTCCGCACACACTGAAACAACTTCCCCACACACTGAAACACTTCCCCACACACTGAAACACCTTCCCCACACACTGAAACACTTCCCCACACACTGAAACACCTTCCCCACAAACTGCAACACATCCCCACTCACTGAAACACCTTCCCCACACACTAAAACCCCTTCCCCACACACTGAAATCCTTCCCCAAACACTGAAAACCATTCACCACACACTGAATCACATTCCCCACACACTGATACCCTTCCAAACACACAGAATCACAAACCCCACACACTGAAACCCCTTCCCCACACACTGAAACCCCTTCCCCACACACTGAAACACCTTCCCCACACACCAAAACCCCTTCCGCACACAATGCTACTCATCCCCACACACTGAAACCCATCGGCACAACTGAAACCCATCCCCACACACTGAAACACATTCCCCACACACTGAAACCCTTCCCCACACACTGAAACACATCTCCACACACTGAAACACATCCCCACACACTGAAACACCTTCCCCACATACTGAAACCCCTTCCCCACACACTAAGACACCTTCCCCACACACTGAAACAACTTCCCCAAACACTGAAATACCATCCCCACACAATGAAACTCCTTTCCCACACACTGAAACCCCTTCCACACACACTGAAACACCTTCCCCACACACTGAAACCCCTTCCACATACAATGAAACCCATCCCCACACAATGAAACCCATCCCCACACACTGAAAACCATCCCCACACACTGAAACACATTCCCCACACACTGAAACCCTTCCCGACACACTGAAACACATCCCCACACACTGAAAAACATGTCCCACACACTAAAACAACTTCCCCACACACTGCAACCCCTTCCCCACACACTGAAACACGTTCTTCACACCCTGAAACACCTTCCCAACACACAGAAATACCATCCCCACACACTGAAACACCTTTCCCACACACTGAAACCCCTTTCCCACACACTGGAACCCGACCACACACAATGAAACACCTTCCCCAAACACTGAAACACCTTCCCCACACACTGAAACAGATTCCCCACACACTGAAACCGCTTCCCCAAACACTGAAACACCTACCCCACACACTGAAACTCGTTCCCCACACACTGAAATACCTTCCCCACACACTGAAACCCCTTCCGCACGCACAGAAACGTCTTCCCCACACACTGAATCCCTTCCCCACACACTGAAACCCCTTCCCCACACACTGAAACCCTTCCCCACACACTGAAACCCCTTCCCACACATTGAATCACCTTCCCCACACACTGAAACAACTTCCCCACACACTGAAACCCCTTCTCCACACACTGAAACACCTTCCCCACGCAACAAAACACCTTCCCCACACACTGAAACCCCTTCAGCACACACTGAAACACCTTTCCCACACACTGAAACCGTTCCCCACAAACTGAAACACCTTCCCCACACACTGAAACACGTAACACACACAGTAGCACCTTCCCCACACACTGGAAACCCTTCCCCACACACTGAAACCCCTTCCCCACACACTGAAACACCTTCCCCACACACTGAAACGCCATCACCACACACTGCAACACATCGCCACACAATGAAACACATTCCCCACTCACTGAAACCCCTTCCCCACACACAGAAACCCCTTCCCCACACACTGAAACGCCTTCCGCACTGACTGAAACCCCTTCCGCACACACTGAAACACCTTCCCCACACACTGAAACACCTTCCCCACAACACTGAAACCCCTTCCGCACATACTGAAACACCTTCCCCACACACTGAAACCCCTTCCGCAAACCCTGAAAGCCATCCTCACACACAGAAACACCTTCCCCACACACTGAAACACATCCCCACACACTGAAAGCCCTTCCCCATACACTGAAACAAATCCCCACACACTGAAACCCCTTCCCCACACACTGAAACACCTTCCCCACACACTGAAACTCCTTCGCCACACACTGAAACACCTTCCGCACACAGTGAAACCCTTCCCCACACACTGAAACCCCTTCCCCACACACTGAAACACATCCCCACACACTGAAACCCCTTCCCCACACACTGAAAACCCTTCCGCACACACTGAAACACCTTCCCCACACACTGAATCCCCTTCCCCACACACTGAAACCCTTACCGCACACGCTGAAACCTCTTCCGCACACACTGAAACGCCTTCCCCACACACTGAAACCCCTTCCCCACATACTGAAACCCCTACCGCACACACTGAAACAACTTACCCACACACTGAAACACCTTCCCCACGCACTGAAACCACTTCTGCAGACAGTTAATCCCTTCCCCACGAACTGAAACCCCTTCCTCACACACTGAAACACATCCCCACACACTGAAAACCCTTCCCCACAATCTGAAACCACTTCCCCGCACACTGAAAACCCTTCCCCACACACTGAAACCCTTCCCACACTCTGAAACACCTTCCCCACTCACTGAAACCCCTTCCCCACACACTGAAACCCTTACCCATACTCTGAAACCCCTTCCGCACACACTGAAACACATTCCCCACACACTTAAACCCCTTCCACACACACTGAAACATTTCCCCACACACTGAAGCACCTTCCCCACACACTGAAACCCCTTCCGCACACACTGAGACACCTTCCCCACACACTGAAACCCATCCCCACACACTGAAACCCCTTCCCCACACCCTGAAACACATCCCCACACACAGAAACACCTTCCCCACATAGTGAAACCCCTTCCACACACACTGACACCCATCCCCACACACTGAAACCCATCCCCACACACTGAAACCCATCCCCACACACTGAAACACCTTCCCCACACACTGAAACCCTTCCCCACACACTGAAACACATCCCCACACACTGAAACACATAGCCCACACACTGAAACTCCTTCCGCACACACTAAAATACCTTCCCCAAACACTGAAACTCTTCGCCACACACTGAAATCCATTCCACACACACTGAAACCCTCCCCACTCACTGAAACCCCTTCCCACACATTGAATCTCCTTCCCCACACACTGAAACAACTTCCCCACACACTGAAACACCTTCCCCACACACTGAAACACCTTCCCCACGCAAAAAAACACCTTCCCCACACAGTGAAACCCCTTCCGAACACACTGAAGCACCTTCCCCACGCAACAAAACACCTTCCCCACACACTGAAAGCCCTTCCCCACACACTGAAACACCTTCCCCACACACCAAAACCCCTTCCGCACACAATGCTACTCATCCCCACACACTGAAACCCATCGCCACAACTGAAACCCATCCCCACACACTGAAACACATTCCCAAACACTGAAACCATTCCCCACACCCTGAAACACATCTCCACACACTGAAACACATCCCCACACACTGAAACACCTTCCCCACATACTGAAACCCCTTCCCCACACACTAAGACATCTTCCCCGCACACTGAAACAACTTCCCCACACACTGAAATACCATCCCCACACAATGAAACACCTTTCCCACACACTGAAACCCCTTCCCCACACACTGAAACAGCTTCCCCACACACTGAAACCCCTTCCACACACACTGAAACACCTTCCCCACACACTGAAACCCCTTCCGCATACAATGAAACCCATCCCCACACAATGAAACCCATCCCCACACACTGAAAACCATCCCCACACACTGAAACACATTCACCACACACTGAAACCCTTCCCGACACACTGAAACACATCCCCACACACTGAAAAACATATCCCACACACTAAAACAACTTCCCCACACACTGAAACCCCTTCCCCACACACTGAAACACGTTCCCCGCACCCTGAAACACCTTCCCAACACATAGAAATACCATCCCCACACACTGAAACACCTTTCCCACACACTGAAACCCCTTTCCCACACACTGGAACCCGACCCCACACACTGAAACACCTTCCCCAAACACTGAAACACCTTCCCCACACACTGAAACAGATTCCCCACACACTGAAACCGCTTCCCCAAACACTGAAACACCTACCCCACACATTGAATCACCTTCCCCACACACTGAAACATCTTCCCCACACACTGAAACACCTTCCCCACGCAAAAAAACACCTTCCCCACACACTGAAACCCCTTCCCCACACACTGAAGCACCTTCCCCACGCAACAAAACACCTTCCCCACACACTGAAAGCCCTTCCGCACACGCTGAAACACCTTCCCCACACACTGAAACCCTTCCCCACACACTGAAACACCTTCCCCACACACTGAAACACCTCCCACAGACAGTAGCTCCTTCCCCTCACATTGTAAACCCTACCCCACACACTGAAACCCCTTCCCCACACACTGAAACACCTTCCCCACACACTGAAACGCCATCCCCACACACTGCAACACATCGCCACACACTGAAACACATTCCCCACACGCTGAAACCCCTACTCCACACACTGTAAACGTTCCCAAAACACTGATACTCATTCACCACACACTGAAACACATTCCCCACACACTGAAATACCTTCTGCACACATTGAAACACCTTCACCACACACTGAAACCCCTTCCCCACACACTGAAGCTCCTTCCGCACATACTGAAACACCTTCCCCATACACTGAAACCCCTTCCCCACACACTGAAACCCCTTCTGCACACAGTGAAAACCTTCCCCACACACTGATACACCTTTCCCACAAACTGAAACCCCTTCCCCACACACTGAAACCCCTTCCCTACACAAGGAAACAAATCCCCACACACTGAAACCCCTTCCAAAACACACACTGAAACACCTTCCCCACACACTGAAACCCCTTCCCCACACACTGAAACCCCTTCTGCACACAGTGAAACCCTTCCCCACACACTGAAACCCCTTCCCCACACACTGAAACACATCCCCACAAACTGAAACCCCTTCCCCACACACTAAAACACCTTCCCCAAACACTGAAATCCTTCCCCAAACACTGAAACCCATTCACCACACACTGAAACACATTCCCCACACACTGATACCCTTCCAAACACACAGAATCACAAACCCCACACACTGACACCCCTTCCCCACACACTGAAACCCCTTCCCCACACACTGAAACCCCTTCCCCACACACCAAAACCCCTTCCGCACACAATGCTACTCATCCCCACACACTGAAACCCATCGCCACAACTGAAACCCATCCCCACACACTGAAACACATTCCCCACACACTGAAACCCTTCCCCACACACTGAAACACATCTCCACACACTGAAACACATCCCCACACACTGAAACACCTTCCCCACATACTGAAACCCCTTCCCCACACACTAAGACATCTTCCCCACACACGGAAACAACTTCCCCACACACTGAAATACCATCCCCACACAATGAAACACATTTCCCACACACTGAAACCCCTTCCCCACACACTGAAACAGCTTCCCCACACACTGAAACCCCTTCCACACACACTGAAACACCTTCCCCACACACTGAAACCCCTTCCGCATACAATGAAACCCATCCCCACACAATGAAACCCATCCCCACACACTGAAAACCATTCCCACACACTGAAACACATTCCCCACACACTGAAACCCTTCCCGACACACTGAAACACATCCCCACACACTGAAAAACATATCCCACACACTAAAACAACTTCCCCACACACTGAAACCCCATCCCCACACACTGAAACCCCTTCCCCACACACTGAAACACGTTCCCCACACCCTGAAACACCTTCCCAACACACAGAAATACCATCCCCACACACTGAAACACCTTCCCACACACTGAAACCCCTTTCCCACACACTGGAACCCGACCCCACACACTGAAACACCTTCCCCAAACACTGAAACACCTTCCCCACACACTGAAACAGATTCCCCACACACTGAAACCGCTTCCCCAAACACTGAAACACCTACCCCACACATTGAATCACCTTCCCCACACACTGAAACAACTTCCCCACACACTGAAACACCTTCCCCACACACTGAAACACCTTCCCCACGCAAAAAAACACATTCCCCACACACTGAAACCCCTTCCCCACACACTGAAGCACCTTCCCCACGCAACAAAACACCTTCCCCACACACTGAAAGCCCTTCCGCACACGCTGAAACACCTTCCCCACACACTGAAACCCTTCCCCACACACTGAAACACCTTCCCCACACACTGAAACACCTCCCACAGACAGTAGCTCCTTCCCCTCACATTGTAAACCCTACCCCACACACTGAAACCCCTTCCCCACACACTGAAACACCTTCCCCACACACTGAAACGCCATCCCCACACACTGCAGCACATCGCCACACACTGAAACACATTCCCCAAACACTGAAACACCTTCCCCACACACTGACACAGATTCCCCACACACTGAAACCGCTTCCCCAAACACTGAAACACCTACCCCACACATTGAATCACCTTCCCCACACACTGAAACAACTTCCCCACACACTGAAACACCTTCCCCACACACTGAAACACCTTCCCCACGCAAAAAAACACCTTCCCCACACACTGAAACCCCTTCCCCACACATTGAATCACCTTCCCCACACACTGAAACAACTTCCCCACACACTGAAACACCTTCCCCACACACTGAAACACCTTCCCCACGCAAAAAAACACATTCCCCACACACTGAAACCCCTTCCCCACACACTGAAGCACCTTCCCCACGCAACAAAACACCTTCCCCACACATTGAAAGCCCTTCCGCACACTCTGAAACACCTTCCCCACACACTGAAACCATTCCCCACACACTGAAACACCTTCCCCACACACTGAAACACCTCCCACAGACAGTAGCTCCTTCCCCTCACATTGTAAACCCTACCCCACACACTGAAACCCCTTCCCCACACACTGAAACACCTTCCCCACACACTGAAACGCCATCCCCACACACTGCAGCACATCGCCACACACTGAAACACATTCCCCACACGCTGAAACCCCTTCCCCACACACTGTAAACTTTCCCAAAACACTGATACTCATTCCCCACACACTGAAACATATTCCCCACACACTGAAACCCTTCCAAACACACTGAAACACGTTCCCCACACAATGAACCCCCTTCCCCACACAATGAAATACCTTCTGCACACATTGAAACACCTTCACCACACACTGAAACCCATTCCCCACACACTGAAGCCCCTTCCGCACATACTGAAACACCTTCCCCATACACTGAAACCCCTTCCCCACACACTGAAACCCCTTCTGCACACAGTGAAAACCTTCCCCACACACTGATACACCTTTCCCACAAACTGAAACCCCTTCCCCACACACTGAAACCCCTTCCCCACACACACTGAAACACCTTCCCCACACACTGAAACTCCTTCCCCACACACTGAAACACCTTCCCCACACACTGAAACAGATTCCCCACACACTGAAACCGCTTCCCCAAACACTGAACCACCTACCCCGCACATTGAATCACCTTCCCCACACACTGAAACAACTTCCCCACACACTGAAACACCTTCCCCACACACTGAAACACCTTCCCCACGCAAAAAAACACATTCCCCACACACTGAAACCCCTTCCCCACACACTGAAGCACCTTCCCCACGCAACAAAACACCTTCCCCACACACTGAAAGCCCTTCCGCACACGCTGAAACACCTTCCACACACACTGAAACCCTTCCCCACACACTGAAACACCTTCCCCACACACTGAAACACCTCCCACAGACAGTAGCTCCATCCCCTCACATTGTAAACCCTACCCCACACACTGAAACCCCTTCCCCACACACTGAAACACCTTCCCCACACACTGAAACGCCATCCCCACACACTGCAGCACATCGCCACACACTGAAACACATTCCCCAAACACTGAAACACCTTCCCCACACACTGACACAGATTCCCCGCACACTGAAACCGCTTCCCCAAACACTGAAACACCTACCCCACACATTGAATCACCTTCCCCACACACTGAAACAACTTCCCCACACACTGAAACACCTTCCCCACACACTGAAACACCTTCCCCACGCAAAAAAACACCTTCCCCACACACTGAAACCCCTTCCCCACACATTGAATCACCTTCCCCACACACTGAAACAACTTCCCCACACACTGAAACACCTTCCCCACACACTGAAACACCTTCCCCATGCAAAAAAACACCTTCCCCACACACTGAAACCCCTTCCCCACACACTGAAGCACCTTCCCCACGCAACAAAACACCTTCCCCACACACTGAAAGCCCTTCCGCACACTCTGAAACACCTTCCCCACACACTGAAACCCTTCCCCACACACTGAAACACCTTCCCCACACACTGAAACACCTCCCACAGACAGTAGCTCCTTCCCCTAACATTGTAAACCCTACCCCACACACTGAAACCCCTTCCCCACACACTGAAACACCTTCCCCACACACTGAAACGCCATCCCCACACACTGCAGCACATCGCCACACACTGAAACACATTCCCCACACGCTGAAACCCCTTCCCCACACACTGTAAACGTTCCCAAAACACTGATACTCATTCACCACACACTGAAACATATTCCCCACACACTGAAGCCCTTCCAAACACACTGAAACACATTCCCCACACACTGAACCCCCTTCACCACACACTGAAATACCTTCTGCACACATTGAAACACCATTACCACACACTGAAACTCCTTCCCCACACACTGAAGCCCCTTCCGCACATACTGAAACACCTTCCCCATACACTGAAACCCCTTCCCCACACACTGAAACCCCTTCCGCACACAGTGAAAACCTTCCCCACACACTGATACACCTTTCCCACAAACTGAAACCCCTTCCCCACACACTGAAACCCCTTCACTACACAAGGAAACAAATCCCCACACACTGAAACCCCTTCCCCACACACACTGAAACACCTTCCCCACACACTGAAACTCCTTCCCCACACACTGAAACCCCTTCCGCACACAGTGAAACCCTTCCCCACACACTGGAACCCCTTCCCCACACACTGAAACACATCCCCACAAACTGAAACCCCTTCCCCACACACTGAAACACCTTCCCCACACACTGAAATCCTTCCCCAAACACTGAAACCCATTCACCACACACTGAAAGACATTCCCCACACACTGATACCCTTCCAAACACACAGAATCACAAACCCCACACACTGAAACCCCTTCCCCACACACTGAAACCCCTTCCCCACACACTGAAACCCCTTCCCCACACACCAAAACCCCTTCCGCACACAATGCTACTCATCCCCACACACTGAAACCCATCGCCACAACTGAAACCCATCCCCACACACTGAAACACATTCCCCACACACTGAAACCATTCCCCACACACTGAAACACATCTCCACACACTGAAACACATCCCCACACACTGAAACACCTTCCCCACATACTGAAACCCCATCCCCACACACTAAGACATCTTCCCCACACACTGAAACAACTTCCCCACACACTGAAATACCATCCCCACACAATGAAACACCTTTCCCACACACTGAAACCCCTTCCCTACAAACTGAAACAGCTTCCCCACACACTGAAACCACTTCCACACACACTGAAACACCTTCCCCACACACTGAAACCCCTTCCGCATACAATTAAACCCATCCCCACACAATGAAACCCATCCCCACACACTGAAAACCATCCCCACACACTGAAACACATTCCCCACACACTGAAACCCTTCCCGACACACTGAAACACATCCCCACACACTGAAAAAATTATCCCACATACTAAAACAACTTCCCCACACACTGAAACCCCTTCCCCACACACTGAAACACGTTCCCCACACCCTGAAACACCTTCCCAACACACAGAAATACCATCCCCACACACTGAAACACCTTTCCCACACACTGAAACCCCTTTCCCACACACTGGAACCCGACCCCACACACTGAAACACCTTCCCCAAACACTGAAACACCCTCCCCACACACTGAAACAGATTCCCCACACACTGAAACCGCTTCCCCAAACACTGAAACACCTACCCCACACACTGAAACCCCTTCCGCACGCACAGAAACTTCTTCCCCACACACTGAATCCCTTCCCCACACACTGAAACCCCTTCCCCACTCACTGAAACCCTTCCCCACACACTGAAACCCCTTCCCACACATTGAATCACATTCCCCATACACTGAAACAACTTCCCCACACACTGAAACCCCTTCCCCACACACTGAAACACCTTCCCCACGCAACAAAACACCTTCCTCACACACTGAAACCCCTTCAGCACACACTGAAACACATTTCCCACACACTGAAACCCTTCCCCACAAACTGAAACACCTTCCCCACACACTGAAACACGTCCCACACACAGTAGCACCTTCCCCACACACTGGAAACCCTTCCCCACACACTGAAACCCCTTCCCAACACACTGAAACACCTTCCCCACACACTGAAACGCCATCACCACACACTGCAACACATCGCCACACAATGAAACACATTCCCCACTCACTGGAACCCCTTCCCCACACACAGAAACCCCTTCCCCACACACTGAAACGCCTTCCGCACTGACTGAAACCCCTTCCACACACACTGAAACACCTTCCCCACACACTGAAACCCCTTCCCCACAACACTGAAACCCCTTCCGCACATACTGAAACACATTCCCCACACACTGAAACCCCTTCCGCAAACCCTGAAAGCCATCCTCACACACAGAAACACTTTCCCCACACACTGAAACACATCCCCACACACTGAAAGCCCTTCCCCACACACTGAAACAAATCCCCACACACTGAAACCCCTTCCCCACACACTGAAACACCTTCCCCACACACTGAAACTCCTTCGCCACACACTGAAACACCTTCCGCACACAGTGAAATCCTTCCCCACACACTGAAACCCCTTCCCCACACACTGAAAACCCTTCCGCACACACTGAAACACCTTCCCCACACACTGAAACCCCTTCCCCACACACTGAAACACATCCCCACACACTGAAACCTCTTCCCCACACACTGAAAACCCTTCCGCACACACTGAAACACCTTCCCCACACACTGAAACCCCTTCCCCACACACTGAAACCCTTACCGCACACACTGAAACCTCTTCCGCACACACTGAAACGCCTTCCCCACACACTGAAACCCCTTCCCCACATACTGAAACCCCTACCGCACACACTGAAACAACTTACCCACACACTGAAACCCCTTCCCCACGCACTGAAACCTCTTCCGCACACAGTGAATCCCTTCCCCACACACTGAAACCCCTTCCTCACACACTGTAACACATCCCCACACACTGAAAACCCTTCCCCACACTCTGAAACACCTTCCCCACTCACTGAAACCCCTTCCCCACACACTGAAACCCTTACCCACACTCTGAAACCCCTTCCACACACACTGAAACACATTCCCCACACACTTAAACCCCTTCCACACACACTGAAACCTTTCCCCACAAACTGAAGAACCTTCCCCACACACTGAAACCCCTTCCGCACACACTGAGACACCTTCCCCACACACTGAAACCCATCCCCACACACTGAAACCCCTTCCCCACACCCTGAAACACATCCCCACACACAGAAACACCTTCCCCACATAGTGAAACCCCTTCCACACACACTGACACCCATCCGCACACACTGAAACCCATCCCCACACACTGAAACACTTTCCCCACACACTGAAACCCTTCCCCACACACTGAAACACATCCCCACACACTGAAACACCTACCCCACACACTGAAACCCCTTCCCCACACACTGAAACACCTCCCCCACACACTGAAACACCTCCCCCACACACTGAAATCCCTTCCCCACACACTGAAATACCTTCTCCAGACACTGAAACACATTCTCCACACACTGATACCCTTTCCCCACACACTGAAACCCATCCCCACACACTGAAACTCCTTCCCCACAAACTGCAACACATCCCCACACACTGAAACACCTTCTCCACACATTGAACCCACTTCCCCACACACTGAAACCCATTCACCACACACTGAAGCCGCTTCCGCACATACTGAAACACCTTCCCCATGCACTGAAACCCCTTCCCCACTCACTGAAACCCCTTCCGCACACAGTGAAACCCTTCCCCACACTCTGAAACACCTTCCCCACACACTGAAACCCCTTCCGCACACACCAAACACCTTCCCCACACAATTAAACCCCTTCCCCACACACTGAAACACCTTCCCCATGCAACAAAACACCTTCCCCACACACTGAAACCCCTTCCGCACACACTGAAACACCTGCCCCACACACTGAAAGCCTTCCCCACACACTGAAACACCTTCCCCACACACTGAAACACCTCCCACACACAGTAGCACCTTCCCCACACACTGGAAGCCCTCCCCCACACACTGAAACCCCTTCCCCACACACTGAAACACCTTCCCCACACACTGAAACGCCATCCCCACACACTGCAACACATCGCCACACACTGAAACACATTCCCCACACGCTGAAACCCCTTCCCCACACACTTGAAACACATTCCCCACACACTGAATTCCCTTCTGCACACACTGAAACCCCTTCCCCACACACTGAAGCCCCTTCCGCACATCCTGAAACACCTTACCCAAACTCTGAAACTCCTTCCCCACAGACGGAAACCCCTTCCGCACACAGTGAAAAACTTCCCCACACACTGAAACAACTACCCCACACACTGAGACACATCCCCACACACTTAGACCCCTTCCCTACACAATGAAACAAATCCCCACACACTGAAAACCCTTCCCCACACACACTGAAACACCTTCCCCACACACTGAAACTTCTTCCCCACTCACTGAAACCCCTTCCGCACACAGTGAAACCCTTCCCCACACACTGAAACCCCTTCCCCACACACTGAAACACATCCCCACACACTGAAACCCCTTCCCCACATACTGAAACACCTTCCCCACACACTGAAACACCTTCCCCACACACTGAAACACCTTCCCCACACATTGAAACCCCTTCGTCACACACTGAAACACCTTCCTCACACACTGAAACCCTTCCCCACACACTGAAACACCTTCCCCACGCACTGAAACACTTCCCCACACACTGAAACTCCTTCCCCACAAACCGCAACACATTCCCACAAACTGAAACACCTTCCCCACATAGTGAAACCCCTTCCCCACACACTGAAACCCTTCCCCAAACACTGAAACCCATTCACCACACACTGAAACACATTCGCCACACACTGAGACCCTTCCTAACACACAGAATCACAATCCCCACACACTGAAACCCCTTCCCCACACACTGAGACCCCTTCCCCACACACTGAAACACCTTCCCCACACACTGAAACCCCTTCCCCACTCACTGAAACACCTTCCCCACGCAACAAAACACCTTCCTCACACACTGAAACCCCTTCCGCACACGCTGAAACACCTTCCCCACACACTGAAACCCTTCCCCACACACTGAAACACCTTCCCCACACTCTGAAACACCTCCCACACACAGTAGCACCTTCCGCACACACTGGAAAACCTACCCCACACACTGAAACCCCTTCCCCACACACAGAAACACCTTCCCCACACACTGAAACGCCATCCCCACACAATGCAACACATTCTCCACACACAGAAACACCTTCCCCACACACTGAAACGCCATCCCCACACACTGCAACACATTCTCCACACACTGAAACACCTCCCACACACAGTAGCACCTTCCCCACACACTGGAAACCCTACCCCACACACTGAAACCCCTTCCCCACACACTGAAACACCTTCCCCACACACTGAAACGCCATCCCCACACACTGAAACACATTCCCCACACACTGAAACCCTTCCAAACACACTGAAACACATTCCCCACACACTGAATACCCTTCCGCACATACTGAAACACCTTCCCCACAAACTGAAACCCCTTCCGGACACAGAGAAAACCTTCCCCACACACTGAAACACGTCCCAAACACAGTAGCACCTTCCCCACACACTGGAAACCCTTCCCCACACACTGAAACCCCTTCCCAACACACTGAAACACCTTCCCCACACACTGAAACGCCATCACCACACACTGCAACACATCGCCACACAATGAAACACATTCCCCACTCACTGAAACCCCTACCCCACACACAGAAACCCCTTCCCCACACACTGAAACGCCTTCCGCACTGACTGAAACCCCTTCCACACACACTGAAACACCTTCCCCACACACTGAAACCCCTTCCCCACAACACTGAAACCCCATCCGCACATACTGAAACACATTCCCCACACATTGAAACCCCTTCCGCAAACCCTGAAAGCCATCCTCACACACAGAAACACTTTCCCCACACACTGAAACACATCCCCACACACTGAAAGCCCTTCCCCACACACTGAAACAAATCCCCACACACTGAAACCCCTTCCCCACACACTGAAACACCTTCCCCACACACTGAAACTCCTTCGCCACACACTGAAACACCTTCCGCACACAGTGAAATCCTTCCCCACACACTGAAACCCCTTCCCCACACACTGAAACACATCCCCACACACTGAAACCTCTTCCCCACACACTGAAAACCCTTCCGCACACACTGAAACACCTTCCCCACACACTGAAACCCCTTCCCCACACACTGAAACCCTTACCGCACACACTGAAACATCTTCCGCACACACTGAAACGCCTTCCCCACACACTGAAACCCCTTCCCCACATACTGAAACCCCTACCGCACACACTGAAACAACTTACCCACACACTGAAACCCCTTCCCCACGCACTGAAACCTCTTCCGCACACAGTGAATCCCTTCCCCACACACTGAAACCCCTTCCTCACACACTGTAACACATCCCCACACACTGAAAACCCTTCCCCACACTCTGAAACACCTTCCCCACTCACTGAAACCCCTTCCCCACACACTGAAACCCTTACCCACACTCTGAAACCCCTTCCGCACACACTGAAACACATTCCCCACACACTTAAACCCCTTCCACACACACTGAAACCTTTCCCCACAAACTGAAGAACCTTCCCCACACACTGAAACCCCTTCCGCACACACTGAGACACCTTCCCCACACACTGAAACCCATCCCCACACACTGAAACCCCTTCCCCACACCCTGAAACACATCGCCACACACAGAAACACCTTCCCCACATAGTGAAACCCCTTCCACACACACTGACACCCATCCGCACACACTGAAACCCATCCCCACACACTGAAACACTTTCCCCACACACTGAAACCCTTCCCCACACACTGAAACACATCCCCACACACTGAAACACCTACCCCACACACTGAAACCCCTTCCCCACACACTGAAACACCTCCCCCACACACTGAAACACCTCCCCCACACACTGAAATCCCTTCCCCACACACTGAAATACCTTCTCCAGACACTGAAACACATTCTCCACACACTGATACCCTTTCCCCACACACTGAAACCCATCCCCACACACTGAAACTCCTTCCCCACAAACTGCAACACATCCCCACACACTGAAACACCTTCTCCACACATTGAACCCACTTCCCCACACACTGAAACCCATTCACCACACACTGAAACCCCTTCCCCACACACTGAAGCCGCTTCCGCACATATTGAAACACCTTCCCCATGCACTGAAACCCCTTCCCCACTCACTGAAACCCCTTCCGCACACAGTGAAACCCTTCCCCACACTCTGAAACACCTTCCCCACACACTGAAACCCCTTCCGCACACACCAAACACCTTCCCCACACAATTAAACCCCTTCCCCACACACTGAAACACCTTCCCCATGCAACAAAACACCTTCCCCACACACTGAAACCCCTTCCGCACACACTGAAACACCTGCCCCACACACTGAAAGCCTTCCCCACACACTGAAACACCTTCCCCACACACTGAAACACCTCCCACACACAGTAGCACCTTCCCCACACACTGGAAACCCTCCCCCACACACTGAAACCCCTTCCCCACACACTGAAACACCTTCCCCACACACTGAAACGCCATCCCCACACACTGCAACACATCGCCACACACTGAAACACATTCCCCACACGCTGAAACCCCTTCCCCACACACTGTAAACCTTCCCAAAACACTGATACTCATTCACCACACACTGAAACACATTCCCCACACACTGAAAACCTTCCAAACACACTTGAAACACATTCCCCACACACTGAATTCCCTTCTGCAAACACTGAAACCCCTTCCCCACACACTGAAGCCCCTTCCGCACATCCTGAAACACCTTACCCAAACACTGAAACTCCTTCCCCACAGACGGAAACCCCTTCCGCACACAGTGAAAAACTTCCCCACACACTGAAACAACTACCCCACACACTGAGACACATCCCCACACACTTAGACCCCTTCCCTACACAATGAAACAAATCCCCACACACTGAAAACCCTTCCCCACACACACTGAAACACCTTCCCCACACACTGAAACTTCTTCCCCACTCACTGAAACCCCTTCCGCACACAGTGAAACCCTTCCCCACACACTGAAACCCCTTCCCCACACACTGAAACACATCCCCACACACTGAAACCCCTTCCCCACATACTGAAACACCTTCCCCACACACTGAAACACCTTCCCCACACACTGAAACACCTTCCCCACACATTGAAACCCCTTCCGCACACAATGAAACCCCTTCCCCACACACTGAAACACCTTCCCCACACACTAAAACCCCTTCGTCACACACTGAAACACCTTCCTCACACACTGAAACCCTTCCCCACACACTGAAACACCTTCCCCACGCACTGAAACACTTCCCCACACACTGAAACTCCTTCCCCACAAACCGCAACACATTCCCACAAACTGAAACACCTTCCCCACATAGTGAAACCCCTTCCCCACACACTGAAACCCTTCCCCAAACACTGAAACCCATTCACCACACACTGAAACACATTCGCCACACACTGAAACCCTTCCCCACACACTGAAACACCTTCCCCACACACTGAAACCCCTTCCCCACTCACTGAAACACCTTCCCCACGCAACAAAACACCTTCCTCACACACTGAAACCCCTTCCGCACACGCTGAAACACCTTCCCCACACACTGAAACCCTTCCCCACACACTGAAACACCTTCCCCACACTCTGAAACACCTCCCACACACAGTAGCACCTTCCGCACACACTGGAAAACCTACCCCACACACTGAAACCCCTTCCCCACACACAGAAACACCTTCCCCACACACTGAAACGCCATCCCCACACAATGCAACACATTCTCCACACACAGAAACACCTTCCCCACACACTGAAACGCCATCCCCACACACTGCAACACATTCTCCACACACTGAAACACCTCCCACACACAGTAGCACCTTCCCCACACACTGGAAACCCTACCCCACACACTGAAACCCCTTCCCCACACACTGAAACACCTTCCCCACACACTGAAACGCCATCCCCACACACTGAAACACATTCCCCACACACTGAAACCCTTCCAAACACACTGAAACACATTCCCCACACACTGAATACCCTTCCCCACACACAGAAATACCTTCTGCACACACTGAAACACCTTCCCCACACACTGAAACCCCTTCCCCACACACTGAATCCCCTTCCGCACATACTGAAACACCTTCCCCACACACTGAAACCCCTTCCCCACAAACTGAAACCCCTTCCGGACACAGAGAAAACCTTCCCCACACACTGAAACACGTCCCAAACACAGTAGCACCTTCCCCACACACTGGAAACCCTTCCCCACACACTGAAACCCCTTCCCAACACACTGAAACACCTTCCCCACACACTGAAACGCCATCACCACACACTGCAACACATCGCCACACAATGAAACACATTCCCCACTCACTGAAACCCCTTCCCCACACACAGAAACCCCTTCCCCACACACTGAAACGCCTTCCGCACTGACTGAAACCCCTTCCACACACACTGAAACACCTTCCCCACACACTGAAACCCCTTCCCCACAACACTGAAACCCCTTCCGCACATACTGAAACACATTCCCCACACACTGAAACCCCTTCCGCAAACCCTGAAAGCCATCCTCACACACAGAAACACTTTCCCCACACACTGAAACACATCCCCACACACTGAAAGCCCTTCCCCACACACTGAAACAAATCCCCACACACTGAAACCCCTTCCCCACACACTGAAACACCTTCCCCACACACTGAAACTCCTTCGCCACACACTGAAACACCTTCCGCACACAGTGAAATCCTTCCCCACACACTGAAACCCCTTCCCCACACACTGAAACACATCCCCACACACTGAAACCTCTTCCCCACACACTGAAAACCCTTCCGCACACACTGAAACACCTTCCCCACACACTGAAACCCCTTCCCCACACACTGAAACCCTTACCGCACACACTGAAACCTCTTCCGCACACACTGAAACGCCTTCCCCACACACTGAAACCCCTTCCCCACATACTGAAACCCCTACCGCACACACTGAAACAACTTACCCACACACTGAAACCCCTTCCCCACGCACTGAAACCTCTTCCGCACACAGTGAATCCCTTCCCCACACACTGAAACCCCTTCCTCACACACTGTAACACATCCCCACACACTGAAAACCCTTCCCCACACTCTGAAACACCTTCCCCACTCACTGAAACCCCTTCCCCACACACTGAAACCCTTACCCACACTCTGAAACCCCTTCCGCACACACTGAAACACATTCCCCACACACTTAAACCCCTTCCACACACACTGAAACCTTTCCCCACAAACTGAAGAACCTTCCCCACACACTGAAACCCCTTCCGCACACACTGAGACACCTTCCCCACACACTGAAACCCATCCCCACACACTGAAACCCCTTCCCCACACCCTGAAACACATCGCCACACACAGAAACACCTTCCCCACATAGTGAAACCCCTTCCACACACACTGACACCCATCCGCACACACTGAAACCCATCCCCACACACTGAAACACTTTCCCCACACACTGAAACCCTTCCCCACACACTGAAACACATCCCCACACACTGAAACACCTACCCCACACACTGAAACCCCTTCCCCACACACTGAAACACCTCCCCCACACACTGAAACACCTCCCCCACACACTGAAATCCCTTCCCCACACACTGAAATACCTTCTCCAGACACTGAAACACATTCTCCACACACTGATACCCTTTCCCCACACACTGAAACCCATCCCCACACACTGAAACTCCTTCCCCACAAACTGCAACACATCCCCACACACTGAAACACCTTCTCCACACATTGAACCCACTTCCCCACACACTGAAACCCATTCACCACACACTGAAACCCCTTCCCCACACACTGAAGCCGCTTCCGCACATACTGAAACACCTTCCCCATGCACTGAAACCCCTTCCCCACACACTGAAACCCCTTCCGCACACACCAAACACCTTCCCCACACAATTAAACCCCTTCCCCACACACTGAAACACCTTCCCCATGCAACAAAACACCTTCCCCACACACTGAAACCCCTTCCGCACACACTGAAACACCTGCCCCACACACTGAAAGCCTTCCCCACACACTGAAACACCTTCCCCACACACTGAAACACCTCCCACACACAGTAGCACCTTCCCCACACACTGGAAACCCTCCCCCACACACTGAAACCCCTTCCCCACACACTGAAACACCTTCCCCACACACTGAAACGCCATCCCCACACACTGCAACACATCGCCACACACTGAAACACATTCCCCACACGCTGAAACCCCTTCCCCACACACTGTAAACCTTCCCAAAACACTGATACTCATTCACCACACACTGAAACACATTCCCCACACACTGAAAACCTTCCAAACACACTTGAAACACATTCCCCACACACTGAATTCCCTTCTGCACACACTGAAACCCCTTCCCCACACACTGAAGCCCCTTCCGCACATCCTGAAACACCTTACCCAAACACTGAAACTCCTTCCCCACAGACGGAAACCCCTTCCGCACACAGTGAAAAACTTCCCCACACACTGAAACAACTACCCCACACACTGAGACACATCCCCACACACTTAGACCCCTTCCCTACACAATGAAACAAATCCCCACACACTGAAAACCCTTCCCCACACACACTGAAACACCTTCGCCACACACTGAAACTTCTTCCCCACTCACTGAAACCCCTTCCGCACACAGTGAAACCCTTCCCCACACACTGAAACCCCTTCCCCACACACTGAAACACATCCCCACACACTGAAACCCCTTCCCCACATACTGAAACACCTTCCCCACACACTGAAACACCTTCCCCACACACTGAAACACCTTCCCCACACATTGAAACCCCTTCCGCACACAATGAAACCCCTTCCCCACACACTGAAACACCTTCCCCACACACTAAAACCCCTTCGTCACACACTGAAACACCTTCCTCACACACTGAAACCCTTCCCCACACACTGAAACACCTTCCCCACGCACTGAAACACTTCCCCACACACTGAAACTCCTTCCCCACAAACCGCAACACATTCCCACAAACTGAAACACCTTCCCCACATAGTGAAACCCCTTCCCCACACACTGAAACCCTTCCCCAAACACTGAAACCCATTCACCACACACTGAAACACATTCGCCACACACTGAAACCCTTCCTAACACACTGAAACACCTTCCCCACACACTGAAACCCCTTCCCCACTCACTGAAACACCTTCCCCACGCAACAAAACACCTTCCCCACACACTGAAACCCCTTCCGCACACGCTGAAACACCTTCCCCACACACTGAAACCCTTCCCCACACACTGAAACACCTTCCCCACACTCTGAAACACCTCCCACACACAGTAGCACCTTCCGCACACACTGGAAAACCTACCCCACACACTGAAACCCCTTCCCCACACACAGAAACACCTTCCCCACACACTGAAACGCCAACCCCACACAATGCAACACATTCTCCACACACAGAAACACCTTCCCCACACACTGAAACGCCATCCCCACACACTGCAACACATTCTCCACACACTGAAACACCTCCCACACACAGTAGCACCTTCCCCACACACTGGAAACCCTACCCCACACACTGAAACCCCTTCCCCACAACTGAAACACCTTCCCCACACACTGAAACGCCATCCCCACACACTGAAACACATTCCCCACACACTGAAACCCTTCCAAACACACTGAAACACATTCCCCACACACTGAATACCCTTCCCCACACACAGAAATACCTTCTGCACACACTGAAACACCTTCCCCACACACTGAAACCCCTTCCCCACACACTGAATCCCCTTCCGCACATACTGAAACACCTTCCCCACACACTGAAACCCCTTCCCCACAAACTGAAACCCCTTCCGGACACAGAGAAAACCTTCCCCACACACTGAAACACCTTCCCCACACACTGAGACACATCCCCACACACTTAAACCCCTTCCCTACACAATGAAACAAATCCCCACACACTGAAACCCCTTCCCCACACACACTGAAGCACCTTCCCCACACACTGAAACCCCTTCCCCACACACTGAAACCCCTTCCACACACACTGAAACCCCTTCCCCACACACTGAAACCCCTTCCCCACACACTGAAACAACTTCCCCACACACAGAAGCCCCTTCCCCACACACTGAAACACCTTCCCCATACACTGAAACACCTTCCCCACACACTGAAACCCCTTCTGCAAACACTGAAACACCTTCCCCACACACTGAAACCCTTCCCCACACACTGAAACACCTTCCCCACACACTGAAACAATTCCCCACACACTGAAACTCCTTCCCCAAAAACTGCAACACATCCCCACACACTGAAACACCTTCCCCACACTCTAAAACCCCTTCCCCACCCACTCAAACCCTTCCCCAAACACTGAAACCCATTCACCACACACTGAAACACATTCCCCACACACTGAAACCCTTCCAAACACACAGAATCACAGTCCACACACACTGAAACACATTCCCCACACACTGAAACCCTTCCCCACACAATGAAACACATCTCCACACACTGAAACACATCCCCACACACTGAAACACCTTCCCCACATACTGAAACCCCTTCCCCACACACTAGGACACCTTCCCCACACACTGAAACAACTTCCCCACGCACTGAAATACCATCCCCACACAATGAAACACCTTTCCCACTCACTGAAACCCCTTCCCCACACACTGGAACCCTACCCCACACACTTAAACAGCTTCCCCACACACTGAAACCCCTTCCCCACACACTGAAACACCTTCCCCACACACTGAAACACTTCCCCACACACTGAAAATCCTTCCCCACAAACTGCAACACATTCCCACAAACTGAAACACCTTCCCCACATAGTGAAACCCCTTCACCACCCACTGAAACCCTTCCCCAAACACTGCAACCCATTCACAAGCATTGAAACACATTCGCCACACACTGAAACCCTTCCTAACACACAGAATCACAATCCCCACACACTGAAACCCCTTCCCCACACACTGAAACCCCTTCCCCACACACTGAAACACCTTCCCCACTACTGAAACCCCTTCCCCACCCACTGAAACACCTTCCCCACACACTGAAACAACTTCCCCACACACTGAAGCCCCTTCCCCACACACTGAAACACCTTCCCCACACACTGAAACCCTTCCCCACACACTGAAACACCTTCTCCACACACTGAAACAATTCCCCACACACTGACACTCCTTCCTCACAAACTGCAACACATCCCCACACACTGAAACACCTTCCCCACATTCTAAAACCCCTTCCCCACACACTGAAACCCTTCCCCAAACACTGAAACCCATTCACCACACACTGAAACACATTCCCCACACACTGAAACCCTTCCAAACACACAGAATCACAATCCCCACACACTGAAACCCCTTCCCCACACACTGAAACCCCTTCCCCACACACTGAAACACCTTCCCCACACACCAAAACCCCTTCCGCACACAATGCAACTCATCCCCACACACTGAAACGCATCGCCACACACTGAAATCCATCCCCACACACTGAAACACATTCCCCACACACTGATACCCTTCCCCACACACTGATACCCTTCCCCACACACTGAAACACATCTCCACACACTGAAACACATCCCCACACACTAAAACACATTCCCCACATACTGAAACCCCTTCCCCACACACTAAGACACCTTCTCCACACACTGAAACAACTTCCCCAGGCACTGAAATACCATCCACACACAATGAAACACCTTTCCCACTCACTGAAACCCCTTCCCCACACACTGGAACCCTACCCCACACACTGAAACCCCTTCCCCACAAACTGAAACCCCTTCCGCACACAGTGAAAACCTTCCTCACACACTGAAACACCTTCCCCACACACTGAGACACATCCCCACACACTTAAACCCCTTCCCTACACAATGAAACAAATCCCCACACACTGAAACCCCTTCCCCACACACACTGAAGCACCTTCCCCACACACTGAAACCCCTTCCCCACACACTGAAACCCCTTCCGCACACACTGAAACCCCTTCCCCACACACTGAAACACCTTCCCCACACACTGAAACAACTTCCCCACACAGTGAAACCCCTTCCCCACACACTGAACCACCTTCCCCATACACTGAAACACCTTCCCCACACACTGAAACCCCTTCTGCAAACACTGAAACACCTTCCCCACACACTGAAACCCTTCCCCACACACTGAAACACCTTCCCCACACACTGAAACAATTCCCCACACACTGAAACTCCTTCCCCACAAACTGCAACACATCCCCACACACTGAAACACCTTCCCCACACTCTAAAACCCCTTCCCCACACACTGAAACCCTTCCCCAAACACTGAAACCCATTCACCACACACTGAAACACATTCCCCACACACTGAAACCCCTTCCGCACACAATGCAACTCATCCCCACACACTGAAACCCATCGCCACACACTGAAATCCATCCCCACACACTGAAACACATTCCCCACACACTGAAACCCTTCCCCACACAATGAAACACATCTCCACACACTGAAACACATCCCCACACACTGAAACACCTTCCCCACATACTGAAACCCCTTCCCCACACACTAAGACACCTTCCCCACAGACTGAAACAACATCCCCACGCACTGAAATACCATCCCCACACACTGAAACACCTTCCCCACACACCAAAACCCCTTCCGCACACAATGCAACTCATCCCCACACACTGAAACCCATCGCCACACACTGAAATCCATCCCCACACACTGAAACACATTCCCCACACACTGAAACCCTTCCCCACACAATGAAACACATCTCCACACACTGAAACGCATCCCCACACACTGAAACACCTTCCCCACATACTGAAACCCCTTCCCCACACACTAAGACACCTTCCCCACACACTGAAACAACTTCCCCACGCACTGAAATACCATCCCCACACAATGAAACACCTTTCCCACTCACTGAAACCCCTTCCCCACACACTGGAACCCTACCCCACACACTGAAACAGCTTCCCCACACACTGAAACCCCTTCCCCACACACTGAAACACCTTCCCCACACACTGAAATTCTTCCCCACACACTGAAACTCCTTCCCCACAAACTGCAACACATTCCCACAAACTGAAACACCTTCCCCACATAGTGAAACCCCTTCACCACCCACTGAAACCCTTCCCCAAACACTGCAACCCATTCACAAGCACTGAAACACCTTCCCCACACACTGAAACAATTCCCCACACACTGAAACTCCTTCCCCACAAACTGCAACACATCCCCACACACTGAAACACCTTCCCCACACTCTAAAACCCCTTCCCCACACACTGAAGCCCTTCCCCAAACACTGAAACCCATTCACCACACACTGAAACACATTCCCCACACACTGAAACCCTTCCAAACACACAGAATCGCAATCCACACACACTGAAACCCCTTCCCCACACACTGAAACCCCTTCCCCACACACTGAAACACCTTCCCCACTACTGAAACCCCTTCCCCACCCACTGAAACACCTTCCCCACACACTGAAACAACTTCCCCACTCACTGAAGCCCCTTCCCCACACACTGAAGCACCTTCCCCATACACTGAAACACCTTCCTCACACACAGAAACCCCTTCTGCACACACTGAAACACCTTCCCCACACACTGAAACCCTTCCCCAAACAATGAAACACCTTCCCCACACAATAAAACAATTCCCCACACACTGAAACTCCTTCCCCACAAACTGCAACACATCCCCACACACTGAAGCACCTTCCCCACACTCTAAAACCCCTTCCCCACACACTGAAATCCTTCCCCAAACACTGAAACACATTCCCCACACACTGATACCCTTCCCCACACACTGATACCCTTCCCCACACACTGAAACACATCTCCACACACTGAAACACATCCCCACACACTAAAACACATTCCCCACATACTGAAACCCCTTCCCCACACACTAAGACACCTTCCCCACACACTGAAACAACTTCCCCAGGCACTGAAATACCATCCACACACAATGAAACACCTTTCCCACTCACTGAAACCCCTTCCTCACACACTGGAACCCTACCCCACACACTGAAACCCCTTCCCCACATACTGAAACCCCTTCCACACACAGTGAAAACCTTCCTCACACACTGAAACACCTTCCCCACACACTGAGACACATCCCCACACACTTAAACCCCTTCCCTACACAATGAAACAAATCCCCACACACTGAAACCCCTTCCCCACACACACTGAAGCACCTTCCCCACACACTGAAACCCCTTCCGCACACACTGAAACACCTTCCGCACACACTGAAACCCCTTCCCCACACACTGAAACACCTTCCCCACACACTGAAACAACTTCCCCACACACTGAAGCCCCTTCCCCACACACTGAAACACCTTCCCCACACACTGAAACAACTTCCCCACTCACTGAAGCCCCTTCCCCACACACTGAAGCACCTTCCCCATACACTGAAACACCTTCCTCACACACTGAAACCCCTTCTGCACACACTGAAACACCTTCCCCACACACTGAAACCCTTCCCCAAACAATGAAACACCTTCCCCACACAATAAAACAATTCCCCACACACTGAAACTCCTTCCCCACAAACTGCAACACATCCCCACACACTGAAGCACCTTCCCCACACTCTAAAACCCCTTCCCCACACACTGAAACCCTTCCCCAAACACTGAAACCCATTCACCACACACTGAAACACATTCCCCACACACTGAAACCCTTCCAAACACACAGAATCACAATCCCCACACACTGAAACCCCTTCCCCACACACTGAAACCCCTTCCCCACACACTGAAACACCTTCCCCACACACCAAAACCCCTTCCGCACACAATGCAACTCATCCCCACACTCTGAAACCCATCGCCACACAGTGAAATCCATCCCCACACACTGAAACACATTCCCCACACACTGATACCCTTCCCCACACACTGATACCCTTCCCCACACACTGAAACACATCTCCACACACTGAAGCACATCCCCACACACTAAAACACATTCCCCACATACTGAAACCCCTTCCCCACACACTAAGACACCTTCCCCACACACTGAAACAACTTCCCCAGGCACTGAAATACCATCCACACACAATGAAACACCTTTCCCACTCACTGAAACCCCTTCCCCACACACTGGAACCCTACCCCACACACTGAAACCCATTCCCCACATACTGAAACCCCTTCCACACACAGTGAAAACCTTCCTCACACACTGAAACACCTTCCCCACACACTGAGACACATCCCCACACACTTAAACCCCTTTCCTACACAATGAAACAAATCCCCACACACTGAAACCCCTTCCCCACACACACTGAAGCACCTTCCCCACACACTGAAACCCCTTCCCCACACACTGAAACCCCTTCCGCACACACTGAAACCCCTTCCCCACACACTGAAACACCTTCCCCAAACACTGAAACAACTTCCCCACACACTGAAGCCCCTTCCCCACACACTGAAACACCTTCCCCATACACTGAAACACCTTCCCCACACACTGAAACCCCTTCTGCAAACACAGAAACACCTTACCCACACACTGAAACCCTTCCCCACACACTGAAACACCTTCCCCACACACTGAAACAATTCCCCACACACTGAAACACCTTCCCCACACACTAAAACCCCTTCCCCACACACTGAAACCCTTCCCCAAACACTGAAACCCATTCACCACACACTGAAACACATTCCCCACACACTGAAACCCTTCCAAACACACAGAATCACAATCCACACACACTGAAACCCCTTCCCCACTCACTGAAACCCCTTCCCCACACACTGAAACACCTTCCCCACACACCAAAACCCCTTCCGCACACAATGCAACTCATCCCCACACACTGAAACCCATCGCCACACACTGAAATCCATCCCCACACACTGAAACACATACCCCACACACTGAAACCCTTCCCCACACAATGAAACACATCTCCACACACTGAAACACATCCCCACACACTGAAACACCTTCCCCACATACTGAAACCCCTTCCCCACACACTAAGACACCTTCCCCACACACTGAAACAACTTCCCCACGCTCTGAAATACCATCCCCACAAAATGAAACACCTTTCCCACTCACTGAAACCCCTTCCCCACACACTGGAACCCTACCCCACACACTGAAACAGCTTCCCCACACACTGAAACCCCTTCCCCACACACTGAAACAGCTTCCCCACACACTGAAACCCCTTCCCCACACACTGAAACCCCTTCCCCACACACTGAAACTCCTTCCCCACAAACTGCAACACATTCCCACAAACTGAAACACCTTCCCCACATAGTGAAACCCCTTCACCACCCACTGAAACCCTTCCCCAAACACTGCAACCCATTCACAAGCACTGAAACACATTCGCCACACACTGAAACCCTTCCTAACACACAGAATCACAATCCCCACACACTGAAACCCCTTCCCCACACACTGAAACCCCTTCCCCACACACTGAAACACCTTCCCCACACACTGAAACAACTTCCCCACACACTGAAGCCCCTTCCCCACACACTGAAACACCTTCCCCATACACTGAAACACCTTCCTCACACACTGAAACCCCTTCTGCAAACACTGAAACACCTTCCCCACACACTGAAACCCTTCCCCACACACTGAAACACCTTCCCCACACACTGAAACAATTCCCCACACACTGAAACTCCTTCCCCACAAACTGCAACACATCCCCACACACTGAAACACCTTCCCCACACTCTAAAACCCCTTCCCCAAACACTGAAACCCATTCACCACACACTGAAACACATTCCCCACACACTGAAACCCTTCCAAACACACAGAATCACAATCCCCACACACTGAAACCCCTTCCCCACACACTGAAACCCCTTCCCCACACACTGAAACACCTTCCCCACACACCAAAACCCCTTCCGCACACAATGCAACTCATCCCCACACACTGAAACCCATCGCCACACACTGACATCCATCCCCACACACTGAAACACATTCCCCACACACTGATACCCTTCCCCACACACTGATACCCTTCCCCACACACTGAAACACATCTCCACACACTGAAACACATCCCCACACACTGAAACACATTCCCCACATACTGAAACCCCTTCCCCACACACTAAGACACCTTCCCCACACACAGAAACAACTTCCCCAGGCACTGAAATACCATCCACACACAATGAAACACCTTTCCCACTCACTGAAACCCCTTCCCCACACACTGGAACCCTACCCCACACACTGAAACAGCTTCCCCACACACTGAAACCCCTTCCGCACACACTGAAACACCTTCCCCACACACTGAAACACTTCCCCACACACTGAAACTCCTTCCCCACAAACTGCAACACATTCCCACAAACTGAAACACCTTCCCCACATAGTGAAACCCCTTCCCCACACACTGAAACCCTTCCCCAAACACTGAAACCCATTCACCACACACTGAAACACATTCGCCACACACTGAAACCCTTCCTAACACACAGAATCACAATCCCCACACACTGAAACCCCTTCCCCACACACTGAAACCCCTTCCCCACACACTGAAACACCTTCCCCACACACTGAAACCCCTTCCCCACACACTGAAACACCTTCCCCACGCAACAAAACACCTTCCCCACACACTGAAACCCCTTCTGCACACGCTGAAACACATTCGCCACACACTGAAACACTTCCTAACACACAGAATCACAATCCCCACACACTGAAACCCCTTCCCCACACACTGAAACACCTTCCCCACACACTGAAACCCCTTCCCCACTCACTGAAACACCTTCCCCACGCAACAAAACACCTTCCCCACACACTGAAACCCCTTCCGCACACGCTGAAACACCTTCCCCACACACTGAAATCCCCTTCCCCACACACTAAAACACCTTCCCCACACACTGAAACACCTCCCACACACAGTAGCACCTTCCCCACACACTGGAAACCCTACCCCACACACTGAAACCCCTTCCCCACACACTGAAACACCTTCCCCACACACTGAAACGCCATCCCCACACACTGCAACACATCGCCACACACTGAAACACATTCTCCACACGCTGAAACCCCTTCCCCACACATTGTAAACGTTCCCAAAACACTGATACTCATTCAACACACACTGAAACGCATTCCCCACACACTGAAACCCTTCCAAACACACTGAAACACATTCCCCACACACTGAAAACCCTTCACAACACACTGAAATACCCTCTGCACACACTGAAACACCTTCCCCACACACTGAAACCCCTTCCCCACACACTGAATCCCCTTCCGCAACTACTGAAAAACCTTCTCCACACACTGAAACCCCTTCCCCAAACACTGAAACCCCTTCCGCACACAGTGAAAACCTTTCCCACACACTGAAACACCTTCCGCACACACTGAGACACATCCCCACACACTTAAACCCCTTCCCTGCACAATGAAACAAATCCCCACACACTGAAACTCTTTCCCCACACACTGAAACCCCTTCCGCACACAGTGAAACACCTTCCCCACACACTGAAACCCCTTCCCCACACACTGAAACACATCCCCACACACTGAAACCCCTTCCCCACGCACTGAAGCACCTTCCCCACACACTGAAACACCTTCCCCACACACTGAAACACCTTCCCCACACACTGAAACCCCTTCCGCACACACTGAAACCCCTTCCCCACACACTGAAACACCTTCCCCACACACTGACACAACTTCCCCACACACTGAAGCCCCTTCCCCACACACTGAAACACCTTCCCCATACACTGAAACACCTTCCCCACACACTGAAACCCCTTCCGCACACACTGAAACACCTTCCCCAATCACTGAAACCCTTCCCCACACACTGAAACACCTTCCCCACACACTGAAACACTTCCCCACAGACTGAAACACCTTCCCCACAAACTGCAACACATCCCCACCCACTGAAACATCTTCCCCACACTCTAAAACCCCTTCCCCACACACTGAAACCCTTCCCCAAACACTGAAACCCATTCACCACACACTGAAACACATTCCCCACACACTGAAACCCTTCCAAACACACATAATCACAATCCCCACACACTGAAACCCCTTCCCCACATACTGAAACCCCTTCCCCACACACTGAAACACCTTCCCCACACACCAAAACCCCTTCCGCACACAATGCAACTCATCCCCACACACTGAAAGCCATCGCCACACACTGAAACCCATCCCCACACACTGAAACACATTCCCCACACCCTGCAACCCTTCCCCACACACTGAAACACATCTCCACGCACTGAAACACATCCCCACACACTGAAACACCTTCCCCACATACTGAAACCCCTTCCCCACACACTAAGACACCTTCCCCAGACACTGAAACAACTTCCCCACGCACTGAAATACCATCCCCACACAATGAAACACCTTTCCCACTCACTGAAACCCCTTCCCCACACACTGGAACCCTACGTCTCGCACTGAAACAGCTTCCCCACACACGGAAACCCCTTCCCCACACACTGAAACACCTTCCCCGCATACTGAAACCCCATCCCCAGACACTATAACACCTTCCACACATACTGAAACACCTTCCCCACACACTGCAATACCATCCCCACACACTGGAACACCTATCCCAAACCCTGAAACCCCTTCCCCACACACTGAAACACTTCTGCACACACTGAAACTCCTTCCCCAGACACTGGAAACCCTTCCCCACACACTGAAACCCCTTCCCCGCACACTGAAACACCTTCCCCACACACTGAAACACCTTCCACACACACTGAAACACCTTCCCCACACACTGAAACACCTTCCGCATACAATGAAACGCATCCCCACACAATGAAACCCATCCCCACACACTGAAAACCATCCCCACACAATGAAACACCTTCCCCACACACTGAAACCCTTCCCGACGCACTGAAACACATCCCCACACACTGAAACACATCCCCACACAAAGAAACAACTTCCCCACACACTGAAACCCCTTCTCCACACACTGAAACACGTTCCCCACAAACTGAAACACCTTCCCAACACACAGAAATACCATCCCCACACACTGAAACACCTTTCCCACACACTGAAACGCCTTCCCCAAACACTGGAACCCTACCCCACACACTGAAACACGTTCCCCACACACTGAAACACATTCCCCACACACTGAAACCCTTCCAAACACACATAATCACAATCCCCACACACTGAAACCCCTTCCCCACATACTGAAACCCCTTCCCCACACACTGAAACACCTTCCCCACACACCAAAACCCCTTCCGCACACAATGCAACTCATCCCCACACACTGAAAGCCATCGCCACACACTGAAACCCATCCCCACACACTGAAACACATTCCCCACACCCTGCAACCCTTCCCCACACACTGAAACACATCTCCACGCACTGAAACACATCCCCACACACTGAAACACCTTCCCCACATACTGAAACCCCTTCCCCACACACTAAGACACCTTCCCCAGACACTGAAACAACTTCCCCACGCACTGAAATACCATCCCCACACAATGAAACACCTTTCCCACTCACTGAAACCCCTTCCCCACACACTGGAACCCTACGTCTCGCACTGAAACAGCTTCCCCACACACTGAAACCCCTTCCCCACACACTGAAACACCTTCCCCACATACTGAAACCCCATCCCCAGACACTATAACACCTTCCACACATACTGAAACACCTTCCCCACACACTGCAATACCATCCCCACACACTGGAACACCTATCCCAAACCCTGAAACCCCTTCCCCACACACTGAAACACTTCTGCACACACTGAAACTCCTTCCCCAGACACTGGAAACCCTTCCCCACACACTGAAACCCCTTCCCCACACACTGAAACACCTTCCCCACACACTGAAACACCTTCCACACACACTGAAACACCTTCCCCACACACTGAAACCCCTTCCGCATACAATGAAACGCATCCCCACACAATGAAACCCATCCCCACACACTGAACACCATCCCCACACACTGAAACACCTTCCCCACACACTGAAACCCTTCCCGACGCACTGAAACACATCCCCACACACTGAAACACATCCCCACACAAAGAAACAACTTCCCCACACACTGAAACCCCTTCTCCACACACTGAAACACGTTCCCCACACACTGAAACACCTTCCCAACACACAGAAATACCATCCCCACACACTGAAACACCTTTCCCACACACTGAAACGCCTTCCCCACATACTGGAACCCTACCCCACACACTGAAACACCTTCCCCAAGCACTGAAACACCTTCCACACACACTGAAACAGATTCCCCACACACTGAAACCGCTTCCCCAAACACTGAAACACCTACCCAACACACTGAAACTCCTTCCCCACACACTGAGACCCCTTCCGCACACACAGAAACACCTTCACCACACACTGAAACCCTTCCCCACACACTGAAGCCGCTTCCCCACACACTGAAACCCTTCCCCACACACTGAAACCCCTTCCCACACATTGAAACACCTTCGCCACGCAACAAAACACCTTCCCCACGCACTGAAACCCCTTCAGCACACACTGAAACAGCTTTCCCACACACTGAAACCCATCCCCACAAACTGAAACACCTTCCCCTCACACTGAAACACGTCCCACACACAGTAGCACCTTCCCCACACACAGGAAACCCTTCCCCACACACTGAAACACCTTCCCCACACACTGAAACACCTTCCCCACCTTCCCCACACACCAAAACCCCTCCCGCATACAATGCAACTCGTCCCCACACACTGAAACCCATCGCCACACACTGAAACCCATCCCCACACACTGAAACACCTTCCCCAAACACTGAAACACATCCCCACACACTGAAACACCTTCCCCACATACTGAAACCCTTCCCCACACACTAAAACACCTTCCCCACACACTGAAACACCTTCCCCACACACTGAAATACCATCCCCACACACTGAAACACCTTTCCCACACACTGAAACCCCTTCCCCAAACACTGGAACCCTACCCCACGCACTGAAACACCTTCCCCAAACACTGAAACCCCTTCCCCTCACACTGAAACAGCTTCCGCGCACACTGAAACCCCTTCCCCACACACTGAAACCCCTTCCCCAAACACTGAGACACCTTCCCCACACACTGAAATACCATCCCCACACACTGAAACACCTTTCCCACACACTGAAACCCCTTCCCCAAACACTGGAACCCTACCCCACGCACTGAAACACCTTCCTTAAACACTGAAACCCCTTCCCCACACACTGAAACAGCTTCCCCACACACTGAAACCCCTTCCCCACACACTGAAACACCTTCCCCAAACACTGAGACACCTTCCCCACACACTGAAAGCCATTCCACACTCACTGAAACACCTTCCCCAAACACTGAAACCCTTCCCTACACACTGAAACCTTTCCACACACACTGAAACCCCTTCCCCACACACTGAAACTCCTTCCCCACACACTGAAACACCTTCCCCACACACCGAAACACCTTCCCCACACACTGAAACCCCTTCCGCACACACTGAAACACCTTCCCCACACAATGAAACCCTCCCCACACACTGAAGCAGCTTCCCCACACTCTGAAACACCTTCCCCACACACTGGAAACCCTTCCCCACACACTGAAACCCCTTCCCCATTTCACTGAAACACCTTCCCCACACACTGAAACAACTTTCCCACACACTGAAACCCCTTCCCCACACACTGAAACACCTTCCCCATGCACTGAAACACCTTCCCCACACACTGAAACAACTTCCGCACACTCTGAAACATCTTCCCCACACACCGAAACCCTTCCCCACACACTGAAACACCTTCCCCACACACAGAAACACTTCCCCACACACTGAAACTCCTTCCCCAGACACTGGAAACCCTTCCCCACACACTGAAACCCCTTCCCCAAACTCTGAAACACCTTCCCCACACACTGAAACCCCATCCCCACCAACTGCAACACATCCCCACCCACTGAAATCCATCGCCACACACTGAAACCCATCCCCACACACTGAAACACCTTCCCCACACACTTATACACATCACCACACACTGAAACACCTTCCCCACATACTGAAACCCTTCCCCACACACTAAAACACCTTCCCCACACACTGAAACACCTTCCCCACACACTGATATACCATCCCCACACACTGAAACACCTTTCCCACACACTGAAACCCCTTCCCCACACACTGGAACCCTACCCCACACACTGAAACACCTTCCCCAAACACTGAAACCCCTTCCCCACACACTGAAACCCCTTCCCCACACACTGAAACACCTTCCCCTAACACTGAGACACCTTCCCCACACACTGAAAGCCCTTCCACACTCACTGAAACACCTTCCCCAATCACTGAAACCTTTCCCCAAACACTGAAACCCCTTCCCCACACACTGAAACACCTTCCCCACACACTGAAACCCCTTCCCCACACACTAAAACACCTTCCCCACACACCGAAACACCTTCCTCACACACTGAAACCCCTTCCGCACACACTGAAACACCTTCCCCACACAATGAAACCCTCCCCACACACTGAAACAGCTTCCCCAAACACTGAAACACTTCCCCACACACTGAAACACCTTCCCCAAACACTGAGACACCTTCCCCACACAATGAAAGCCCTTCCACACTCACTGAAACACCTTCCCCAAACACTGAAACCCTTCCCCACACACTGAAACCCCTTCCACACACACTGAAACACCTTCACCACACACTGAAACCCCTTCCCCACACACTGAAACACCTTCCCCACACACCGAAACACCTTCCCCACACACTGAAACCCCTTCCGCACACACTGAAACACCTTCCCCACACAATGAAAACCTCCCCACACACAGAAACAGCTTCCCCACACTCTGAAACACCTTCCCCACACACTGGAAACCCTTCCCCACACACTGAAACCCCTTCCCCACACACTGAAACACCTTCCCCACACACTGAAACAACTTTCCCACACACTGAAACCCCTTCCCCACACACTGAAACACCTTCCCCATGCACTGAAACACCTTCCCCACACACTGAAACTCCTTCCGCACACTCTGAAACATCTTCCCCACACACCGAAACCCTTCCCCACACACTGAAACACCTTCCCCACACACAGAAACACTTCCCCACACACTGAAACTCCTTCCCCAGACACTGGAACCCCTTCCCCACACACTGAAACCCCTTCCCCACACTCTGAAACACCTTCCCCACACACTGAAACCCCATCCCCACATACTGCAACACATCCCCACCCACTGAAACCCATCGCCACACACTGAAACCCATCCCCACACACTGAAACACCTTCCCCACACACATAAACACATCCCAACACACTGAAACACCTTCCCCACATACTGAAACCCTTCCCCACACACTAAAACACCTTCCCCACACACTGAAACACCTTCCCCACACACTGATATACCATCCCCACACACTGAAACACCTTTCCCACACACTGAAACCCCTTCCCCACACACTGGAACCCTACCCCACACACTGAAACACCTTCCCCAAACACTGAAACCCCTTCCCCACACACTGAAACAGCTTCCCGACACACTGAAACCCCTTCCCCACACACTGAAACACCTTCCCCTAACACTGAGACACCTTCCCCACACACTGAAAGCCCTTCCACACTCACTGAAACACCTTCCCCAATCACTGAAACCTTTCCACAAACACTGAAACCCCTTCCCCACACACTGAAACACCTTGACCACACACTGAAACCCCTTCCCCACACACTAAAACACCTTCCCCAGACACCGAAACACCTTCCCCACACACTGAAACCCCTTCCGCACACACTGAAACACCTTCCCCACACAATGAAACCCTCCCCACACATTGAAACAGCTTCCCCACACACTGAAACACTTCCCCACACACTGAAACACCTTCCCCACACACTGGAAACACTTCCCCACACACTGAAACAACTTCCCCACACACTGAAACCCCTTCCACACACACTGAAACACCTTCCCCATACACTGAAACACCTTCCCCACACACTGAAACCACTTCCGCACACACTGAAACACCTTGACCACACACCGAAACCCTTCCCCACACACTGAAACACCTTCCCCACACACTGAAACACTTCCCCACACACTGAAACTCCTTCCCCACACAATGGAAACCCTTCGCCACACAATGAAAACCCCTTCCCCACACTGTGAAACACGTTCCCCACACACTGAAACACCTTCCCCACACACTGGAACCCGTTCCCCACACACTGAAACACATCCCCACACACTTAAACCCCTTCCCTAAACAATGAAACATATCCCCACACACTGAAACCCCTTCCCCGCACACACTGAAACACCTTCCTCACACACTGAAACACCTTCCCCACACCCTGAAACACATTCCCACACACTGAAAACACTTCCCCACTCTGTGAAACACCTTCCCCACACACTGAAACACCTTCCCCACACATTGGAACCCCTTCCCCACACACTGAAACCCTTCCCCAAACACTGAAACCCATTCACCACACACTGAAACACATTCCCCACACACTGAAACCCTTCCAAACACACAGAATCATAATCCCCACACACTGAAACCCCTTCCCCACACACTGAAATACCATCCCCACACACTGAAACACCTTCCCCAAACGCTGAAACACATCCCCACACACTGAAACACCTTCCCCAGATACTGAAACCCTTCCCCACACACTAAAACACCTTCCCCACACACTGAAACACCTTCCCCACACACTGAAATACCATCCCCACACACTGAAACACCTTTCCCACACACTGAAACCCCTTCCCCAAACACTGGAACCCTACCCCACGCACTGAAACACCTTCCCCAAACACTGAAACCCCTTCCCCACACACTGAAACAGCTTCCCCACACACTGAAACCCCTTCCCCACACACTGAAACACCTTCCCCAAACACTGAGACACCTTCCCCACACACTGAAAGCCCTTCCACACTCACTGAAACACCTTCCCCAAATACTGAAACCCTTCCCCACACACCGAAACCCTTCCCCACACACTGAAACACCTTCCCCACACACAGAAACACTTCCCCACACACTGAAACTCCTTCCCCAGACACTGGAAACCCTTCCCCACACACTGAAACCCCTTCCCCACACTCTGAAACACCTTCCCCACACACTGAAACCCCATCCCCACCAACTGCAACACATCCCCACCCACTGAAATCCATCGCCACACACTGAAACCCATCCCCACACACTGAAACACCTTCCCCACACACTTAAACACATCACCACACACTGAAACACCTTCCCCACATACTGAAACCCTTCCCCACACACTAAAACACCTTCCCCACACACTGAAACACCTTCCCCACACACTGATATACCATCCCCACACACTGAAACACCTTTCCCACACACTGAAACCCCTTCCCCACACACTGGAACCCTACCCCACACACTGAAACACCTTCCCCAAACACTGAAACCCCTTCCCCACACACTGAAACCCCTTCCCCACACACTGAAACACCTTCCCCTAACACTGAGACACCTTCCCCACACACTGAAAGCCCTTCCACACTCACTGAAACACCTTCCCCAATCACTGAAACCTTTCCCCAAACACTGAAACCCCTTCCCCACACACTGAAACACCTTCCCCACACACTGAAACCCCTTCCCCACACACTAAAACACCTTCCCCACACACCGAAACACCTTCCTCACACACTGAAACCCCTTCCGCACACACTGAAACACCTTCCCCACACAATGAAACCCTCCCCACACACTGAAACAGCTTCCCCAAACACTGAAACACTTCCCCACACACTGAAACACCTTCCCCAAACACTGAGACACCTTCCCCACACACTGAAAGCCCTTCCACACTCACTGAAACACCTTCCCCAAACACTGAAACCCTTCCCCACACACTGAAACCCCTTCCACACACACTGAAACACCTTCCCCACACACTGAAACCCCTTCCCCACACACTGAAACACCTTCCCCACACACCGAAACACCTTCCCCACACACTGAAACCCCTTCCGCACACACTGAAACACCTTCCCCACACAATGAAAACCTCCCCACACACAGAAACAGCTTCCCCACACTCTGAAACACCTTCCCCACACACTGGAAACCCTTCCCCACACACTGAAACCCCTTCCCCACACACTGAAACACCTTCCCCACACACTGAAACAACTTTCCCACACACTGAAACCCCTTCCCCACATACTGAAACACCTTCCCCATGCACTGAAACACCTTCCCCACACACTGAAACTCCTTCCGCACACTCTGAAACATCTTCCCCACACACCGAAACCCTTCCCCACACACTGAAACACCTTCCCCACACACAGAAACACTTCCCCACACGCTGAAACTCCTTCCCCAGACACTGGAACCCCTTCCCCACACACTGAAACCCCTTCCCCACACTCTGAAACACCTTCCCCACACACTGAAACCCCATCCCCACATACTGCAACACATCCCCACCCACTGAAACCCATCGCCACACACTGAAACCCATCCCCACACACTGAAACACCTTCCCCACACACATAAACACATCCCAAAACACTGAAACACCTTCCCCACATACTGAAACCCTTCCCCACACACTAAAACACCTTCCCCACACACTGAAACACCTTCCCCACACACTGATATACCATCCCCACACACTGAAACACCTTTCCCACACACTGAAACCCCTTCCCCACACACTGGAACCCTACCACACACACTGAAACACCTTCTCCAAACACTGAAACCCCTTCCCCACACACTGAAACAGCTTCCCCACACACTGAAACCCCTTCCCCACACACTGAAACACCTTCCCCTAACACTGAGACACCTTCCCCACACACTGAAAGCCCTTCCACACTCACTGAAACACCTTCCCCAATCACTGAAACCTTTCCACAAACACTGAAACCCCTTCCCCACACACTGAAACACCTTGACCACACACTGAAACCCCTTCCCCACACACTAAAACACCTTCCCCAGACACCGAAACACCTTCCCCACACACTGAAACCCCTTCCGCACACACTGAAACACCTTCCCCACACAATGAAACCCTCCCCACACATTGAAGCAGCTTCCCCACACACTGAAACACTTCCCCACACACTGAAACACCTTCCCCACACACTGGAAACACTTCCCCACACACTGAAACAACTTCCCCACACACTGAAACCCCTTCCACACACACTGAAACACCTTCCCCAAACACTGAAACACCTTCCCCACACACTGAAACCACTTCTGCACACTCTGAAACACCTTGACCACACACCGAAACCCTTCCCCACACACTGAAACACCTTCCCCACACACTGAAACACTTCCCCACACACTGAAACTCCTTCCCCACACAATGGAAACCCTTCGCCACACAATGAAAACCCCTTCCCCACACTGTGAAACACGTTCCCCACACACTGAAACACCTTCCCCACACACTGGAACCCGTTCCCCACACACTGAAACACATCCCCACACACTTAAACCCCTTCCCTAAACAATGAAACATATCCCCACACACTGAAACCCCTTCCCCGCACACACAGAAACACCTTCCTCAGACACTGAAACACCTTCCCCACACCCTGAAACACATTCCCACACACTGAAAACACTTCCCCACTCTGTGAAACACCTTCCCCACACACTGAAACACCTTCCCCACACATTGGAACCCCTTCCCCACACACTGAAACCCTTCCCCAAACACTGAAACCCATTCACCACACACTGAAACACATTCCCCACACACTGAAACCCTTCCAAACACACAGAATCATAATCCCCACACACTGAAACCCCTTCCCCACACACTGATACCCCTTCCCCACGCACTGAAACACCTTCCCCACACACCAAAACCCCTCCCGCACACAATGCAACTCATCCCCACACACTGAAACCCATCGCCACACACTGAAACCGATCCCCACACACTGAAACACCTTCCCCAAACGCTGAAACACATCCCCACACACTGAAACACCTTCCCCAGATACTGAAACCCTTCCCCACACACTAAAACACCTTCCCCACACACTGAAACACCTTCCCCACACACTGAAATACCATCCCCACACACTGAAACACCTTTCCCACACACTGAAACCCCTTCCCCAAACACTGGAACCCTACCCCACGCACTGAAACACCTTCCCCAAACACTGAAACCCCTTCCCCACACACTGAAACAGCTTCCCCACACACTGAAACCCCTTCCCCACACACTGAAACCCCTTCCCCAAACACTGAGACACCTTCCCCACACACTGAAAGCCCTTCCACACTCACTGAAACACCTTCCCCAAATACTGAAACCCTTCCCCACACACTGAAACCCCTTCCCCACACACTGAAACCCTTCCCTACACACTGAAAGCACTTCCCACACTCTGAAACACCTGCCCCACACACTGAAACACCTTCCCCACACACTGAAACCCCTTCCCCACACACTGAAACACCTTCCCCACACACCGAAAACTTTCCCCACACACTGAGACCCCTTCCACACACATTGAAACACCTTCCCCACACAATGAAACCCTCCCCACACACTGAAACAGCTTCCCCACACTCTGAAACACCTTCCCCACACACTGGAAACCCTTCCCCACACACTGAAACCCCTTCCCCACACACTGAAACACCTTCCCCACACACTGAAACAACTTTCCCACACACTGAAACCCATTCCCCACACACTGAAACACCTTCCCCATGCACTGAAACACCTTCCCCACACACTGAAACCCCTTCCGCACACTCTGAAACATCTTCCCCACACACCGAAACCCTTCCCCACACACTGAAACACCTTCCCCACACACTGAAACACTTCCCCACACACTGAAACTCCTTCCCCAGACACTGGAAACCCTTCCCCACACACTGAAACCCCTTCCCCACACTCTGAAACACCTTCCCGACACACTGAAACCCCATCCCCACAAACTGCAACACATCCCCACCCACTGAAACCCATCGCCACACACTGAAACCCATCCCCACACACTGAAACACCTTCCCCACACACTTAAACACATCCCCACACACTGAACCACCTTCCCCACATACTGAAACCCTTCCCCACACACTAAAAAACCTTCCCCACACATTAAAACTCCTTCCCCACACACTGATATACCATCCCCACACACTGAAACACCTTTCCCACACACTGAAACCCCTTCCCCACACACTGGAACCCTACCCCACACACTGAAACACCTTCCCCAAACACTGAAACCCCTTCCCCACACACTGAAACAGCTTCCCCACACACTGAAACCCCTTCCCCAAGCACTGAAACACCTTCCCCTAACACTGAGACACCTTCCCCACACACTGAAAGCCCTTCCACACTCACTGAAACACCTTCCCCAATCACTGAAACCTTTCCCCAAACATTGAAACCCCTTCCCCACACACTCAAACACCTTCCCCACACACTGAAACCCCTTCCCCACACACTGAAACACCTTCCCCACACACCGAAACACCTTCCCCACACACTGAAACCCCTTCTGCACGCACTGAAACACCTTCCCCACACAATGAAACCCTCCCCACACACTGAAACAGCTTCCCCACACACTGAAACACTTCCCCACACACTGAAACACCTTCCCCACACACTGGAAACCTTTCCCCACACACTGAAACCCCTTCCCAACACACTGAAACAACTTCCCCACACACTGAAACCCCTTCCACACACACTGAAACACGTTCCCCATACACTGAAACACCTTCCCCACACACTGAAACCACTTGCGCACACTCTGAAACACGTTGCCCACACACCGAAACCCTTCCCCACACACTTAAACAACTTCCCCACACACTGAAACACTTCCCCACACACTGAAACCCCTTCCCCAGACACTTGAAACCCTTCCCCACACACTGAAGCCCCTTCCCCACACTGTGAAACACCTTCCCCACACACTAAAACCCCATCCCCACAAACTGCAACACATCCCCACACACTGAAACACCTTCCCCACACACTGAAACCCCTTCCCCACACACTGAAACCATTCCCCAAACACTGAAACCCATTCACCACACACTGAAACACATTTCCCACACACTTAAACCCTTCCAAACAAACAGAATCACAATCCCCACACACTAAAACACCTTCCCCACACACTGAAACCTCTTCCCCACACACTAAAGCATCTTCCCCACACACTGAAACACCTTCCTCACACACTGAAATACCATCCCCACACACTGAAACACCTTTCCCACACACTGGAACCCCTTCCACACACACTGAAACCCTTCCCCACACACTGAAACACCTTCCCCACACACTGAAAAACTTCCCACACACTGAAGCACCTTCCCCACACACTGGAAACCCTTCCCCACACACTGAAACCCCTTCCCCACACACTGAAACACCTTCCCCACACACTGAAACGCCATCCCCACACACTGCAACACATTGCCGCACACTGAAACACATTCCCCACACGCTGAAACCCCTTCCGCACGCACTGAAACACCTTCCCCACACACCAAAACCCTTCCCCACACACTGAAACACCTTCCCCACACACTGAAACACATCCCCACTCACTGAAGCTCCTTCCCCAGACACTGGAAACCCGTCCCCACACACTGAAACCCCTTCCCCACACACTGAAACACCTTCCCCACACACTGAAACCCCTTCCACACACACTGAAACACCTTCCCCACACACTGAAACCCCTTCCGCATACAATGAAACCCGTCCCCACGCAATAAAACACATCCCCACACACTGAAAACCATCCCCACACAATGAAACACCTTCCCCACTCACTGAAACCCTTCCCGACACACTGAAACACATCCCCACACACTGAAACACCTTCCCCATAAAACTGAAACCCCTTCCCCACACAGTGAAACAGCTTCCCCACACACTGAATCCGCTTCCCCACACACTGAAACACCAACCCCACTCACTGAAACACATTCCCCACGCACATAAACACCTTCCCCACGCAACAAAACACCTTCCTCACACACTGAAACCCCTTCCGCACACACTGAAACACCTTCCACACACACTGAAACCCTTCCCCACACACTGAAACGCATTCTCCACTCATTGCAACACATCGCCACACACTGAAACACATTCCCACACGCTGAAACCCCTTCCCCACTCAGTGTAACCCTTCCCAAAACACTGACACCCATTCACCACACACTGAAACACATTCCCCACACACTGAAACCCTTCCAAACACACTGAAACACATTCCCCACACAATGAAACCCATTCCCCACACACTGAAACCCCTTCTGCACACACTGAAACACCTTCCCCACACACTGATAACACTTCCCCACACACTGAAACCCCTTCCGCACATACTGAAACACCTTCCCCAAACACTGAAAACCCTTCCCCACACACTGAAACCCCTTCCGCACACAGTGAAAATCTTCCCCACACACTGAAACACCTTCCCCACACACTGAAACACATCCCCACACACTTAAACCCCTTCCCTAAACAATGAAACAAATCCCCACACACTGAAACCCCTTCCGCACACACACTGAAACATCTTCCTCACACACTGAAACTCCTTCCCCAAACACTGAAACCCCTTCCGCACACAGTGAAACCCTTCCCCACACCCTGAAACACATTCCCACTCACTGAAAACCCTTCCCCACATACTGAAACCCCTTCCCCACACACTGAAACACCTTCCCCACACACCAAAACCCCTTCCGCACACAATGCAACTCATCCCCACACACTGAAAGCCATCGCCACACACTGAAACCCATCCCCACACACTGAAACACATTCCCCACACCCTGCAACCCTTCCCCACACACTGAAACACATCTCCACACACTGAAACACATCCCCACACACTGAAACACCTTCCCCACATACTGAAACCCCTTCCCCACACACTAAGACACCTTCCCCAGACACTGAAACAACTTCCCCACGCACTGAAATACCATCCCCACACAATGAAACACCTTTCCCACTCACTGAAACCCCTTCCCCACACACTGGAACCCTACGTCTCGCACTGAAACAGCTTCCCCACACACTGAAACCCCTTCCCCACACACTGAAACACCTTCCCCACATACTGAAACCCCATCCCCAGACACTATAACACCTTCCACACATACTGAAACACCTTCCCCACACACTGCAATACCATCCCCACACACTGGAACACCTATCCCAAACCCTGAAACCCCTTCCCCACACACTGAAACACTTCTGCACACACTGAAACTCCTTCCCCAGACACTGGAAACCCTTCCCCACACACTGAAACCCCTTCCCCACACACTGAAACACCTTCCCCACACACTGAAACACCTTCCACACACACTGAAACACCTTCCCCACACACTGAAACCCCTTCCGCATACAATGAAACGCATCCCCACACAATGAAACCCATCCCCACACACTGCAAACCATCCCCACACACTGAAACACCTTCCCCACACACTGAAACCCTTCCCGACGCACTGAAACACATCCCCACACACTGAAACACATCCCCACACAAAGAAACAACTTCCCCACACACTGAAACCCCTTCTCCACACACTGAAACACGTTCCCCACACACTGAAACACCTTCCCAACACAAAGAAATACCATCCCCACACACTGAAACACCTTTCCCACACACTGAAACGCCTTCCCCACACACTGGAACCCTACCCCACACACTGAAACACCTTCCCCAAGCACTGAAACACCTTCCCCACACACTGAAACAGATTCCCCACACACTGAAACCGCTTCCCCAAACACTGAAACACCTACCCAACACACTGAAACTCCTTCCCCACACACTGAGACCCCTTCTGCACACACAGAAACACCTTCACCACACACTGAAACCCTTCCCCACACACTGAAGCCGCTTCCCCACACACTGAAACCCTTCCCCACACACTGAAACCCCTTCCCACACATTGAAACACCTTCGCCACGCAACAAAACACCTTCCCCACGCACTGAAACCCATTCAGCACACACTGAAACAGCTTTCCCACACACTGAAACCCATCCCCACAAACTGAAACACCTTCCCCACACACTGAAACACGTCCCACACACAGTAGCACCTTCCCCACACACAGGAAACCCTTCCCCACACACTGAAACCCCTTCCCCACACACTAAAACACCTTCCCCACCTTCCCCACACACCAAAACCCCTCCCGCATACAATGCAACTCGTCCCCACACACTGAAACCCATCGCCACACACTGAAACCCATCCCCACACACTGAAACACCTTCCCCAAACACTGAAACACATCCCCACACACTGAAACACCTTCCCCACATACTGAAACCCTTCCCCACACACTAAAACACCTTCCCCACACACTGAAACACCTTCCCCACACACTGAAATACCATCCCCACACACTGAAACACCTTTCCCACACACTGAAACCCCTTCCCCAAACACTGGAACCCTACCCCACGCACTGAAACACCTTCCCCAAACACTGAAACCCCTTCCCCACACACTGAAACAGCTTCCGCGCACACTGAAACCCCTTCCCCACACACTGAAACCCCTTCCCCAAACACTGAGACACCTTCCCCACACACTGAAATACCATCCCCACACACTGAAACACCTTTCCCACACACTGAAACCCCTTCCCCAAACACTGGAACCCTACCCCACGCACTGAAACACCTTCCCCAAACACTGAAACCCCTTCCCCACACACTGAAACAGCTTCCCCACACACTGAAACCCCTTCCCCACACACTGAAACACCTTCCCCAAACACTGAGACACCTTCCCCACACACTGAAAGCCATTCCACACTCACTGAAACACCTTCCCCAAACACTGAAACCCTTCCCTACACACTGAAACCTTTCCACACACACTGAAACCCCTTCCCCACACACTGAAACCCCTTCCCCACACACTGAAACACCTTCCCCACACACCGAAACACCTTCCCCACACACTGAAACCCCTTCCGCACACACTGAAACACCTTCCCCACACAATGAAACCCTCCCCACACACTGAAGCAGCTTCCCCACACTCTGAAACACCTTCCCCACACACTGGAAACCCTTCCCCACACACTGAAACCCCTTCCCCATTTCACTGAAACACCTTCCCCACACACCGAAACAACTTTCCCACACACTGAAACCCCTTCCCCACACAGTGAAACACCTTCCCCATGCACTGAAACACCTTCCCCACACACTGTAACAACTTCCGCACACTCTGAAACATCTTCCCCACACACCGAAACCCTTCCCCACACACTGAAACACCTTCCCCACACACTGAAACCCCATCCCCACACTCTGAAACACCTTCCCCACACACTGAAACCCCATCCCCACCAACTGCAACACATCCCCACCCACTGAAATCCATCGCCACACACTGAAACCCATCCCCACACACTGAAACACCTTCCCCACACACTTAAACACATCACCACACACTGAAACACCTTCCCCACATACTGAAACCCTTCCCCACACACTAAAACACCTTCCCCACACACTGAAACACCTTCCCCACACACTGATATACCATCCCCACACACTGAAACACCTTTCCCACACACTGAAACCCCTTCCCCACACACTGGAACCCTACCCCACACACTGAAACACCTTCCCCAAACACTGAAACCCCTTCCCCACACACTGAAACCCCTTCCCCACACACTGAAACACCTTCCCCTAACACTGAGACACCTTCCCCACACACTGAAAGCCCTTCCACACTCACTGAAACACCTTCCCCAATCACTGAAACCTTTCCCCAAACACTGAAACCCCTTCCCCACACACTGAAACACCTTCCCCACACACTGAAACCCCTTCCCCACACACTAAAACACCTTCCCCACACACCGAAACACCTTCCTCACACACTGAAACCCCTTCCGCACACACTGAAACACCTTCCCCACACAATGAAACCCTCCCCACACACTGAAACAGCTTCCCCAAACACTGAAACACTTCCCCACACACTGAAACACCTTCCCCAAACACTGAGACACCTTCCCCACACACTGAAAGCCCTTCCACACTCACTGAAACACCTTCCCCAAACACTGAAACCCTTCCCCACACACTGAAACCCCTTCCACACACACTGAAACACCTTCCCCACACACTGAAACCCCTTCCCCACACACTGAAACACCTTCCCCACACACCGAAACACCTTCCCCACACACTGAAACCCCTTCCGCACACACTGAAACACCTTCCCCACACAATGAAAACCTCCCCACACACTGAAACAGCTTCCCCACACTCTGAAACACCTTCCCCACACACTGGAAACCCTTCCCCACACACTGAAACCCCTTCCCCACACACTGAAACACCTTCCCCACACACTGAAACAACTTTCCCACACACTGAAACCCCTTCCCCACACACTGAAACACCTTCCCCATGCACTGAAACACCTTCCCCACACACAGAAACTCCTTCCGCACACTCTGAAACATCTTCCCCACACACCGAAACCCTTCCCCACACACTGAAACACCTTCCCCACACACAGAAACACTTCCCCACACACTGAAACTCCTTCCCCAGACACTGGAACCCCTTCCCCACACACTGAAACCCGTTCCCCACACTCTGAAACACCTTCCCCACACACTGAAACCCCATCCCCACAAACTGCAACACATCCCCACCCACTGAAACCCATCGCCACACACTGAAACCCATCCCCACACACTGAAACACCTTCCCCACACACATAAACACATCCCAACACACTGAAACACCTTCCCCACATACTGAAACCCTTCCCCACACACTAAAACACCTTCCCCACACACTGAAACACCTTCCCCACACACTGATATACCATCCCCACACACTGAAACACCTTTCCCACACACTGAAACCCCTTCCCCACACACTGGAACCCTACCCCACACACTGAAACACCTTCCCCAAACACTGAAACCCCTTCCCCACACACTGAAACAGCTTCCCCACACACTGAAACCCCTTCCCCACACACTGAAACACCTTCCCCTAACTCTGAGACACCTTCCCCACACACTGAAAGCCCTTCCACACTCACTGAAACACCTTCCCCAATCACTGAAACCTTTCCACAAACACTGAAACCCCTTCCCCACACACTGAAACACCTTGACCACACACTGAAACCCCTTCCCCACACACTAAAACACCTTCCCCAGACACCGAAACACCTTCCCCACACACTGAAACCCCTTCCACACACACTGAAACACCTTCCCCACACAATGAAACCCTCCCCACACATTGAAGCAGCTTCCCCACACACTGAAACACTTCCCCACACACTGAAACACCTTCCCCACACACTGGAAACACTTCCCCACACACTGAAACAACTTCCCCACACACTGAAACCCCTTCCACACACACGGAAACACCTTCCCCATACACTGAAACACCTTCCCCACACACTGAAACCACTTCCGCACACTCTGAAACACCTTGACCACACACCGAAACCCTTCCCCACACACTGAAACACCTTCCCCACACACTGAAACACTTCCCCACACACTGAAACACCTTCCCCACACAATGGAAACCCTTCGCCACACAATGAAAACCCCTTCCCCACACTGTGAAACACGTTCCCCACACACTGAAACACCTTCCCCACACACTGGAACCCGTTCCCCACACACTGAAACACATCCCCACACACTTAAACCCCTTCCCTAAACAATGAAACATATCCCCACACACTGAAACCCCTTCCCCGCACACACTGAAACACCTTCCTCACACACTAAAACACCTTCCCCACACCCTGAAACACATTCCCACACACTGAAAACACTTCCCCACTCTGTGAAACACCTTCCCCACACACTGAAACACCTTCCCCACACATTGGAACCCCTTCCCCACACACTGAAACCCTTCCCCAAACACTGAAACCCATTCACCACACACTGAAACACATTCCCCACACACTGAAACCCTTCCAAACACACAGAATCATAATCCCCACACACTGAAACCCCTTCCCCACACACTGATACCCCTTCCCCACGCACTGAAACACCTTCCCCATACACCAAAACCCCTCCCGCACACAATGCAACTCATCCCCACACACTGAAACCCATCGCCACACACTGAAACCCATCCCCACACACTGAAACACCTTCCCCAAACGCTGAAACACATCCCCACACACTGAAACACCTTCCCCAGATACTGAAACCCTTCCCCACACACTAAAACACCTTCCCCACACACTGAAACACCTTCCCCACACACTGAAATACCATCCCCACACACTGAAACACCTTTCCCACACACTGAAACCCCTTCCCCAAACACTGGAACACTACCCCACGCACTGAAACACCTTCCCCAAACACTGAAACCCCTTCCCCACACACTAAAACAGCTTCCCCACACACTGAAACCCCTTCCCCACACACTGAAACACCTTCCCCAAACACTGAAACACCTTCCCCACACACTGAAACAACTTTCCCACACACTGAAACACCTTCCCCACACACTGAAAGCCCTTCCACACTCACTGAAACACCTTCCCCAAATACTGAAACCCTTCCCCACACACTGAAACCCCTTCCCCACACACTGAAACCCTTCCCTACACACTGAAAGCACTTCCCACACTCTGAAACACCTGCCCCACACACTGAAACACCTTCCCCACACACTGAAACCCCTTCCCCACACACTGAAACACCTTCCCCACACACCGAAAACTTTCCCCACACACTGAAACCCCTTCCACACACATTGAAACACCTTCCCCACACAATGAAACCCTCCCCACACACTGAAACAGCTTCCCCACACTCTGAAACACCTTCCCCACACACTGGAAACCCTTCCCCACACACTGAAACCCCTTCCCCACACACTGAAACACCTTCCCCACACACTGAAACAACTTTCCCACACACTGAAACCCCTTCCCCACACACTGAAACACCTTCCCCATGCACTGAAACACCTTCCCCACACACTGAAACCCCTTCCGCACACTCTGAAACATCTTCCCCACACACCGAAACCCTTCCCCACACACTGAAACACCTTCCCCACACACTGAAACACTTCCCCACACACTGAAACTCCTTCCCCAGACACTGGAAACCCTTCCCCACACACTGAAACCCCTTCCCCACACTCTGAAACACCTTCCCGACACACTGAAACCCCATCCCCACAAACTGCAACACATCCCCACCCACTGAAACCTGTCGCCACACACTGAAACCCATCCCCACACACTGAAACACCTTCCCCACACACTTAAACACATCCCCACACACTGAACCACCTTCCCCACATACTGAAACCCTTCCCCACACACTAAAAAACCTTCCCCACACATTAAAACTCCTTCCCCACACACTGATATACCATCCCCACACACTGAAACACCTTTCCCACACACTGAAACCCCTTCCCCACACACTGGAACCCTACCCCACACACTGAAACACCTTCCCCAAACACTGAAACCCCTTCCCCACACACTGAAACAGCTTCCCCAATCACTGAAACCTTTCCCCAAACATTGAAACCCCTTCCCCACACACTCAAACACCTTCCCCACACACTGAAACCCCTTCCCCACACACTGAAACACCTTCCGCACACACCGAAACACCTTCCCCACACACTGAAACCCCTTCCGCACACACTGAAACACCTTCCCCACACAATGAAACCCTCCCCACACACTGAAACAGCTTCCCCACACACTGAAACACTTCCCCACACACTGAAACACCTTCCCCACACACTGGAAACCTTTCCCCACACACTGAAACCCCTTCCCAACACACTGAAACAACTTCCCCACACACTGAAACCCCTTCCACACACACTGAAACACGTTCCCCATACACTGAAACACCTTCCCCACACACTGAAACCACTTGCGCACACTCTGAAACACGTTGCCCACACACCGAAACCCTTCCCCACACACTTAAACAACTTCCCCACACACTGAAACACTTCCCCACACACTGAAACCCCTTCCCCAGACACTTGAAACCCTTCCCCACACACTGAAGCCCCTTCCCCACACTGTGAAACACCTTCCCCACACACTAAAACCCCATCCCCACAAACTGCAACACATCCCCACACACTGAAACACCTTCCCCACACACTGAAACCCCTTCCCCACACACTGAAACCATTCCCCAAACACTGAAACCCATTCACCACACACTGAAACACATTTCCCACACACTTAAACCCTTCCAAACAAACAGAATCACAATCCCCACACACTAAAACACCTTCCCCACACACTGAAACCTCTTCCCCACACACTAAAGCATCTTCCCCACACACTGAAACACCTTCCTCACACACTGAAATACCATCCCCACACACTGAAACACCTTTCCCACACACTGGAACCCCTTCCACACACACTGAAACCCTTCCCCACACACTGCAACACCTTCCCCACACACTGAAAAACTTCCCACACACTGAAGCACCTTCCCCACACACTGGAAACCCTTCCCCACACACTGAAACCCCTTCCCCACACACTGAAACACCTTCACCACACACTGAAACGCCATCCCCACACACTGCAACACATTGCCGCACACTGAAACACATTCCCCACACGCTGAAACCCCTTCCGCACGCACTGAAACACCTTCCCCACACACCGAAACCCTTCCCCACACACTGAAACACCTTCCCCACACACTGAAACACATCCCCACTCACTGAAGCTCCTTCCCCAGACACTGGAAACCCGTCCCCACACACTGAAACCCCTTCCCCACACACTGAAACACCTACCCCACACACTGAAACCCCTTCCACACACACTGAAACTCCTTCCCCACACACTGAAACCCCTTCCGCATACAATGAAACCCGTCCCCACGCAATAAAACACATCCCCACACACTGAAAACCATCCCCACACAATGAAACACCTTCCCCACTCACTGAAACCCTTCCCGACACACTGAAACACATCCCCACACACTGAAACACCTTCCCCATAAAACTGAAACCCCTTCCCCTCACAGTGAAACAGCTTCCCCACACACTGAATCCGCTTCCCCACACACTGAAACACCAACCCCACTCACTGAAACACATTCCCCACACACATAAACACCTTCCCCACGCAACAAAACACCTTCCTCACACACTGAAACCCCTTCCGCACACACTGAAACACCTTCCACACACACTGAAACCCTTCCCCACACACTGAAACGCATTCTCCACTCATTGCAACACATCGCCACACACTGAAACACATTCCCACACGCTGAAACCCCTTCCCCACTCAGTGTAACCCTTCCCAAAACACTGACACCCATTCACCACACACTGAAACACATTCCCCACACACTGAAACCCTTCCAAACACACTGAAACACATTCCCCACACACTGAAACCCCTTCTGCACACACTGAAACACCTTCCCCACACACTGATAACACTTCCCCACACACTGAAACCCCTTCCGCACATACTGAAACACCTTCCCCAAACACTGAAAACCCTTCCCCACACACTGAAACCCCTTCCGCACACAGTGAAAACCTTCCCCACACACTGAAACACCTTCCCCACACACTGAAACACATCCCCACACACTTAAACCCCTTCCCTAAACAATGAAACAAATCCCCACACACTGAAACCCCTTCCGCACACACACTGAAACATCTTCCTCACACACTGAAACTCCTTCCCCAAACACTGAAACCCCTTCCGCACACAGTGAAACCCTTCCCCACACACTGAAACACCTTCCCCACACCCTGAAACACATTCCCACACACTGAAAACCCTTCCCCACACACTGAAACACCTTCTCCACCCACTTAAACACCTTCCCCACACACTGAAACACCTTCACCACACACTGAAACCCCTTCTGCAAAGACTGAAAAATCTTCCTCACTCACTGAAAACCTTCCCCACACTCTGAAACACCTTCCCCACACTCTGAAACCCTTCCCCACTCACTGAAACCCATTCCCCACACACTGAAACACCTTCCCCACACACTGAAACAACTTCCCCACACACTGAAACCCCTTCCCCACACACTGAAACACCTTCCCCATGCACTGAAACACCTTCCGCACACACCAAAACCCTTCCCCACACACTGAAACACCTTCCCCACACACTGAAACACTTCCCCACACATTGAAACTCCTTCCCCACTCAATGGAAACCCTTCCCCACACACTGAAAACCCCTTCCCCACACTGTGAAACACCTTCCCCACACACTGAAACACCTTCCCCACACACTGGAACCCCTTCCCCATAAACTGCAACACATCCCCACACACTGAAAACCCCTTCCCCACACTGTGAAACACCTTCCCCACACACTGAAACAGCTTCCCCACACACTGAAACACTTCCCCACACACTGAAACACCTTCCCCACACACTGGAAACCCTTCCCCACACACTGAAACCCCTTCCCAACACATTGAAACACCTTCCCCACACACTGAACCCCCTTCCCCACACACTGAAACACCTTCCCCACACACTGAAACAACTTCCCCACACACTGAAGCCCCTTCCCCACACACTGAAACACCTTCCCCAAACACAGATACCCATTCACCAAACACTGAAACACATTCGGCACACACTGAAGCCCTTCCAAACACACTGAAACCCATTCCCCACACACTGAAACCCCTTCCCCACACACTGAAACCCCTTCTGCACTCACTGAAAGGCCTTCCCCACACACTGAAACCCCTTCCCCACACACTGAAACCCCTTCCGCACATTGTGAAAAATCTTCCCCACAGACTGAAACCCCTTCCCCACACTCTGAAACCCCTTCCGCACACAGTTAAACCCTTCCCCACACACTGAAACACCTTCCCCACACACTGAAACTCCTTCCCCCCACACACTGAAACCCCTTCCCCACACTCTGAAACACCTTCCCCACACACTGGAAACTCCATCCCCACACACTGATATACCATCCCCACACACTGAAACACCTATCCCACACACTGAAACCCCTTCCCCACACCCTTAAACACATCCCCACACACTGAACCACCTTCCCCACATGCTGAAACCCTTCCCCACAAACTGCAACACATCCCCACCCACTGAAACCCATCGCCACACACTGAAACCCATCCCCACACACTGAAACACATTCCCCACACACTTAAACACATCCCCACACACTGAACCACCTTCCCCACATACTGAAACCCTTCCCCACACACTAAAACACCTTCCCCACACACTGAAACACCTTCCCCACACACTGATATACCATCCCCACACACTGAAACACCTATCCCACACACTGAAACCCCTTCCCCACACACTGGAACCCTACCCCACACACTGAAACACCTTTCCCAAACACTGAAACCCCTTCCCCACACACTGAAACAGCTTCCCCACACACTGAAACCCCTTCCCCACACACTGAAACACCTTCCCCTAACACTGAGACACCTTCCCCACACACTGAAAGCCCTTCCACACTCACTGAAACACCTTCCCCAATCACTGAAATCTTTCCCCAAACACTGAAACCCCTTCCCAACACATTGAAACTCCTTCCCCACACACTGAACCCCCTTCCACACACACTGAAACACCTTCCCCACACACTGAAACACCTTCCCCAAACACAGATACCCATTCACCAAACACTGAAACACATTCGGCACACACTGAAACCCTTCCAAACACACTGAAACCCATTCCCCACACACTGAAACCCCTTCCCCACACACTGAAACCACTTCTGCACTCACTGAACGGCCTTCCCCACACACTGAAACCCCTTCCCCACACACTGAAACCCCTTCCGCACATTGTGAAAAATCTTCCCCACAGACTGAAACCCCTTCCCCACACTCTGAAACCCCTTCCGCACACAGTTAAACCCTTCCCCACACACTGAAACACCTTCCCCACACAGTGAAATCCCTTCCCCCCACACACTGAAACCCCTTCCCCACACTCTGAAACACCTTCCCCACACACTGAAACACCTATCCCACACACTGAAACCCCTTCCCCACAGACGTAAACACATCCCCACACACTGAACCACCTTCCCCACATGCTGAAACCCTTCCCCACAAACTGCAACACATCCCCACCCACTGAAACCCATCGCCACACACTGAAACCCATCCCCACACACTGAAACACCTTCCCCACACACTTAAACACATCCCCACACACTGAACCACCTTCCCCACATACTGAAACCCTTCCCCACACACTAAAACACCTTCCCCACACACTGAAACACCTTCCCCACACACTGATATACCATCACCACACACTGAAACACCTATCACACACACTGAAACCCCTTCCCCACACACTGGAACCCTACCCCACACACTGAAACACCTTTCCCAAACACTGAAACCCCTTCCCCACACACTGAAACAGCTTCCCCACACACTGAAACCCCTTCCCCACACACTGAAACACCTTCCCCTAACACTGAGACACCTTCCCCACACACTGAAAGCCCTTCCACACTCACTGAAACCCCTTCCCCAATCACTGAAACCTTTCCCCAAACACTGAAACCCCTTCCCCACACACTGAAACACCTTCCCCACACACTGAAACCCCTTCCCCACACACTAAAACACCTTCCCCAGACACCGAAACACCTTCCCCACACACTGAAACCCCTTCCGCACACACTGAAACACCTGCCCCACTCAATGAAACCCTCCCCACACACTGAAACAGCTTCCCCACACACTGAAACACTTCCCCACACACTGAAACACCTTCCCCACACACTGGAAACCCTTCCCCACACACTGAAACCCCTTCCCAACACACTGAAACACCTTCCCCACAGACTGTACCCCCTTCCCCACACACTGAAAGACCTCGGCCACACACTGAAACAACTTCCCCACACACTGAAACCCCTTCCACACACACTGAACCACCTTCCCCATACACTGAAACACCTTCCCCACATACTGAAACCACTTCCGCACACTCTGAAACACCTTGCCCACACACCGAAACCCTTCCCCACACACTGAAACACCTTCCCCACACACTGAAACACTTCCCCACACACTGAAACTCCTTCCCCACACAATAGAAACCCTTCGCCACACACTGAAAACCCCTTCCCCACACTGTGAAACACCTTCCCCACACACTGAAACACCTTCCCCACACACTGGAACCCCTTCCCCACACACTGAAACACATCCCCACACACATAAGCCCCTTCCCTAAACAATGAAACATATCCCCACACACTGAAACCCCTTCCCCACACACACTGAAACACCTTCCTCACACACTGAAACACCTTCCCCACACCCTGAAACACATTCCCACACACTGAAAACACTTCCCGCACACTGAAACACCTTCTCCACCCACTGAAACACCTTCCCCACACACTGAAACATCTTCCCCACACACTGAAACCCCTTCTGCACACACTGAAAAATCTTCCTCACTCACTGAAAACCTTCCCCACACTCTGAAAACCTTCCCCACACACAGAAACCCCTTCCCCACACACTGAAACACCTTCCCACACACTGAAACAACTTCCCCACACACTGAAACCCCTTTCCCACACACTGAAACACCTTCCCCACACACTGAAACACCTTCCCCACACTCTGAAACCCCTTCCGCACACACAGAAACACCTTCCCCACACACCGAAACCATTCCCCACACACTGAAACACCTTCCCCACATACTGAAACACTTCGCCACACACTGAAACTCCTTCCCCACACAATGGAAACCCTTCCCCACACACTGAAAACCCCTTCCCCACTCTGTGAAACACCTTCCCCACACACTGAAACACCTTCCCCACACATTGGAACCCCTTCCCCACACACTGAAACCCTTCCCCAAACACTGAAACCCATTCACCACACACTGAAACACATTCCCCACACACTGAAACCCTTCCAAACACACAGAATCATAATCCCCACACACTGAAACCCCTTCCCCACACACTGATACCCCTTCCCCACGCACTGAAACACCTTCCCCACACACCAAAACCCCTCCAGCACACAATGCAACTCATCCCCACACACTGAAACCCATCGCCACACACTGAAACCCATCCCCACACACTGAAACACCTTCCCCAAACACTGAAACACATCCCCACACACTGAACCACCTTCCCCAAATACTGAAACCCTTCCCCACACACTAAAACACCTTCCCCACACACTGAAACACCTTCCCCACACACTGAAATACCATCCCCACACACTGAAACACCTTTCCCACACACTGAAACCCCTTCCCCAAACACTGGAACCCTACCCCACGCACTGAAACACCTTCCCCAAACACTGAAACCCCTTCCCCACTCACTGAAACAGCTTCCCCACACACTGAAACCCCTTCCCCACACACTGAAACACCTTCCCCAAACACTGAGACACCTTCCCCACACACTGAAAGCCCTTCCACACTCACTGAAACACCTTCCCCAAACACTGAAACCCTTCCCCACACACTGAAACCCCTTCCCCACACACTGAAACCCCTTCCCCACACACTGAAACCCTTCCCTACACACTGAAAGCACTTCCCACACTTTGAAACACCTGCCCCACACACTGAAACACCTTCCCCACACACTGAAACCCCTTCCCCACACACTGAAACACCTTCCCCACACACCGAAACACCTTCCCCACACACTGAAACCCCTTCCACACACATTGAAACAACCTCCCCACACAATTAAACCCTCCCCACACACTGAAACAGCTTCCCCACACTCTGAAACAACTTCCCCACACACTGGAAACCCTTCCCCACACACTGAAACCCCTTCCCCACACACTGAAACACCTTCCCCACACACTGAAACAACTTTCCCACACACTGAAACCCCTTCCCCACACACTGAAACACCTTCCCCATGCACTGAAACACCTTCCCCACACACTGAAACCCCTTCCGCACACTCTGAAACCTCTTCCCCACACACCGAAACCCTTCCCCACACACTGAAACACCTTCCTTTCACACTGAAACACTTCCCCACACACTGAAACTCCTTCCCCAGACACTGGAAACCCTTCCCCACACACTGAAACCCCTTCCCCACACTCTGAAACACCTTCCCCACAGACTGAAACCCCATCCCCACAAACTGCAACACATCCCCACCCACTGAAACCCATCGCCACACACTGAAACCCATCCCCACACACTGAAACACCTTCCCCACACACTTAAACACATCCCCACACACTGAAACACCTTCCCCTCATACTGAAACCCTTCCCCACACACTAAAACAACTTCCCCACACACTGAAACTCCTTCCCCACACACTGATATACAATCCCCACACACTGAAACACCTTTCCCACACACTGAAACCCCTTCCCCACACACTGGAACCCTACCCCACACACTGAAACACCTTCCCCAAACACTGAAACCCCTTCCCCACACACTGAAACAGCTTCCCCACACACTGAAACCCCTTCCCCAAGCACTGAAACACCTTCCCCTAACACTGAGACACCTTCCCCACACACTGAAAGCCCTTCCACACTCACTGAAACACCTTCCCCAATCACTGAAACCTTTCCCCAAACATTGAAACCCCTTCCCCACACACTGAAACACCTTCCCCACACACTGAAAGCCCTTCCCCACACACTGAAACACCTTCCCCACACACCGAAACACCTTCCCCACACACTGAAACCCCTTCCGCACACACTGAAACACCTTCCCCACACAATGAAACCCTCCGCACACACTGAAACAGCTTCCCCACACACTGAAACACTTCCCCACACACTGAAACACCTTCCCCACACACTGAAACACCTTCCCCACACACTGAAACCCCTTCCGCATACAATGAAACCCGTCCCCACGCAATAAAACACATCCCCACACAATGAAAACCATCCCCACACAATGAAACACCTTCCCCACTCACTGAAACCCTTCCCGACACACTGAAACACATCCCCACACACTGAAACACCTTCCCCATAAAACTGAAACCCCTTCCCCACACAGTGAAACAGCTTCCCCACACACTGAATCCGCTTCCCCACACACAGAAACACCAACCCCACTCACTGAAACACATTCCCCACACACATAAACACCTTCCCCACGCAACAAAACACCTTCCTCACACACTGAAACCCCTTCCTCACACACTGAAACACCTTCCACACACACTGAAACCCTTCCCCACACACTGAAACGCATTCTCCACTCATTGCAACACATCCCCACACACTGAAACCCCTTCCCCAAGCACTGAAACACCTTCCCCTAACACTGAGACACCTTCCCCACACACTGAAAGCCCTTCCACACTCACTGAAACACCTTCCCCAATCACTGAACCCTTTCCCCAAACACTGAAACCCCTTCCCCACACACTGAAACACCTTCCCCACACACTGAAACCCCTTCCCCACACACTGAAACACCTTCCCCACACACCGCAACACCTTTCCCACACACTGAAACCCCTTCCTCAAACACTGGAACCCTACCCCACGCACTGAAACACCTTCCCCAAACACTGAAACCCCTTCCCCACACACTGAAACAGCTTCCCCACACACTGAAACCCCTTCCCCACACACTGAAACACCTTCCCCAAACACTGAGACACCTTCCCCACACACTGAAAGCCCTTCCACACTCACTGAAACACCTTCCCCAAACACTGAAACCCTTCCCCACACACTGAAACCCCTTCCCCACACACTGAAACCCCTTCCCCACACACTGAAACCCTTCCCTACACACTGAAAGCACTTCCCACACTCTGAAACACCTGCCCCACACACTGAAACACCTTCCCCACACACTGAAACCCCTTCCCCACACACTGAAACACCTTCCCCACACACCGAAACACCTTCCCCACACACTGAAACCCCTTCCACACACATTGAAACAACCTCCCCACACAATTAAACCCTCCCCACATACTGAAACAGCTTCCCCACACTCTGAAACAACTTCCCCACACACTGGAAACCCTTCCCCACACACTGAAACCCCTTCCCCACACACTGAAACACCTTCCCCACACACTGAAACAACTTTCCCACACACTGAAACCCCTTCCCCACACACTGAAACACCTTCCCCATGCACTGAAACACCTTCCCCACACACTGAAACCCCTTCCGCACACTCTGAAACCTCTTCCCCACACACCGAAACCCTTCCCCACACACTGAAACACCTTCCTTTCACACTGAAACACTTCCCCACACACTGAAACTCCTTCCCCAGACACTGGAAACCCTTCCCCACACACTGAAACCCCTTCCCCACACTCTGAAACACCTTCCCCACAGACTGAAACCCCATCCCCACAAACTGCAACACATCCCCACCCACTGAAACCCATCGCCACACACTGAAACCCATCCCCACACACTGAAACACCTTCCCCACACACTTAAACACATCCCCACACACTGAAACACCTTCCCCTCATACTGAAACCCTTCCCCACACACTAAAACAACTTCCCCACACACTGAAACTCCTTCCCCACACACTGATATACAATCCCCACACACTGAAACACCTTTCCCACACACTGAAACCCCTTCCCCACACACTGGAACCCTACCCCACACACTGAAACACCTTCCCCAAACACTGAAACCCCTTCCCCACACACTGAAACAGCTTCCCCACACACTGAAACCCCTTCCCCAAGCACTGAAACACCTTCCCCTAACACTGAGACACCTTCCCCACACACTGAAAGCCCTTCCACACTCACTGAAACACCTTCCCCAATCACTGAAACCTTTCCCCAAACATTGAAACCCCTTCCCCACACACTGAAACACCTTCCCCACACACTGAAAGCCCTTCCCCACACACTGAAACACCTTCCCCACACACCGAAACACCTTCCCCACACAATGAAACCCTCCGCACACACTGAAACAGCTTCCCCACACAATGAAACCCTCCGCACACACTGAAACACCTTCCCCAAACACTGAAACCCCTTCCCCACACACTGAAACAGCTTCCCCACACACTGAAACCCCTTCCCCACACACTGAAACACCTTCCCCAAACACTGAGACACCTTCCCCACACACTGAAAGCCCTTCCACACTCACTGAAACACCTTCCCCAAACACTGAAACCCTTCCCCACACACTGAAACACCTACCCCACACACTGAAACCCCTTCCACACACACTGAAACTCCTTCCCCACACACTGAAACCCCTTCCGCATACAATGAAACCCGTCCCCACGCAATAAAACACATCCCCACACACTGAAAACCATCCCCACACAATGAAACACCTTCCCCACTCACTGAAACCCTTCCCGACACACTGAAACACATCCCCACACACTGAAACACCTTCCCCATAAAACTGAAACCCCTTCCCCTCACAGTGAAACAGCTTCCCCACACACTGAATCCGCTTCCCCACACACTGAAACACCAACCCCACTCACTGAAACACATTCCCCACACACATAAACACCTTCCCCACGCAACAAAACACCTTCCTCACACACTGAAACCCCTTCCGCACACACTGAAACACCTTCCACACACACTGAAACCCTTCCCCACACACTGAAACGCATTCTCCACTCATTGCAACACATCGCCACACACTGAAACACATTCCCACACGCTGAAACCCCTTCCCCACTCAGTGTAACCCTTCCCAAAACACTGACACCCATTCACCACACACTGAAACACATTCCCCACACACTGAAACCCTTCCAAACACACTGAAACACATTCCCCACACACTGAAACCCCTTCTGCACACACTGAAACACCTTCCCCACACACTGATAACACTTCCCCACACACTGAAACCCCTTCCGCACATACTGAAACACCTTCCCCAAACACTGAAAACCCTTCCCCACACACTGAAACCCCTTCCGCACACAGTGAAAACCTTCCCCACACACTGAAACACCTTCCCCACACACTGAAACACATCCCCACACACTTAAACCCCTTCCCTAAACAATGAAACAAATCCCCACACACTGAAACCCCTTCCGCACACACACTGAAACATCTTCCTCACACACTGAAACTCCTTCCCCAAACACTGAAACCCCTTCCGCACACAGTGAAACCCTTCCCCACACACTGAAACACCTTCCCCACACCCTGAAACACATTCCCACACACTGAAAACCCTTCCCCACACACTGAAACACCTTCTCCACCCACTTAAACACCTTCCCCACACACTGAAACACCTTCACCACACACTGAAACCCCTTCTGCAAAGACTGAAAAATCTTCCTCACTCACTGAAAACCTTCCCCACACTCTGAAACACCTTCCCCACACTCTGAAACCCTTCCCCACACACTGAAACCCATTCCCCACACACTGAAACACCTTCCCCACACACTGAAACAACTTCCCCACACACTGAAACCCCTTCCCCACACACTGAAACACCTTCCCCATGCACTGAAACACCTTCCGCACACACCAAAACCCTTCCCCACACACTGAAACACCTTCCCCACACACTGAAACACTTCCCCACACATTGAAACTCCTTCCCCACTCAATGGAAACCCTTCCCCACACACTGAAAACCCCTTCCCCACACTGTGAAACACCTTCCCCACACACTGAAACACCTTCCCCACACACTGGAACCCCTTCCCCATAAACTGCAACACATCCCCACACACTGAAAACCCCTTCCCCACACTGTGAAACACCTTCCCCACACACTGAAACAGCTTCCCCACACACTGAAACACTTCCCCACACACTGAAACACCTTCCCCACACACTGGAAACCCTTCCCCACACACTGAAACCCCTTCCCAACACATTGAAACACCTTCCCCACACACTGAACCCCCTTCCCCACACACTGAAACACCTTCCCCACACACTGAAACAACTTCCCCACACACTGAAGCCCCTTCCCCACACACTGAAACACCTTCCCCAAACACAGATACCCATTCACCAAACACTGAAACACATTCGGCACACACTGAAGCCCTTCCAAACACACTGAAACCCATTCCCCACACACTGAAACCCCTTCCCCACACACTGAAACCCCTTCTGCACTCACTGAAAGGCCTTCCCCACACACTGAAACCCCTTCCCCACACACTGAAACCCCTTCCGCACATTGTGAAAAATCTTCCCCACAGACTGAAACCCCTTCCCCACACTCTGAAACCCCTTCCGCACACAGTTAAACCCTTCCCCACACACTGAAACACCTTCCCCACACACTGAAACTCCTTCCCCCCACACACTGAAACCCCTTCCCCACACTCTGAAACACCTTCCCCACACACTGGAAACTCCATCCCCACACACTGATATACCATCCCCACACACTGAAACACCTATCCCACACACTGAAACCCCTTCCCCACACACTTAAACACATCCCCACACACTGAACCACCTTCCCCACATGCTGAAACCCTTCCCCACAAACTGCAACACATCCCCACCCACTGAAACCCATCGCCACACACTGAAACCCATCCCCACACACTGAAACACATTCCCCACACACTTAAACACATCCCCACACACTGAACCACCTTCCCCACATACTGAAACCCTTCCCCACACACTAAAACACCTTCCCCACACACTGAAACACCTTCCCCACACACTGATATACCATCCCCACACACTGAAACACCTATCCCACACACTGAAACCCCTTCCCCACACACTGGAACCCTACCCCACACACTGAAACACCTTTCCCAAACACTGAAACCCCTTCCCCACACACTGAAACAGCTTCCCCACACACTGAAACCCCTTCCCCACACACTGAAACACCTTCCCCTAACACTGAGACACCTTCCCCACACACTGAAAGCCCTTCCACACTCACTGAAACACCTTCCCCAATCACTGAAATCTTTCCCCAAACACTGAAACCCCTTCCCAACACATTGAAACTCCTTCCCCACACACTGAACCCCCTTCCACACACACTGAAACACCTTCCCCACACACTGAAACACCTTCCCCAAACACAGATACCCATTCACCAAACACTGAAACACATTCGGCACACACTGAAACCCTTCCAAACACACTGAAACCCATTCCCCACACACTGAAACCCCTTCCCCACACACTGAAACCACTTCTGCACTCACTGAACGGCCTTCCCCACACACTGAAACCCCTTCCCCACACACTGAAACCCCTTCCGCACATTGTGAAAAATCTTCCCCACAGACTGAAACCCCTTCCCCACACTCTGAAACCCCTTCCGCACACAGTTAAACCCTTCCCCACACACTGAAACACCTTCCCCACACAGTGAAATCCCTTCCCCCCACACACTGAAACCCCTTCCCCACACTCTGAAACACCTTCCCCACACACTGAAACACCTATCCCACACACTGAAACCCCTTCCCCACAGACGTAAACACATCCCCACACACTGAACCACCTTCCCCACATGCTGAAACCCTTCCCCACAAACTGCAACACATCCCCACCCACTGAAACCCATCGCCACACACTGAAACCCATCCCCACACACTGAAACACCTTCCCCACACACTTAAACACATCCCCACACACTGAACCACCTTCCCCACATACTGAAACCCTTCCCCACACACTAAAACACCTTCCCCACACACTGAAACACCTTCCCCACACACTGATATACCATCACCACACACTGAAACACCTATCACACACACTGAAACCCCTTCCCCACACACTGGAACCCTACCCCACACACTGAAACACCTTTCCCAAACACTGAAACCCCTTCCCCACACACTGAAACAGCTTCCCCACACACTGAAACCCCTTCCCCACACACTGAAACACCTTCCCCTAACACTGAGACACCTTCCCCACACACTGAAAGCCCTTCCACAGTCACTGAAACCCCTTCCCCAATCACTGAAACCTTTCCCCAAACACTGAAACCCCTTCCCCACACACTGAAACACCTTCCCCACACACTGAAACCCCTTCCCCACACACTAAAACACCTTCCCCAGACACCGAAACACCTTCCCCACACACTGAAACCCCTTCCGCACACACTGAAACACCTGCCCCACTCAATGAAACCCTCCCCACACACTGAAACAGCTTCCCCACACACTGAAACACTTCCCCACACACTGAAACACCTTCCCCACACACTGGAAACCCTTCCCCACACACTGAAACCCCTTCCCAACACACTGAAACACCTTCCCCACAGACTGTACCCCCTTCCCCACACACTGAAACACCTCGGCCACACACTGAAACAACTTCCCCACACACTGAAACCCCTTCCACACACACTGAACCACCTTCCCCATACACTGAAACACCTTCCCCACATACTGAAACCACTTCCGCACACTCTGAAACACCTTGCCCACACACCGAAACCCTTCCCCACACACTGAAACACCTTCCCCACACACTGAAACACTTCCCCACACACTGAAACTCCTTCCCCACACAATAGAAACCCTTCGCCACACACTGAAAACCCCTTCCCCACACTGTGAAACACCTTCCCCACACACTGAAACACCTTCCCCACACACTGGAACCCCTTCCCCACACACTGAAACACATCCCCACACACATAAGCCCCTTCCCTAAACAATGAAACATATCCCCACACACTGAAACCCCTTCCCCACACACACTGAAACACCTTCCTCACACACTGAAACACCTTCCCCACACCCTGAAACACATTCCCACACACTGAAAACACTTCCCGCACACTGAAACACCTTCTCCACCCACTGAAACACCTTCCCCACACACTGAAACATCTTCCCCACACACTGAAACCCCTTCTGCACACACTGAAAAATCTTCCTCACTCACTGAAAACCTTCCCCACACTCTGAAAACCTTCCCCACACACAGAAACCCCTTCCCCACACACTGAAACACCTTCCCACACACTGAAACAACTTCCCCACACACTGAAACCCCTTTCCCACACACTGAAACACCTTCCCCACACACTGAAACACCTTCCCCACACTCTGAAACCCCTTCCGCACACACAGAAACACCTTCCCCACACACCGAAACCATTCCCCACACACTGAAACACCTTCCCCACATACTGAAACACTTCGCCACACACTGAAACTCCTTCCCCACACAATGGAAACCCTTCCCCACACACTGAAAACCCCTTCCCCACTCTGTGAAACACCTTCCCCACACACTGAAACACCTTCCCCACACATTGGAACCCCTTCCCCACACACTGAAACCCTTCCCCAAACACTGAAACCCATTCACCACACACTGAAACACATTCCCCACACACTGAAACCCTTCCAAACACACAGAATCATAATCCCCACACACTGAAACCCCTTCCCCACACACTGATACCCCTTCCCCACGCACTGAAACACCTTCCCCACACACCAAAACCCCTCCAGCACACAATGCAACTCATCCCCACACACTGAAACCCATCGCCACACACTGAAACCCATCCCCACACACTGAAACACCTTCCCCAAACACTGAAACACATCCCCACACACTGAACCACCTTCCCCAAATACTGAAACCCTTCCCCACACACTAAAACACCTTCCCCACACACTGAAACACCTTCCCCACACACTGAAATACCATCCCCACACACTGAAACACCTTTCCCACACACTGAAACCCCTTCCCCAAACACTGGAACCCTACCCCACGCACTGAAACACCTTCCCCAAACACTGAAACCCCTTCCCCACTCACTGAAACAGCTTCCCCACACACTGAAACCCCTTCCCCACACACTGAAACACCTTCCCCAAACACTGAGACACCTTCCCCACACACTGAAAGCCCTTCCACACTCACTGAAACACCTTCCCCAAACACTGAAACCCTTCCCCACACACTGAAACCCCTTCCCCACACACTGAAACCCCTTCCCCACACACTGAAACCCTTCCCTACACACTGAAAGCACTTCCCACACTTTGAAACACCTGCCCCACACACTGAAACACCTTCCCCACACACTGAAACCCCTTCCCCACACACTGAAACACCTTCCCCACACACCGAAACACCTTCCCCACACACTGAAACCCCTTCCACACACATTGAAACAACCTCCCCACACAATTAAACCCTCCCCACACACTGAAACAGCTTCCCCACACTCTGAAACAACTTCCCCACACACTGGAAACCCTTCCCCACACACTGAAACCCCTTCCCCACACACTGAAACACCTTCCCCACACACTGAAACAACTTTCCCACACACTGAAACCCCTTCCCCACACACTGAAACACCTTCCCCATGCACTGAAACACCTTCCCCACACACTGAAACCCCTTCCGCACACTCTGAAACCTCTTCCCCACACACCGAAACCCTTCCCCACACACTGAAACACCTTCCTTTCACACTGAAACACTTCCCCACACACTGAAACTCCTTCCCCAGACACTGGAAACCCTTCCCCACACACTGAAACCCCTTCCCCACACTCTGAAACACCTTCCCCACAGACTGAAACCCCATCCCCACAAACTGCAACACATCCCCACCCACTGAAACCCATCGCCACACACTGAAACCCATCCCCACACACTGAAACACCTTCCCCACACACTTAAACACATCCCCACACACTGAAACACCTTCCCCTCATACTGAAACCCTTCCCCACACACTAAAACAACTTCCCCACACACTGAAACTCCTTCCCCACACACTGATATACAATCCCCACACACTGAAACACCTTTCCCACACACTGAAACCCCTTCCCCACACACTGGAACCCTACCCCACACACTGAAACACCTTCCCCAAACACTGAAACCCCTTCCCCACACACTGAAACAGCTTCCCCACACACTGAAACCCCTTCCCCAAGCACTGAAACACCTTCCCCTAACACTGAGACACCTTCCCCACACACTGAAAGCCCTTCCACACTCACTGAAACACCTTCCCCAATCACTGAAACCTTTCCCCAAACATTGAAACCCCTTCCCCACACACTGAAACACCTTCCCCACACACTGAAAGCCCTTCACCACACACTGAAACACCTTCCCCACACACCGAAACACCTTCCCCACACACTGAAACCCCTTCCGCACACACTGAAACACCTTCCCCACACAATGAAACCCTCCGCACACACTGAAACAGCTTCCCCACACACTGAAACACTTCCCCACACAGTGAAACACCTTCCCCACACACTGAAACACCTTCCCCACACACTGAAACCCCTTCCGCATACAATGAAACCCGTCCCCACGCAATAAAACACATCCCCACACAATGAAAACCATCCCCACACAATGAAACACCTTCCCCACTCACTGAAACCCTTCCCGACACACTGAAACACATCCCCACACACTGAAACACCTTCCCCATAAAACTGAAACCCCTTCCCCACACAGTGAAACAGCTTCCCCACACACTGAATCCGCTTCCCCACACACAGAAACACCAACCCCACTCACTGAAACACATTCCCCACACACATAAACACCTTCCCCACGCAACAAAACACCTTCCTCACACACTGAAACCCCTTCCTCACACACTGAAACACCTTCCACACACACTGAAACCCTTCCCCACACACTGAAACGCATTCTCCACTCATTGCAACACATCCCCACACACTGAAACCCCTTCCCCACACACTGGAACCCCTTCCCCATAAACTGCAACACATCCCCACACACTGAAAACCCCTTCCCCACACTGTGAAACACCTTCCCCACACACTGGAACCCCTTCCCCATAAACTGCAACACATCCCCACACACTGAAAACCCCTTCCCCACACTGTGAAACACCTTCCCCACACACTGAAACAGCTTCCCCACACACTGAAACACTTCCCCACACACTGAAACACCTTCCCCACACACTGGAAACCCTTCCCCACACACTGAAACCCCTTCCCAACACATTGAAACACCTTCCCCACACACTGAACCCCCTTCCCCACACACTGAAACACCTTCCCCACACACTGAAACAACTTCCCCACACACTGAAGCCCCTTCCCCACACACTGAAACACCTTCCCCAAACACAGATACCCATTCACCAAACACTGAAACACATTCGGCACACACTGAAGCCCTTCCAAACACACTGAAACCCATTCCCCACACACTGAAACCCCTTCCCCACACACTGAAACCCCTTCTGCACTCACTGAAAGGCCTTCCCCACACACTGAAACCCCTTCCCCACACACTGAAACCCCTTCCGCACATTGTGAAAAATCTTCCCCACAGACTGAAACCCCTTCCCCACACTCTGAAACCCCTTCCGCACACAGTTAAACCCTTCCCCACACACTGAAACACCTTCCCCACACACTGAAACTCCTTCCCCCCACACACTGAAACCCCTTCCCCACACTCTGAAACACCTTCCCCACACACTGGAAACTCCATCCCCACACACTGATATACCATCCCCACACACTGAAACACCTATCCCACACACTGAAACCCCTTCCCCACACACTTAAACACATCCCCACACACTGAACCACCTTCCCCACATGCTGAAACCCTTCCCCACAAACTGCAACACATCCCCACCCACTGAAACCCATCGCCACACACTGAAACCCATCCCCACACACTGAAACACATTCCCCACACACTTAAACACATCCCCACACACTGAACCACCTTCCCCACATACTGAAACCCTTCCCCACACACTAAAACACCTTCCCCACACACTGAAACACCTTCCCCACACACTGATATACCATCCCCACACACTGAAACACCTATCCCACACACTGAAACCCCTTCCCCACACACTGGAACCCTACCCCACACACTGAAACACCTTTCCCAAACACTGAAACCCCTTCCCCACACACTGAAACAGCTTCCCCACACACTGAAACCCCTTCCCCACACACTGAAACACCTTCCCCTAACACTGAGACACCTTCCCCACACACTGAAAGCCCTTCCACACTCACTGAAACACCTTCCCCAATCACTGAAATCTTTCCCCAAACACTGAAACCCCTTCCCAACACATTGAAACTCCTTCCCCACACACTGAACCCCCTTCCACACACACTGAAACACCTTCCCCACACACTGAAACACCTTCCCCAAACACAGATACCCATTCACCAAACACTGAAACACATTCGGCACACACTGAAACCCTTCCAAACACACTGAAACCCATTCCCCACACACTGAAACCCCTTCCCCACACACTGAAACCACTTCTGCACTCACTGAACGGCCTTCCCCACACACTGAAACCCCTTCCCCACACACTGAAACCCCTTCCGCACATTGTGAAAAATCTTCCCCACAGACTGAAACCCCTTCCCCACACTCTGAAACCCCTTCCGCACACAGTTAAACCCTTCCCCACACACTGAAACACCTTCCCCACACAGTGAAATCCCTTCCCCCCACACACTGAAACCCCTTCCCCACACTCTGAAACACCTTCCCCACACACTGAAACACCTATCCCACACACTGAAACCCCTTCCCCACAGACGTAAACACATCCCCACACACTGAACCACCTTCCCCACATGCTGAAACCCTTCCCCACAAACTGCAACACATCCCCACCCACTGAAACCCATCGCCACACACTGAAACCCATCCCCACACACTGAAACACCTTCCCCACACACTTAAACACATCCCCACACACTGAACCACCTTCCCCACATACTGAAACCCTTCCCCACACACTAAAACACCTTCCCCACACACTGAAACACCTTCCCCACACACTGATATACCATCACCACACACTGAAACACCTATCACACACACTGAAACCCCTTCCCCACACACTGGAACCCTACCCCACACACTGAAACACCTTTCCCAAACACTGAAACCCCTTCCCCACACACTGAAACAGCTTCCCCACACACTGAAACCCCTTCCCCACACACTGAAACACCTTCCCCTAACACTGAGACACCTTCCCCACACACTGAAAGCCCTTCCACACTCACTGAAACCCCTTCCCCAATCACTGAAACCTTTCCCCAAACACTGAAACCCCTTCCCCACACACTGAAACACCTTCCCCACACACTGAAACCCCTTCCCCACACACTAAAACACCTTCCCCAGACACCGAAACACCTTCCCCACACACTGAAACCCCTTCCGCACACACTGAAACACCTGCCCCACTCAATGAAACCCTCCCCACACACTGAAACAGCTTCCCCACACACTGAAACACTTCCCCACACACTGAAACACCTTCCCCACACACTGGAAACCCTTCCCCACACACTGAAACCCCTTCCCAACACACTGAAACACCTTCCCCACAGACTGTACCCCCTTCCCCACACACTGAAACACCTCGGCCACACACTGAAACAACTTCCCCACACACTGAAACCCCTTCCACACACACTGAACCACCTTCCCCATACACTGAAACACCTTCCCCACATACTGAAACCACTTCCGCACACTCTGAAACACCTTGCCCACACACCGAAACCCTTCCCCACACACTGAAACACCTTCCCCACACACTGAAACACTTCCCCACACACTGAAACTCCTTCCCCACACAATAGAAACCCTTCGCCACACACTGAAAACCCCTTCCCCACACTGTGAAACACCTTCCCCACACACTGAAACACCTTCCCCACACACTGGAACCCCTTCCCCACACACTGAAACACATCCCCACACACATAAGCCCCTTCCCTAAACAATGAAACATATCCCCACACACTGAAACCCCTTCCCCACACACACTGAAACACCTTCCTCACACACTGAAACACCTTCCCCACACCCTGAAACACATTCCCACACACTGAAAACACTTCCCGCACACTGAAACACCTTCTCCACCCACTGAAACACCTTCCCCACACACTGAAACATCTTCCCCACACACTGAAACCCCTTCTGCACACACTGAAAAATCTTCCTCACTCACTGAAAACCTTCCCCACACTCTGAAAACCTTCCCCACACACAGAAACCCCTTCCCCACACACTGAAACACCTTCCCACACACTGAAACAACTTCCCCACACACTGAAACCCCTTTCCCACACACTGAAACACCTTCCCCACACACTGAAACACCTTCCCCACACTCTGAAACCCCTTCCGCACACACAGAAACACCTTCCCCACACACCGAAACCATTCCCCACACACTGAAACACCTTCCCCACATACTGAAACACTTCGCCACACACTGAAACTCCTTCCCCACACAATGGAAACCCTTCCCCACACACTGAAAACCCCTTCCCCACTCTGTGAAACACCTTCCCCACACACTGAAACACCTTCCCCACACATTGGAACCCCTTCCCCACACACTGAAACCCTTCCCCAAACACTGAAACCCATTCACCACACACTGAAACACATTCCCCACACACTGAAACCCTTCCAAACACACAGAATCATAATCCCCACACACTGAAACCCCTTCCCCACACACTGATACCCCTTCCCCACGCACTGAAACACCTTCCCCACACACCAAAACCCCTCCAGCACACAATGCAACTCATCCCCACACACTGAAACCCATCGCCACACACTGAAACCCATCCCCACACACTGAAACACCTTCCCCAAACACTGAAACACATCCCCACACACTGAACCACCTTCCCCAAATACTGAAACCCTTCCCCACACACTAAAACACCTTCCCCACACACTGAAACACCTTCCCCACACACTGAAATACCATCCCCACACACTGAAACACCTTTCCCACACACTGAAACCCCTTCCCCAAACACTGGAACCCTACCCCACGCACTGAAACACCTTCCCCAAACACTGAAACCCCTTCCCCACTCACTGAAACAGCTTCCCCACACACTGAAACCCCTTCCCCACACACTGAAACACCTTCCCCAAACACTGAGACACCTTCCCCACACACTGAAAGCCCTTCCACACTCACTGAAACACCTTCCCCAAACACTGAAACCCTTCCCCACACACTGAAACCCCTTCCCCACACACTGAAACCCCTTCCCCACACACTGAAACCCTTCCCTACACACTGAAAGCACTTCCCACACTTTGAAACACCTGCCCCACACACTGAAACACCTTCCCCACACACTGAAACCCCTTCCCCACACACTGAAACACCTTCCCCACACACCGAAACACCTTCCCCACACACTGAAACCCCTTCCACACACATTGAAACAACCTCCCCACACAATTAAACCCTCCCCACACACTGAAACAGCTTCCCCACACTCTGAAACAACTTCCCCACACACTGGAAACCCTTCCCCACACACTGAAACCCCTTCCCCACACACTGAAACACCTTCCCCACACACTGAAACAACTTTCCCACACACTGAAACCCCTTCCCCACACACTGAAACACCTTCCCCATGCACTGAAACACCTTCCCCACACACTGAAACCCCTTCCGCACACTCTGAAACCTCTTCCCCACACACCGAAACCCTTCCCCACACACTGAAACACCTTCCTTTCACACTGAAACACTTCCCCACACACTGAAACTCCTTCCCCAGACACTGGAAACCCTTCCCCACACACTGAAACCCCTTCCCCACACTCTGAAACACCTTCCCCACAGACTGAAACCCCATCCCCACAAACTGCAACACATCCCCACCCACTGAAACCCATCGCCACACACTGAAACCCATCCCCACACACTGAAACACCTTCCCCACACACTTAAACACATCCCCACACACTGAAACACCTTCCCCTCATACTGAAACCCTTCCCCACACACTAAAACAACTTCCCCACACACTGAAACTCCTTCCCCACACACTGATATACAATCCCCACACACTGAAACACCTTTCCCACACACTGAAACCCCTTCCCCACACACTGGAACCCTACCCCACACACTGAAACACCTTCCCCAAACACTGAAACCCCTTCCCCACACACTGAAACAGCTTCCCCACACACTGAAACCCCTTCCCCAAGCACTGAAACACCTTCCCCTAACACTGAGACACCTTCCCCACACACTGAAAGCCCTTCCACACTCACTGAAACACCTTCCCCAATCACTGAAACCTTTCCCCAAACATTGAAACCCCTTCCCCACACACTGAAACACCTTCCCCACACACTGAAAGCCCTTCCCCACACACTGAAACACCTTCCCCACACACCGAAACACCTTCCCCACACACTGAAACCCCTTCCGCACACACTGAAACACCTTCCCCACACAATGAAACCCTCCGCACACACTGAAACAGCTTCCCCACACACTGAAACACTTCCCCACACAGTGAAACACCTTCCCCACACACTGAAACACCTTCCCCACACACTGAAACCCCTTCCGCATACAATGAAACCCGTCCCCACGCAATAAAACACATCCCCACACAATGAAAACCATCCCCACACAATGAAACACCTTCCCCACTCACTGAAACCCTTCCCGACACACTGAAACACATCCCCACACACTGAAACACCTTCCCCATAAAACTGAAACCCCTTCCCCACACAGTGAAACAGCTTCCCCACACACTGAATCCGCTTCCCCACACACAGAAACACCAACCCCACTCACTGAAACACATTCCCCACACACATAAACACCTTCCCCACGCAACAAAACACCTTCCTCACACACTGAAACCCCTTCCTCACACACTGAAACACCTTCCACACACACTGAAACCCTTCCCCACACACTGAAACGCATTCTCCACTCATTGCAACACATCCCCACACACTGAAACCCCTTCCCCAAGCACTGAAACACCTTCCCCTAACACTGAGACACCTTCCCCACACACTGAAAGCCCTTCCACACTCACTGAAACACCTTCCCCAATCACTGAACCCTTTCCCCAAACACTGAAACCCCTTCCCCACACACTGAAACACCTTCCCCACACACTGAAACCCCTTCCCCACACACTGAAACACCTTCCCCACACACCGCAACACCTTTCCCACACACTGAAACCCCTTCCTCAAACACTGGAACCCTACCCCACGCACTGAAACACCTTCCCCAAACACTGAAACCCCTTCCCCACACACTGAAACAGCTTCCCCACACACTGAAACCCCTTCCCCACACACTGAAACACCTTCCCCAAACACTGAGACACCTTCCCCACACACTGAAAGCCCTTCCACACTCACTGAAACACCTTCCCCAAACACTGAAACCCTTCCCCACACACTGAAACCCCTTCCCCACACACTGAAACCCCTTCCCCACACACTGAAACCCTTCCCTACACACTGAAAGCACTTCCCACACTCTGAAACACCTGCCCCACACACTGAAACACCTTCCCCACACACTGAAACCCCTTCCCCACACACTGAAACACCTTCCCCACACACCGAAACACCTTCCCCACACACTGAAACCCCTTCCACACACATTGAAACAACCTCCCCACACAATTAAACCCTCCCCACACACTGAAACAGCTTCCCCACACTCTGAAACAACTTCCCCACACACTGGAAACCCTTCCCCACACACTGAAACCCCTTCCCCACACACTGAAACACCTTCCCCACACACTGAAACAACTTTCCCACACACTGAAACCCCTTCCCCACACACTGAAACACCTTCCCCATGCACTGAAACACCTTCCCCACACACTGAAACCCCTTCCGCACACTCTGAAACCTCTTCCCCACACACCGAAACCCTTCCCCACACACTGAAACACCTTCCTTTCACACTGAAACACTTCCCCACACACTGAAACTCCTTCCCCAGACACTGGAAACCCTTCCCCACACACTGAAACCCCTTCCCCACACTCTGAAACACCTTCCCCACAGACTGAAACCCCATCCCCACAAACTGCAACACATCCCCACCCACTGAAACCCATCGCCACACACTGAAACCCATCCCCACACACTGAAACACCTTCCCCACACACTTAAACACATCCCCACACACTGAAACACCTTCCCCTCATACTGAAACCCTTCCCCACACACTAAAACAACTTCCCCACACACTGAAACTCCTTCCCCACACACTGATATACAATCCCCACACACTGAAACACCTTTCCCACACACTGAAACCCCTTCCCCACACACTGGAACCCTACCCCACACACTGAAACACCTTCCCCAAACACTGAAACCCCTTCCCCACACACTGAAACAGCTTCCCCACACACTGAAACCCCTTCCCCAAGCACTGAAACACCTTCCCCTAACACTGAGACACCTTCCCCACACACTGAAAGCCCTTCCACACTCACTGAAACACCTTCCCCAATCACTGAAACCTTTCCCCAAACATTGAAACCCCTTCCCCACACACTGAAACACCTTCCCCACACACTGAAAGCCCTTCCCCACACACTGAAACACCTTCCCCACACACCGAAACACCTTCCCCACACACTGAAACCCCTTCCGCACACACTGAAACACCTTCCCCACACAATGAAACCCTCCGCACACACTGAAACAGCTTCCCCACACACTGAAACACTTCCCCACACACTGAAACACCTTCCCCACACACTGAAACACCTTCCCCACACACTGAAACCCCTTCCGCATACAATGAAACCCGTCCCCACGCAATAAAACACATCCCCACACAATGAAAACCATCCCCACACAATGAAACACCTTCCCCACTCACTGAAACCCTTCCCGACACACTGAAACACATCCCCACACACTGAAACACCTTCCCCATAAAACTGAAACCCCTTCCCCACACAGTGAAACAGCTACCCCACACACTGAATCCGCTTCCCCACACACAGAAACACCAACCCCACTCACTGAAACACATTCCCCACACACATAAACACCTTCCCCACGCAACAAAACACCTTCCTCACACACTGAAACCCCTTCCTCACACACTGAAACACCTTCCACACACACTGAAACCCTTCCCCACACACTGAAACGCATTCTCCACTCATTGCAACACATCCCCACACACTGAAACCCCTTCCCCAAGCACTGAAACACCTTCCCCTAACACTGAGACACCTTCCCCACACACTGAAAGCCCTTCCACACTCACTGAAACACCTTCCCCAATCACTGAACCCTTTCCCCAAACACTGAAACCCCTTCCCCACACACTGAAACACCTTCCCCACACACTGAAACCCCTTCCCCACACACTGAAACACCTTCCCCACACACCGCAACACCTTCCCCACACACTGAAACCCCTTCCGCACACACTGAAACACCTTCCCCACACAATGAAACCCTCCCCACACACTGAAACAGCTTCCCCACACACTGAAACACTTCCCCACACATTGAAACACCTTCCCCACACACTGAAACACCTTCCCCACACACTGAAACCCCTTCCGCATACAATGAATCCCTTCCCCACGCAATAAAACACATCCCCACACACTGAAAACCATCCGCACACAATGAAACACCTTCCCCACTCACTGAAACCCTTCCCGACACACTGAAACACATCCCCACACACTGAAACACCTTCCCCATAAAACTGAAACCCCTTCCCCACACAGTGAAACAGCTTCCCCACACACTGAATCCGCTTCCCCACACACTGAAACACCAACCCCACTCACTGAAACACATTCCCCACACACATAAACACCTTCCCCACGCAACAAAACACCTTCCTCACACACTGAAACCCCTTCTGCACACACTGAAACACCTTCCACACACACTGAAACCCTTCCCCACACACTGAAACGCATTCTCCACTCATTGCAACACATCGCCACACACTGAAACACATTCCCACACGCTGAAACCCCTTCCCCACTCACTGTAACCCTTCCCAAAACACTGCCACCCATTCACCACACACTGAAACACATTCCCCACACACTGAAACCCTTCCAAACACACTGAAACACATTCCCCACCCACTGAAACCCATTCCCCACACACTGAAACCCCTTCTGCACACACTGAAACACCTTCCCCACACACTGATAACACTTCCCCACACACTGAAACCCCTTCCGCACATACTGAAACACCTTCCCCAAACACTGAAAACCCTTCCCCACACACTGAAACCCCTTCCGCACACAGTGAAAACCTTCCCCACACACTGAAACACCTTCCCCACACACTGAAACACATCCCCACACACTTAAACCCCTTCCCTAAACAATGAAACAAATCCCCACACACTGAAACCCCTTCCGCACACACACTGAAACATCTTCCACACACACTGAAACTCCTTCCCCAAACACTGAAACCCCTTCCGCACACAGTGAAACCCTTCCCCACACACTGAAACACCTTCCCCACACCCTGAAACACATTCCCACACACTGAAAACCCTTCCCCACACACTGAAACACCTTCCCCACACACTGAAACTCTTTCCCCACACACTGATATACCATCCCCACACACTGAAACACCTTTCCCACACACTGAAACCCCTTCCCCACACACTGGAACCCTACCCCACACACTGAAACCCCTTCCCCAAGCACTGAAACACCTTCCCCTAGCACTGAGACACCTTCCCCACACACTGAAAGCCCTTCCACACTCACTGAAACACCTTCCCCAATCACTGAAACCTTTCCCCAAACACTGAAACCCCTTCCCCACACACTGAAACACCTTCCCCACACACCGAAACACCTTCCCCACACACTGAAACCCCTTCCGCACACACTGAAACACCTTCCCCACACAATGAAACCCTCCCCACACACTGAAACAGCTTCCCCACACACTGAAACACTTCCCCACACACTGAAACACCTTCCCCACACACTGAAACACCTTCCCCACACACTGAAACCCCTTCCGCATACAATGAAACCCGTCCCCACGCAATAAAACACATCCCCACACACTGAAAACCATCCCCACACAATGAAACACCTTCCCCACTCACTGAAACCCTTCCCGACACACTGAAACACATCCCCACACACTGAAACACCTTCCCCATAAAACTGAAACCCCTTCCCCACACAGTGAAACAGCTTCCCCACACACTGAATCCGCTTCCCCACACACAGAAACACCAACCCCACTCACTGAAACACATTCCCCACACACATAAACACCTTCCCCACGCAACAAAACACCTTCCTCACACACTGAAACCCCTTCCGCACACACTGAAACACCTTCCACACACACTGAAACCCTTCCCCACACACTGAAACGCATTCTCCACTCATTGCAACACATCCCCACACACTGAAACCCCTTCCCCAAGCACTGAAACACCTTCCCCTAACACTGAGACACCTTCCCCACACACTGAAAGCCCTTCCACACTCACTGAAACACCTTCCCCAATCACTGAAACCTTTCCCCAAACACTGAAACCCCTTCCGCACACACTGAAACACCTTCCCCACACACTGAAACCCCTTCCCCACACACTGAAACACCTTCCCCACACACCGAAACACCTTCCCCACACACTGAAACTCCTTCCGCACACACTGAAACACCTTCCCCACACAATGAAACCCTCCCCACACACTGAAACAGCTTCCCCACACACTGAAACACTTCCCCACACACTGAAACACCTTCCCCACACACTGAAACACCTTCCCCACACACTGAAACCCCTTCCGCATACAATGAAACCCTTCCCCACGCAATAAAACACATCCCCACACACTGAAAACCATCCCCACACAATGAAACACCTTCCCCACTCACTGAAACCCTTCCCGACACACTGAAACACATCCCCACACACTGAAACACCTTCCCCATAAAACTGAAACCCCTTCCCCACACAGTGAAACAGCTTCCCCACACACTGAATCCGCTTCCCCACACACTGAAACACCAACCCCACTCACTGAAACACATTCCCCACACACATAAACACCTTCCCCACTCAACAAAACATCTTCCTCACACACTGAAACCCCTTCTGCACACACTGAAACACCTTCCACACACACTGAAACCCTTCCCCACACACTGAAACGCATTCTCCACTCATTGCAACACATCGCCACACACTGAAACACATTCCCACACGCTGAAACCCCTTCCCCACTCACTGTAACCCTTCCCAAAACACTGACACCCATTCACCACACACTGAAACACATTCCCCACACACTGAAACCCTTCCAAACACACTGAAACACATTCCCCACCCACTGAAACCCATTCCCCACACACTGAAACCCCTTCTGCACACACTGAAACACCTTCCCCACACACTGATAACACTTCCCCACACACTGAAACCCCTTCCGCACATACTGAAACACCTTCCCCACACACTGAAACACATCCCCACACACTTAAACCCCTTCCCTAAACAATGAAACAAATCCCCACACACTGAAACCCCTTCCGCACACACACTGAAACACCTTCCCCACACCCTGAAACACATTCCCACACACTGAAAACCCTTCCCCACACACTGAAACACCTTCCCCACACACTGAAACTCTTTCCCCACACACTGATATACCATCCCCACACACTGAAACCCCTTCTGCACACACTGAAACCCCTTCCCCACACACTGGAACCCTACCCCACACACTGAAACCCCTTCCCCAAGCACTGAAACACCTTCCCCTAACACTGAGACACCTTCCCCACACACTGAAAGCCCTTCCACACTCACTGAAACACCTTCCCCAATCACTGAAACCTTTCCCCAAACACTGAAACCCCTTCCCCAAACACTGAAACACCTTCCCCACACACTGAAACCCCTTCCGCACACACTGAAACACCTTCCCCACACACCGAAACACCTTCCCCACACACTGAAACCCCTTCCGCACACACTGAAACACCTTCCCCACACAATGAAACCCTCCCCACACACTGAAACAGCTTCCCCACACACTGAAACACTTCCCCACACACTGAAACACCTTCCCCACACACTGAAACACCTTCCCCACACACTGAAACCCCTTCCGCATACAATGAAACCCGTCCCCACGCAATAAAACACATCCCCACACACTGAAAACCATCCCCACACAATGAAACACCTTCCCCACTCACTGAAACCCTTCCCGACACACTGAAACACATCCCCACACACTGAAACACCTTCCCCATAAAACTGAAACCCCTTCCCCACACAGTGAAACAGCTTCCCCACAAACTGAAACCCCTTCCGCACACACTGAAACACCTTCCCCACACAATGAAACCCTCCCCACACACTGAAACAGCTTCCCCACACACTGAAACCCCTTCCCCACACACTGAAACACCTTCCCCACACACTGAAATACCTTCCCCACACACTGAAACCCCTTCCGCATACAATGAAACCCGTCCCCACGCAATAAAACACATCCCCACACACTGAAAACCATCCCCACACAATGAAACACCTTCCCCACTCACTGAAACCCTTCCCGACACACTGAAACACATCCCCACACACTGAAACACCTTCCCCATAAAACTGAAACCCCTTCCCCACACAGTGAAACAGCTTCCCCACAAACTGAAACCCCTTCCGCACACACTGAAACACCTTCCCCACACAATGAAACCCTCCCCACACACTGAAACAGCTTCCCCACACACTGAAACCCCTTCCCCACACACTGAAACACCTTCCCCACACACTGAAACACCTTCCCCACACACTGAAACCCCTTCCGCATACAATGAAACCCGTCCCCACGCAATAAAACACATCCCCACACACTGAAAACCATCCCCACACAATGAAACACCTTCCCCACTCACTGAAACCCTTCCCGACACACTGAAACACATCCCCACACACTGAAACACCTTCCCCATAAAACTGAAACCCCTTCCCCACACAGTGAAACAGCTTCCCCACACACTGAATCCGCTTCCCCACACACTGAAACACCAACCCCACTCACTGAAACACATTCCCCACACACATAAACACCTTCCCCACGCAACAAAACACCTTCCTCACACACTGAAACCCCTTCTGCACACACTGAAACACCTTCCACACACACTGAAACCCTTCCCCACACACTGAAACGCATTCTCCACTCATTGCAACACATCGCCACACACTGAAACACATTTCCACACGCTGAAACCCCTTCCCCACTCACTGTAACCCTTTCCAAAACACTGACACCCATTCACCACACACTGAAACACATTCCCCACACACTGAAACACTTCCAAACACACTGAAACACATTCCCCACCCACTGAAACCCATTCCCCACACACTGAAACCCCTTCTGCACACACTGAAACACCTTCCCCACACACTGATAACACTTCCCCACACACTGAAACCCCTTCCGCACATACTGAAACACCTTCCCCAAACACTGAAAACCCTTCCCCACACACTGAAACCCCTTCCGCACACAGTGAAAACCTTCCCCACACACTGAAACACCTTCCCCACACACTGCAACACATCCCCACACACTTAAACCCCTTCCCTAAACAATGAAACAAATCCCCACACACTGAAACCCCTTCCGCACACACACTGAAACATCTTCCTCACACACTGAAACTCCTTCCCCAAACACTGAAACCCCTTCCGCACACAGTGAAACCCTTCCCCACACACTGAAACACCTTCCCCACACCCTGAAACACATTCCCACACACTGAAAACCCTTCCCCACACACTGAAACACCTTCTCCACCCACTGAAACACCTTCCCCACACACTGAAACACCTTCCCCACACACTGAAACCCCTTCTGCAAAGACTGAAAAATCTTCCTCACTCACTGAAAACCTTCCCCACACTCTGAAACACCTTCCCCACACTCTGAAACCCTTCCCCACACACTGAAACCCCTTCCCCACACACTGAAACACCTTCCCCACACACTGAAACAACTTCCCCACACACTGAAACCCCTTCCCCACACACTGAAACACCTTCCCCATGCACTGAAACACCTTCCCCACACACTGAAACCCCTTCCGCACACACTGAAACACCTTCCGCACACACCGAAACCCTTCCCCACACACTGAAACACCTTCCCCACACACTGAAACACTTCCCCACACATTGAAACTCCTTCCCCACACAATGGAAACCCTTCCCCACACACTGAAAACCCCTTCCCCACACTGTGAAACACCTTCCCCACACACTGAAACACCTTCCCCACACACTGGAACCCCTTCCCCATAAACTGCAACACATCCCCACACACTGAAACACCTTCCCCACACACTGATACCCCTTCCCCACACACTGCAACCCTTCCCCAAACACTTAATCCATTCACCACAAACTGAAACACATTCCCCACACACTGAAACCCTTCCAAACACACAGAATCACAATTCCCACACACTGAAACACCTTCCCCACACACTGAAACCCCTTCCCCACACACTGAAACACCTTCCCCACACACCGAAACACCTTCCCCACACACTGAAACCCCTTCCGCACACACTAAAACATCTTCCCCACACAATGAAACCCTTCCCCAGACACTGGAAACCCTTCCCCACACACTGAAACCCCTTCCCAACACATTGAAACACCTTCCCCACACATTGAAACCCCTTCCCCACACACTGAAACACCTTCCCCACACACTGAAACAACTTCCCCACACAATGAAGCCCCTTCCCCACACACTGAAACACCTTCCCCAAACACTGATACCCATTCACCAAACACTGAAACACATTCGGCACACACTGAAACCCCTTCTGCACTCACTGAAAGGCCTTCCCCACACACTGAAACCCCTTCCCCACAGACTGAAACCCCTTCCGCACATTGTGAAAAATCTTCCCCACCGACTGAAACCCCTTCCCCACACTCTGAAATCCCTTGCGCACACAGTTAAACCCTTCCCCACACACTGAAACACCTTCCCCACACACTGAAACACATCCCCACACACTGAAACCCCTTCCCCACACACTGAAACTATTCCCCACACACTGAAACCCCTTCCCCCCACACACTGAAACACCTTCCCCACACACTGAAACTCCTTCCCCACACACTGAAACACCTTCCACACACAGTGAAACCCTTCCCCAAACACTGAAACCCCTTCCCCACACACTGAAATACATCCCCACACACTGAAACCCCTTCCCCACACACTGAAACACCTTTCCCATACACTGAAACACCTTCCCCACACACTGAAACCCCTTCCGCACACTCTGAAACACCTTGCCCACACACCGAAACCCTTCCCCACATACTTAAGCACCTTCCCCACACACTGAAACACTTCCCCACACACTGAAACACCTTCCCCAGACACAGGTAACCCTTCCCCACACACTGAAACCCCTTCCCCACACTGTGAAACACCTTCCCCACACACTGAAACTCCATCCCCACAAACTGCAACACGTCCCCACCCACTGAAAGACCTTCCCCACACACTGAAACCCCTTCCCCACACACTGAAACCATTCCCCAAACACTGAAACCCATTCACCACACACTGAAACACATTTCCCACACACTTAAACCCTTCCAAACACACAGAATCACAATCCCCACACACTGAAACACCTTCCCCACACACTGGAACCCCTTCCCCACACACTAAAACACCTTCCCCACACACTGAAACACCTTCCCCACACACTGAAATACCATCCCCACACACTGAATCACCTTTCCCACACACTGAAACCCCTTCCACACACACTGCAACCCTTCCCCACACACTGAAACACCTTCCCCAAACACTGAAACACTTCCCACACACTGAAGCACCTTCCCCACACACTGGAAACCCTTCCCCACACACTAAAATCCCTTCCCCACACACAGAAACACCTTCCCCACACACTGAAACGCCATCCCCACACACTGCAACACATTGCCGCACACTGAAACACATTCCCCACACGCTGAAACCCCTTCCCCAAACACTGTAACCCTTCCCCAAACACTGATACCCATTCACCAAACACTGAAACACATTCGGCACACACTGAAACCCTTCCAAACACACTGAAACCCATTCCCCATACACTGAAACCCCTTCCCCACACACTGAAACCCCTTCTGCACTCACTGAAATGCCTTCCCCACACACTGAAACCCCTACCCCACACACTGAAACCCCTTCCGCACATTGTGAAAAATCTTCCCCACAGACTGAAACCCCTTCCCCACACTCTGAAACCCCTTCCGCACACAGTTAAACCCTTCCCCACACACTGAAACACCTTCCCCACACACTGAAACACATCCCCACACACTGAAACCCCTTCCCCACACACTGAAACAATTCCCCACACACTGAAACCCCTTCCCCCCACACACTGAAACACCTTCCCCACACACTGAAACTCCTTCCCCACACACTGAAACAACTTCCACACGCAGTGAAACCCTTCTTCAAACACTGAAACCCCTTCCGTACACACTGAAACACATCCCCACACACTGAAACCCCTTCCCCACACACTGAAACACCTTCCCCACACACTGAAACCCCTTCCGCACACTCTGAAACCCCTTGCCCACACACCGAAACCCTTCCCCACATACTTAAACACCTTCCCCACACACTGAAACCCTTCCCCACACACTGAAGCCCCTTCCCCAGACACAGGTAACCCTTCCCCACACACTGAAACCCCTTCCCCACACTGTGAAGCACCTTCCCCACACACTGAAACCCCATCCCCACAAACTGCAACACATCCCCACACACTGAAACACCTTCCCCACACACTGAAACCCCTTCCCCACACACTGAAACACATTTCCCACACACTTAAACCCTTCCAAACACACAGAATCACAATCCCCACACACTGAAACACCTTCCCCACACACTGGAACCCCTTCCCCACACACTAAAACACCTTCCCCACACACTGAAACCCCTTCCACACACACTGAAACCCTTCCCCACACACTGAAGCACCTTCCCCACACACTGAAACACTTCCCACACACTGAAGCACCTTCCCCACACACTGGAAACCCTTCCCCACACACTGAAATCCCTTCCCCACAAACAGAAACACCTTCCCCACACACTGAAACGCCATCCCCACACACTGCAACACATTGCCGCACACTGAAACACATTCCCCACACGCTGAAACCCCTTCACCAAACACTGTAACCCTTCCCCAAAAACTGATACCCATTCACCAAACACTGAAACACATTCGGCACACACTGAAACCCTTCCAAACACACTGAAACCCATTCCCCACACACTGAAACCCCTTCCCCACACACTGAAACCCCTTCTGCACTCAATGAAAGGCCTTCCCCAAACACTGAAACCCCTTCCCCACACACTGAAACCCCTTCCGCACATTGTGAAAAATCTTCCCCACAGACTGAAACCCCTTCCCCACACTCTGAAACCCCTTCCGCATACAGTTAAACCCTTCCCCACACACTGAAACACCTTCCCCACACACTGAAACACATCCCCACACACTGAAACAATTCCCCACACACTGAAACCCCTTCCCCCCACACACTGAAACACCTTCCCCACACACTGAAACTCCTTCCCCACACACTGAAACACCTTCCAAACACAGTGAAACCCTTCCCCAAACACTGAAACCCCTTCCCCACACACTGAAACACATCCCCACACACTGAAACCCCTTCCCCACACACTGAAACACCTTCCCCATACACTGAAACACCTTCCCCACACACTGAAACCCCTTCCGCACACTCTGAAACACCTTGCCCACACACCGAAACCCTTCCCCACATACTTAAACACCTTCCCCACACACTGAAACACTTCCCCACACACTGAAACCCCTTCCCCAGACACAGGTAACCCTTCCCCACACACTGAAACCCCTTCCCCACACTGTGAAACACCTTCCCCACACACTGAAACCCCAACCCCACAAACTGCAACAAATCCCCACACACTGAAACACCTTCCCCACACACTGAAGCCCCTTCCCCACACACTGAAACCATTCCCCAAACACTGAAACCCATTCACCACACACTGAAACACATTTCCCACACACTTAAACCCTTCCAAACACACAGAACCACAATCCCCACACACTGAAACACCTTCCCCACACACTGGAACCCCTTCCCCACACACTAAAACACCTTCCCCACACACTGAAACACCTTCCCCACACACTGAAATACCATCCCCACACACTGAATCACCTTTCCCACACACTGAAACCCCTTCCACACACACTGAAACCCTTCCCCACACACTGAAACACCTTCCCCACACACTGAAACACTTCCCACACACTGAAGCACCTTCCCCACACACAGGAAACCCTTCCCCACACACTGACATCCCTTCCCCACACACAGAAACACCTTCCCCACACACTGAAACGCCATCCCCACACACTGCAACACATTGCCGCACACTGAAACACATTCCCCACACGCTGAAACCCGTTCCCCAAACACTGTAACCCTTCCCCAAACACTGATACCCATTCGCCAAACACTGAAACACATTCGGCACACACTGAAACCCTTCCAAACACACTGAAACCCATTCCCCACACACTGAAACCCCTTCCCCACACACTGAAACCCCTTCTGCACTCACTGAAAGGCCTTCCCCACACACTGAAACCCCTTCCCCACACACTGAAACCCCTTTCGCACATTGTGAAAAATCTTCCCCACAGACTGAAACCCCTTCCCCACACTCTGAAACCCCTTCCGCACACAGTTAAACCCTTCCCCACACACTGAAACACCTTCCCCACACACTGAAACACATCCCCACACACTGAAACCCCTTCCCCACACACTGAAACAATTCCCCACACACTGAAACACCTTCCCCCCACACACTGAAACACCTTTCCCACACACTGAAACTCCTTCCCCACACACTGAAACACCTTCCACACACAGTGAAACCCTTCCCCAAACACTGAAACCCCTTCCCCACACACTGAAACACTTCCCCACACACTGAAACCCCTTCCCCACACACTGAAACACCTTCCCTATACACTGAAACCCCTTCCGCACACACTGAAAATTCTTCCACACACACTGAAAACCTTCCCCACACACTGAAACACCTTCCCCACACACTGAAACCCTTCCCCACACACGGAAACCATTCCCCAAACACTGAAACCCATTCACCACACACTGAAACACATTTCCCACACTCTTAAACCCTTCCAAACAAACAGAATCACAATCCCCACACACTAAAACACCTTCCCCATACACTGAAACCTCTTCCCCACACACTAAAGCATCTTCCCCACACACTGAAACACCTTCCCCACACACTGAAATACCATCCCCACACACTGAAACATCTTTCCCACACACTGGAACCCCTTCCACACACACTGAAACCCTTCCCCACACACTGAAACACCTTCCCCACACACTGAAAAACTTCCCACACACTGAAGCACCTTCCCCACACACTGAAACCCCTTCCCCACACACTGAAACCCCTTCCCCACACACTGAAACCCCTTCCACACACACTGAAACACCTTCCCCACACACTGAAACCCCTTCCGCATACAATGAAACCCATCCCCACGCAATAAAACACATCCCCACACACTGAAAACCATCCCCACACAATGAAACACCTTCCCCACTCACTGAAACCCTTCCCGACACACTGAAACACATCCCCACACACTGAAACACATCCTCACACACTAAAACACCTTCCCCATAAAACTGAATCCCCTTCCCCACACAGAGAAACATCTTCCCCACACACTGAATCCGCTTCCCCACACACTGAAACACCAACCCCACACACTGAAACACATTCCCCACACACATAAACACCTTCCCCACGCAACAAAACACCTTCCTCACACACTGAAACCCCTTCCGCACACACTGAAACACCTTCCACACACACTGAAACCCTTCCCCACACACTGAAACGCATTCTCCACTCATTGCAACACATCGCCACACACTGAAACACATTCCCACACGCTGAAACCCCTTCCCCACTCACTGTAACCCTTCCCAAAACACTGACACCCATTCACCACACACTGAAACACATTCCCCACACACTGAAACCCTTCCAAACACACAGAAACACATTCCCCACACACTGAAACCCATATCCCACACACTGAAACCCCTTCTGCACACACTGAAACACCTTCCCCACACACTGATAACCCTTCCGCACAAACTGAAACCCCTTCCGCACATACTGAAACACCTTCCCCAAACACTGTAAACCCTTCCCCACACACTGAAACCCCTTCCGCACACAGTTAAAACCTTCCCCACACACTGAAACACCTTCCCCACACACTGAAACACATCCCCACACACTTAAACCCCTTCCCTAAACAATGAAACAAATCCCCACACACTGAAACCCCTTCCCCACACACACTGAAACATCTTCCTCACACACTGAAACTCCTTCCCCAAACACTGAAACCCCTTCTGCACACAGTGAAACCCTTCCCCACACACTGAAACACCTTCCCCACACCCTGAAACACATTCCCACACACTGAAAACACTTCCCCACACACTGAAACACCTTCTCCACCCACTGAAACACCTTCCCCACACACTGAAACACCTTCCCCACACACTGAAACCCCTTCTGCAAAGACTGAAAAATCTTCCTCACTCACTGAAAACCTTCCCCATACTCTGAAACACCTTCCCCACACTCTGAAACCCTTCCCCACACACTGAAACCCCTTCCCCACACACTGAAACACCTTCCCCACACACTGAAACAACTTCCCCACACACTGAAACCCCTTCCCCACACACTGAAACACCTTCCCCATGCACTGAAACACCTTCCCCACACACTGAAACCCCTTCCGCACACACTGAAACACCTTCCGCACACATCGAAACCCTTCCCCACACACTGAAACACCTTCCCCACACACTGAAACACTTCCCCACACATTGAAACTCCTTCCCCACACAATGGAAACCCTTCCCCACACACTGAAAACCCCTTCCCCACACTGTGAAACACCTTCCCCACACACTGAAACACCTTCCCCACACACTGGAACCCCTTCCCCATAAACTGCAACACATCCCCACACACTGAAACAACTTCGCCGCACACTGAAACCCCTTCCCCACACACTGCAACCCTTCCCCAAACACTTAATCCATTCACCACAAACTGAAACACATTCCCCACACACTGAAACCCTTCCAAACACACAGAATCACAATTCACACACGCTGAAACACTTTCCCCACACACTGAAACCCCTTCCCCACACACTGAAACACCCTCCCCACACACCGAAACACCTTCCCCACACACTGAAACCCCTTCCGCACACACTAAAACACCTTCCCCACACAATGAAACCCTCCCCACACACTGAAACAGCTTCCCCACACACTGAAACACTTCCCCACACACTGAAACACCTTCCCCACACACTGGAAACCCTTCCCCACACACTGAAACCCCTTCCCAACACACTGAAACACCTTCCCCACACACTGAACCCCCTTCCCCACACACTGAAACACCTTCCCCACACACTGAAACAACTTCCCCACACACCGAAACCCTTCCCTACATACTTAAACACCTTCCCCACACACTGAAACACTTCCCCACACACTGAAACCCCTTCCCCAGACACAGGTAACCCTTCCCCACACACTGAAACCCCTTCCCCACACTGTGAAACACCTTCCCCACACAGTGAAACCCAATCCCCACAAACTGCAACACATCCCCACACACTGAAACACCTTCCCCACAAACTGAAACCCCTTCCCCACACACTGAAACCATTCCCCAAACACTGAAACCCATTCACCACACACTGAAACACATTTCCCACACACTTAAACCCTTCCAAACACACAGAATCACAATCCCCACACACTGAAACACCTTCCCCACACACTGGAACCCCTTCCCCACACACTAAAACACCTTCCCCACACACTGAAACACCTTCCCCACACACTGAAATACCATCCCCACACACTGAATCACCTTTCCCACACACTGAAACCCCTTCCACACACACTGAAACCCTTTCCCACACACTGAATCACCTTCCCCACACACTGAAACACTTCCCACCAACTGAAGCACCTTCGCCACGCACTGGAAACCCTTCCCCACACACTGAAATCCCTTCCCCACACACAGAAACACCTTCCCCACACAATGAAACGCCATCCCCACACACTGCAACACATTGCCGCATACTGAAACACATTCCCCACACGCTGAAACCCCTTCCCCAAACACTATAACCCTTCCCCAAACACTGATACCCATTCACCAAACACTGAAACACATTCGGCACACACTGAAACCCTTCCAAACAAACAGAAACCCATTCCCCACACACTGAAACCCCTTCCCCACACACTGAAACCCCTTCTGCACTCACTGAAAGGCCTTCCCCACAGACTGAAACCCCTTCCCCACACTCTGAAATCCCTTCCGCACACAGTTAAACCCTTCCCCACACACTGAAACACCTTCCCCACACACTGAAACACATCCCCACACACTGAAACCCCTTCCCCACACACTGAAACAATTCCCCACACACTGAAACCCCTTCCCCCCACACACTGAAACACCTTCCCCACACACTGAAACTCCTTCCCCACACACTGAAACACCTTCCACACACTGAAACCCCTTCCCCACACACGGAAACACCTTCCCTATACACTGAAACCCCTTCCGCACACACTGAAAATTCTTCCCCACACACTGAAAACCTTCCCCACACACTGAAACACCTTCCCCACACACTGAAACCCTTCCCCACACACGGAAACCGCTTCCCCACACACTGTAACACCTTTCCCACACACTGAAACAACTTCCCGACACACTGAAACCCCTTCCCCCCAAACTGAAACACGTTCCCCATACACTGAAACACCTTCCCCACACACTGAAACCCCTTCCGCACACTCTGAAACACATTCCCCACACACTGAAACCCTTCCCCACACACTGAAACACCTTCCCCACACACTGAAACACTTCCCCACGCACTGAAACTCCTTCCCCAGACACTGGAAACACTTCCCCACACTCTGAAACCCCATCCCCACACTCTGAAACAGCTTCCCCACACACTGAAACCCCATCCCCATAAACTGCAACACATCCCCACACACTGAAACCCCTTCCCCACACACTGCAACCCTTCCCCAAACACTGAAATCCATTCACCACACACTGAAACACATTCCCCACACACTGAAACCCTTCCAAACACACAGAATCACAATTCCCACACACTGAAACCCCTTCCCCACACACTGAAACGCCTTCCCCACACACTGAAACACCTTCCCCACACACTGAAACCCCTTCCGCATACAATGCATCTCATCCCCGCACACTGAAACCCATCGCCACACACTGAAACCCTTCCCCACACACTGAAACACATCTCCACAATCTGAAACACATCCTCACACACTGAATCACCTTCCCCACATACTGAAACCCCTTCCTCACACACTAAAACACCTTCGCCACACACTGAAACACCTTTGCCAGACACTGAAATACCATCCCCACACACTGAACCACCTTTCCCACATACTGAAACCCCATCCCCAGACACTTAAACACCTTCCCCACACCATGAAATACCATCCCCACACACTGGAACACCTATCCCACACATTGAAACCCCTTCCCCACACACTGGAACCCTACCACATCCACTGAAACACCTTCCCCAAACACTGAAACCCCTTCACCACACACTGAAACAGCTTCCCCACACACTGAAATCCCTTCCCCACAAACTGAAACACCTTCCCCACACACTGAAACACCTTCCCCACACACTGAAACACCTTCCCCACACACTGAAACCCCTTCCGCACACACTGAAACACCTTCCCCACACACTGAAACTCTTCCCCACACACTGAAACACCATCCCCACACACTGAAACCCCTTCCGCACACACTGAAACACCTTCCCCACACACTGAAACTCTTCCCCACACACTGAAACACCTTCCCCACAAACTGAAACAACTCCCCCACACACTGAAACCCCTTCCCCACACACTGAAACACCTTCCCCATACACTGAAACACCTTCCCCACACACTGAAACCCCTTCCGCACGCACTGAAACACCTTCCCCACACACCGAAACCCTTCCCCACACACTGAAACACCTTCCCCACACACTGAAACACTTCCCCACTCACTGAAACTCCTTCCCCAGACACTGGGAAACCGTCCACACAAACTGAAACCCCTTCCCCACACACTGAAACACCTTCCCCGCACACTGAAACCCCTTCCACACACACTGAAACACCTTCCCCACACACTGAAACCCCTTCCGCATACAATGAAACCCATCCCCACACAATAAAAACCATCCCCACACACTGAAAACCATCCCCACACAATGAAACACCTTCCGCACACACTGAAACCCTTCCCGACACACTGAAACACATCCCCACACACTGAAACACATCCCCACACACTAAAACACCTTCCCCACACACTAAAACCCATTCCCCACACACTGAAATACCTTTCCCACAAACTGAAACCCCTTCCCCACACACTGGAACCCTAACCCACACACTGAAACATCTTCTCCAAACACTGAAACCCCTTCCACACACACTGAAACAGCTTCCTCACACACTGAAACCGCTTCCCCAAACACTGAAACACCTACCCCACCCACTGAAACACCTTCCCCACACACTGAAACACCTTCCCCGCACACTGAAACCCCTGCCGCACACACTGAAACACCTTCCCCACACACTGAAACCCTGCCCCACACACTCAAACCCCTTCCCCACACACTGAAACACTTCCCCACACACTGAAACCCCTTCCCACACATTGAAACAACTTCCCCACACAATGAAACACCTACCCCACACACTGAAACCCCTTCCCCACACACAGAAACCCCTTCCGCACTCACTGAAACACCTTCCCCAAACACTGAAACCCATCCACACATACTGAAACACCTTACGCACACACTGAAACACCTTCCCCACACACAGAAACACCTTCCCCACACACTGAAACGCCATCCCCACACACTGCAACACATTGCCGCATACTGAAACACATTCCCCACACGCTGAAACCCCTTCCCCAAACACTGTAACCCTTCCCCAAACACTGATACCCATTCACCAAACACTGAAACACATTCGGCACACACTGAAACCCTTCCAAACACACTGAAACCCATTCCCCACACACTGAAACCCCTTCCCCACACACTGAAACCCCTTCTGCACTCACTGAAATGCCTTCCCCACACACTGAAACCCCTTCCCCACACACTGAAACCCCTTCCGCACATTGTGAAAAATCTTCCCCACAGACTGAAACCCCTTCCCCACACTCTGAAATCCCTTCCGCACACAGTTAAACCCTTCCCCACAAACTGAAACACCTTCCCCACACACTGAAACACATCCCCACACACTGAAACCCCTTCCCCACACACTGAAACAATTCCCCACACACTGAAACCCCTTCCCCCCACACACTGAAACACCTTCCCCACACACTGAAACTCCTTCCCCACACACTGAAAAACCTTCCACACACTGAAACCCCTTCCCCACACACGGAAACACCTTCCCTATACACTGAAACCCCTTCCGCACACACTGAAAATTCTTCCCCACACACTGAAAACCTTCCCCACACACTGAAACACCTTCCCCACACACTGAAACCCTTCCCCACACACGGAAACCGCTTCCCCACACACTGTAACACCTTTCCCACACACTGAAACAACTTCCCGACACACTGAAACCCCTTCCCCCCAAACTGAAACACGTTCCCCATACACTGAAACACCTTCCCCACACACTGAAACCCCTTCCGCACACTCTGAAACACATTCCCCACACACTGAAACCCTTCCCCACACACTGAAACACCTTCCCCACACACTGAAACACTTCCCCACACACTGAAACTCCTTCCCCAGACACTGGAAACACTTCCCCACACTCTGAAACCCCATCCCCACACTCTGAAACAGCTTCCCCACACACTGAAACACCATCCCCATAAACTGCAACACATCCCCACACACTGAAACCCCTTCCCCACACACTGCAACCCTTCCCCAAACACTGAAATCCATTCACCACACACTGAAACACATTCCCCACACACTGAAACCCTTCCAAACACACAGAATCACAATTCCCACACACTGAAACCCCTTCCCCACACACTGAAACGCCTTCCCCACACACTGAAACACCTTCCCCACACACTGAAACCCCTTCCGCATACAATGCATCTCATCCCCGCACACTGAAACCCATCGCCACACACTGAAACCCTTCCCCACACACTGAAACACATCTCCACAATCTGAAACACATCCTCACACACTGAATCACCTTCCCCACATACTGAAACCCCTTCCTCACACACTAAAACACCTTCGCCACACACTGAAACACCTTTGCCAGACACTGAAATACCATCCCCACACACTGAACCACCTTTCCCACATACTGAAACCCCATCCCCAGACACTTAAACACCTTCCCCACACCATGAAATACCATCCCCACACACTGGAACACCTATCCCACACATTGAAACCCCTTCCCCACACACTGGAACCCTACCACATCCACTGAAACACCTTCCCCAAACACTGAAACCCCTTCACCACACACTGAAACAGCTTCCCCACACACTGAAATCCCTTCCCCACAAACTGAAACACCTTCCCCACACACTGAAACATCTTCCCCACACACTGAAACACCTTCCCCACACACTGAAACCCCTTGCGCACACACTGAAACACCTTCCCCACACACTGAAACTCTTCCCCACACACTGAAACACCTTCCCCACACACTGAAACCCCTTCCGCACACACTGAAACACCTTCCCCACACACTGAAACTCTTCCCCACACACTGAAACACCTTCCCCACAAACTGAAACAACTCCCCCACACACTGAAACCCCTTCCCCACACACTGAAACACCTTCCCCATACACTGAAACACCTTCCCCACACACTGAAACCCCTTCCGCACGCACTGAAACACCTTCCCCACACACCGAAACCCTTCCCCACACACTGAAACACCGTCCCCACACACTGAAACACTTCCCCACTCACTGAAACTCCTTCCCCAGACACTGGGAAACCGTCCACACAAACTGAAACCCCTTCCCCACACACTGAAACACCTTCCCCGCACACTGAAACCCCTTCCACACACACTGAAACACCTTCCCCACACACTGAAACCCCTTCCGCATACAATGAAACCCATCCCCACACAATAAAACCCATCCCCACACACTGAAAACCATCCCCACACAATGAAACACCTTCCGCACACACTGAAACCCTTCCCGACACACTGAAACACATCCCCACACACTGAAACACATCCCCACACACTAAAACACCTTCCCCACACACTAAAACCCCTTCCCCACACACTGAAACACCTTTCCCACAAACTGAAACCCCTTCCCCACACACTGGATCCCTAACCCACACACTGAAACATCTTCTCCAAACACTGAAACCCCTTCCCCACACACTGAAACAGCTTCCTCACACACTGAAACCGCTTCCCCAAACACTGAAACACCTACCCCACCCACTGAAACACCTTCCCCACACACTGAAACACCTTTCCCGCACACTGAAACCCCTGCCGCACACACTGAAACACCTTCCCCACACACTGAAACCCTGCCCCACACACTCAAACCCCTTCCCCACACACTGAAACACTTCCCCACACACTGAAACCCCTTCCCACACATTGAAACAACTTCCCCACACACTTAAACACCTACCCCACACACTGAAACCCCTTCCCCACACACTGAAACACCTTCCCCACGCAACAAAACACCTTCCCCACACACAGAAACCCCTTCCGCACTCACTGAAACACCTTCCCCACACACTGAAACCCATCCCCACATACTGAAACACCTTACGCACACACTGAAACACCTTCCCCACACACTGAAACTCTTCCCCACACACTGAAAAACCTTCCCCACACACTGAAACCCCTTCCGCACACACTGAAACACCTTCCCCACACACTGAAACTCTTCCCCACACACTGAAACACCTTCCCCGCAAACTGAAACAACTCCCCCACACACTGAAACCCCTTCCCCACACACTGAAACACCTTCCAAATACACTGAAACACCTTCCCCACACACTGAAACCCCATCCGCACGCATTGAAACACCTTCCCCACACACCGAAACCCTTCCCCACACACTGAAACACCTTCCCCACACACTGAAACACTTCCCCACTCACTGAAACTCCTTCCCCAGACACTGGAAACCCGTCCACACACACTGAAACCCCTTCCCCACACTCTGAAACACCTTCCCCGCCCACTGAAACCCCTTCCACACACACTGAAACACCTTCCCCACACACTGAAACCCCTTCCGCATACAATGAAACCCATCCCCACACAATAAAACCCATCCCCACACACTGAAAACCATCCCCACACAATGAAACACCTTCCGCACACACTGAAACCCTTCCCGACACACTGAAACACATCCCCACACACTGAAACACCTTTCCCACAAACTGAAACCCCTTCCCCACACACTGGAACCCTACCCCACACACTGAAACATCTTCTCCAAACACTGAAACCCCTTCCCCACACACTGAAACAGCTTCCTCACACACTGAAACCGCTTCCCCCAACACTGAAACACCTACCCCACCAACTGAAACACCTTCCCCACACACTGAAACACCTTCCCCGCACACTGAATCCCCTGCCGCACACACTGAAACACCTTCTCCACACACTGAAACCCTTCCCCACACACTGAAACCCCTTCCCACACATTGAAACACCTTCCCCACACACTGAAACCCCTACGCCACACACTGAAACCCCTTCCCCACATACTGAAACACCTTCCCCTCGCAACAAAACACCTTCCCCACACACAGAATCCCCTTCCGCACACACTGAAACACCTTCCCCACACACTGAAACCCATCCCCACATACTGAAACAACTTCACCACACACTGAAACACCTTCCACACACACTGAAACGCATTCCCCACACACTGCAACACATTGCCACACATTGAAACACATTCCCACACACTGAAACCCCTTCCCCACTCACTGAAACCCTTCCCAAAACACTGACACCCATTCACCACACACTGAAACACATTCCCCACACACTGAAACCCTTCCAAACACACTGAAACACATTCCCCACACACTGAAACCCCTTCCCCACACACTGAAACCCCTTCTGCACACACTGAAACACCTTCCCCACACACTGATAACCCTTCCCCACACACTGAAACCCCTTCCGCACATACTGAAACACCTTCCCCACACACTGAAACCCCTTCCCCACACACTGAAACCCTCTCTGCACACAGTGAAAACCTTCCCCACACACTGAAACACCTTCCCCACACACTGAAACACATCACCACACACTTAAACCCCTTCCCTAAACAATGAAACAAATCCCCACACACTGAAACCCCTTCCCCACTCACTCTGAAACACCTTCCTCACACACTGAAACTCCTTCCCCAAACACTGAAACCCCTTCCGCACACAGTGAAACCCTTCCCCACACACTGAAACTCCTTCCCCACACCCTGAAACACATTCCCACACACTGAAAACCCTTCCCCACACACTGAAACACCTTCTCCACCCACTGAAACACCTTCCCCACACACTGAAACACCTTCCCCACACACTGAAACCCCTTCTGCACACACTGAAATATCTTCCTCACTCACTCGAAACCTTCCCCACACACTGAAACACCTTCCCTACACACTGAAACACCTTCCCCACACACTGAAACCCCTTCTGCACACACTGAAATATCTTCCTCACACACTGAAAACCATCTCCACACAATGAAACACCTTCCGCACACACTGAAACCCTTCCCGACACACTGAAACACATCCCCACACACTGAAACACCTTTCCCACAAACTGAAACCCCTTCCCCACACACTGGAACCCTAACCCACACACTGAAACATCTTCTCCAAACACTGAAACCCCTTCCCCACACACTGAAACAGCTTCCTCACACACTGAAACCGCTTCCCCCAACACTGAAACACCTACCCCACCAACTGAAACACCTTCCCCACACACTGAAACACCTTCCCCGCACACTGAATCCCCTGCCGTACACACTGAAACACCTTCTCCACACACTGAAACCCTTCCCCACACACACAAACCCCTTCCCCACACACTGAAACACTTCCCCACACACTGAAACCCCTTCCCACACATTGAAACACCTTCCCCACACACTGAAACCCCTACGCCACACACTGAAACCCCTTCCCCACATACTGAAACACCTTCCCCACGCAACAAAACACCTTCCCCACACACAGAATCCCCTTCCGCACACACTGAAACACCTTCCCCACACACTGAAACCCATCCCCACATACTGAAACAACTTCACCACTCACTGAAACACCTTCCACACACACTGAAACGCATTCCCCACACACTGCAACACATTGCCACACACTGAAACACATTCCCACACACTGAAACCCCTTCCCCACTCACTGAAACCCTTCCCAAAACACTGACACCCATTCACCACACACTGAAACACATTCCCCACACACTGAAACCCTTCCAAACACACTGAAACACATTCCCCACACACTGAAACCCCTTCCCCACACACTGAAACCCCTTCTGCACACACTGAAACACCTTCCCCACACACTGATAACCCTTCCCCACACACTGAAACCCCTTCCGCACATACTGAAACACCTTCCCCACACACTGAAACCCCTTCCCCACACACTGAAACCCTCTCCGCACACAGTGAAAACCTTCCCCACACACTGAAACACCTTCCCCACACACTGAAACACATCACCACACACTTAAACCCCTTCCCTAAACAATGAAACAAATCCCCACACACTGAAACCCCTTCCCCACTCACTCTGAAACACCTTCCTCACACACTGAAACTCCTTCCCCAAACACTGAAACCCCTTCCGCACACAGTGAAACCCTTCCCCACACACTGAAACACCTTCCCCACACCCTGAAACACATTCCCACACACTGAAAACCCTTCCCCACACACTGAAACACCTTCTCCACCCACTGAAACACCTTCCCCACACACTGAAACACCTTCCCCACACACTGAAACCCCTTCTGCACACACTGAACTATCTTCCTCACTCACTGGAAACCTTCCCCACACACTGAAACACCTTCCCCACACACTGAAACCCTTCCCCACACACTGAAACCCCTTCCCCACACACTGAAACACCTTCCCCACACACTGAAACAGCTTCCCCACACACTGAAACCCCTTCCCCACAAACTGAAACACATTCCCCAAACACTGAAACACCTTCCCCATACACTGAAGCCCCTTCCGCAGACACTGAAACACCTTCCCCACACACCGAAACCCTTCCCCACACACTGAAACACCTTCCCCACACACTGAAACACTTCCCCACAGACTGAAACTCCTTCCCCACACAATGGAAACTCTTCCCCACACACTGAAAACCCCTTCCCCACACTGTGAAACACCTTCCCCACACACTGAAACCCCATCCCCAAAAACTGCAACACATCCCCACACACTGAAACACCTTCCCCATACACTGAAACCCCTTCCCCACACACTGAAACCCTTCCCCAAACACTGAAACCCATTCACCACACACTGAAACACATTCCCCACACACTGAAACCCTTCCAAACACACAGAATCATAATCCACAAACACTGAAACCCCTTCCCCACACACTGAAACCCCTTCCCCACACACTGAAACAACTTCCCCACACACCAAAACCCCTTCCGCATACAATGCAACTCATCCCCACACACTGAAACCCATCGCCACACACTGAAACCCATCCCCACACACTGAAACACCTTCCCCAGACACTGAAAGACATCCCCACACACTGAAACACCTTCCCCACATACTGAAACCCTTCCCCACACACTAAAACACCTTCCCCACACACTGAAACACCTTCCCCACTCACTGAAATAACATCCCCACACACTGAAACACCTTACCCACACACTGAAACCCCTTCCTCACACACTGGAACCCTACCCCACGCACTGAAACACCTTCCCCAAACACTGAAACCCCTTCCCCACACACTGAAACACCTTCCCCACACACTGGACACCCTTCCCCACACACTGAAACCCCTTCCCCACACACTGAAACCACCTTCCCCACACACTGAAACCTCTTCCCCACACATTGAAACAGCGTCCCCAGACACTGAAACACCTTCTCCACACACTGAAACCCATCCCCACACACTGAAACACATTCCCCAGACACTGAAACACTTCCCACACACTGTAGCACCTTCCCCACACACTGACACATCTTCCACACACACTGAAACGCATTCCCCACACACTGCAACACATCGCCACACACTGAAACACATTCCCACACACTGAAACCGCTTCCCCACTCACTGAAACCCTTCCCAAAACACTGACACCCATTCACCACACACTGAAACACATTCCCCACACACTGAAACCCTTCCAAACACACTGAAACACATTCCCCACACACTGAAACCCCTACCCCACACACTGAAACCCCTTCTGCACACACTGAAACACCTTCCCCACACACTGATAACCCTTCCCCACACACTGAAACCCCTTCCCCACTCACTGAAAGCCCTTCCGCACACAGTGAAAACCTTCCCCACACACTGAAACACCTTCCCCACACACTGAAACACATCCCCACACACTTAAACCCCTTCCCTAAACAATGAAACAAATCCCCACACACTGAAACCCCTTCACCACGCACACTGAAACACCTTCCTCACACACTGAAACTCCTTCCCCAAACACTGAAACCCCTTCCCCACACACTGAAACACCTTCCCCACACACTGAAACCTCTTCCCCACACATTGAAACAGCGTCCCCAGACACTGAAACACCTTCCCCACACATTGAAACCCATCCCCACACACTGAAACACATTCCACAGACACTGAAACACTTCCCACACACTGTAGCACCTTCCCCACACACTGAAACATCTTCCACACACACTGAAAAGCATTCCCCACACACTGCAACACATCGCCACACACTGAAACACATTCCCACACACTGAAACCCCTTCCCCACTCACTGAAACCCTTCCCAAAACACTGACACCCATTCACCACACACTGAAACACATTCCCCACACACTGAAACCCTTCCAAACACACTGAAACACACTCCACACACACTGAAACCCCTACCCCACACACTGAAACCCCTTCTGCACACACTGAAACACCTTCCCCACACACTGATAACCCTTCCCCACACACTGAAACCCCTTCCCCACTCACTGAAAGCCCTTCCGCACACAGTGAAAACCTTCCCCACACACTGAAACACCTTCCCCACACACTGAAACACATCCCCACACACTTAAACCCCTTCCCTAAACAATGAAACAAATCCCCACACACTGAAACCCCTTCACCACGCACACTGAAACACCTTCCTCACACACTGAAACTCCTTCCCCAAACACTGAAACCCCTTCCGCACACAGTGAAACCCTTTCCCACACACTGAAACACCTTCCCCACACCCTGAAACACATTCCCACACATTGAAAACCCTTCCCCACACACTGAAACACCTTCCCCACACTCTAAAACCCTTCCCCACACACTGAAACACCTTCCCCACACACTGAAACAGCTTCCCCACACACTGAAACCCCTTCCCCACACACTGAAACACTTTCCCCATACACTGAAACACCTTCCCCACACACTGAAACCCCATCCCCAAAAACTGCAACACATCCCCACACACTGAAACACCTTCCCCACACACTGAAACCCCTTCCCCACACACTGAAACCCTTCCCCAAACACTGAAACCCATTCACCACACACAGAAACACTTTCCCCACACGCTGAAACCCTTCCAAACACACAGAATCATAATCCCCACACAAAGAAACCCCTTCCCCACACACTGAAACCCCTTCCCCACACACTGAAACAACTTCCCCACACACCAAAACCCCTTCCGCATACAATGCAACTCATCCCCACACACTGAAACCCATCGCCACACACTGAAACCCATCCCCACACACTGAAACACCTTCCCCACACACTGAAAGACATCCCCACACACTGAAACACCTTCCCCACATACTGAAACCATTCTCCACACACTAAAACACCTTCCTCACACACTGAAACACCTTTCCCACACACTGAAACCCCTTCCCCACACACTGAAACACCTTCCCCACACACTGGAAACCCTGCCCCACACACTGAAACCCCTTCCCCACACACTGAAACACCTTCCCCACACACTGAAACCTCTTCCCCACACATTGTAACAGCTTCCCCACACACTGAAACACCTTCCCCACACACTGAAACCAATCCCCACACACTGAAACACCTTCCCCACACACTGAAACACTTCCCACACACTGTAGCACCTTCCCCACACACTGAAACACCTTCCACACACACTGACACGCATTCCCCACACACTGCAACACATCGCCACACACTGAAACACATTCCCACACACTGAAACCCCTTCCCCACTCACTGAAACCCTTCCCAAAACACTGAAACACATTCACCACACACTGAAACCCTTCCAAACACAATGAAACACATTCCCCACTCACTGAAACCCCTTCCCCACTCACTGAGACCCCTTCTGCACACACTGAAACACCTTCCCCACACACTGATAACCCTTCCCCACACACTGAAACCCCTTCCGCACATACTGAAACACCTTACCCACACACTGAAACCCATTCCCCACACACTGAAACCCCTTCCGCACACAGTGAAAACCTTCCCCACACACTGAAACACCGTCCCCACGCACTGAAACACATCCCCACACACTTAAACCCCTTCCCTAAACAATGAAACAAATCCCCACACACTGAAACCCCTTCCCCACACACACTGAAACACCTTCCTCACACACTGAAATTCCTTCCCCAAACACTGAAACCCCTTCCGCACACAGTGAAACCATTCCCCACACACTGAAACACCTTCCCCACACCCTGAAACACATTCCCACACACTGAAAACCCTTCCCCACACACTGAAACACCTTCTCCACCCACTGAAACACCTTCCCCACATACTGAAACACCTTCCCCACACACTGAAACCCCTTCTGCACACACTGAAATATCTTCCTCACTCACTGAAAACCTTCCCCACACACTGAAACACCTTCCCCACATACTGAAACCCTTCCCCACACACTGAAACCCCTTCCCCACACACTGAAACACCTTCCCCACACACTGAAACAGCTTCCCCACACACTGAAACCCCTTCCCCACACACTGAAACACATTCCCCATACACTGAAACACCTTCCCCACACACTGAAACCCCTTCCGTAGACACTGAAACACCTTCCCTACACACCAAAACCCTTCCCCACACACTGAAACACCTTCCCCACACACTGAAACACTTCCCCACACACTGAAACTCCTTCCCCACACAATGGAAACCCTTCCACACACACTGAAAACCCCTTTCCCACACTGTAAAACAACTTCCCCAAACACTGAAACCCCATCACCAAAAACTGCAACACATCCCCACACACTGAAACACCTTCCCCGCACACTGAAACCCCTTCCCCACACACTGAAACCCTTCCCCAAACACTGAAACCCATTCAACACACACTGAAACACATTCCCCACACACTGAAACCCTTCCAAACACACAGAATCATAATCCCCACACACTGAAACCCCTTCCCCACACACTGAAGCCCCTTCCCCACACACTGAAACAACTTCCCCAAACACCAAAACCCCTTCCGCATACAATGCAACTCATCCCCATACACTGAAACCCATCGCCACACACTGAAACCCTTCCCTACACACTGAACCACCTTCCTCACACACTGAAAGACTACCCCACACACTGAAACACCTTCCCCACATACTGAAACCCTTCCCCACACACTAAAACACCATCCCCACACACTGAAACACCTTCCCCACTCACTGAAATAACATCCCCACACACTGAAACACCTTTCCCACACACTGAAACCCCTTCCCCACACACTGGAACCCGACCCCACGCACTGAAACACCTTCCCCAAACACTGAAACCCCTTCCCCACACACTGAAACTGCTTCCCCACACACAGAAACCCCTTCCCCACACACTGAAACACCTTCCCCAAACACTGAGACACCTTCCCCACAAACTGAAAGCCCTTCCACACTCACTGAAACACCTTCCCCAAACACTGAAACCCTTCCCCACACACTGAAACCCCTTCCCCACACACTGAAACACTTCCAGACACACTGAAAGCACTTCCCACACACTGAAACACCTGCCCCACACACGGAAACACCTTCCCCACACAATGAAACCCCTTCCCCACACACTGAAACACCTTCCCCACACACTGAAACACCTTCCCAACACACTGAAACCCCTTCTGCACACACTGAAACACCTTCCCCACACAATGAAACCCTCCCCATACACTGAAACAGCTTCCCCACACACTGAAACACCTTCCCCACACACTGGAAACCCTTCCCCACACACTGAAACCCCTTCCCCACACACTGAAACCCCTTCCCCACACACTGAAACCACTTCCCACACACTGAAACACCTTCCCCACACACTGAAACAACTTTCCCACACACTGAAACCCCTTCCCACAACACTGAAACACCTTCCCCATACACTGAAACACCTTAACCACACACTGAAACCCCTTCCGCACACTCTGAAACACCTTCCCCACACACCGAAACCCTTCCCCACACACTGAAACACCTTCCACACACACTGAAACACTTCCCCACACACTGAAACTCCTTCCCCAGACACTGGAAACCCTTCCCCACACACTGAAACCCCTTCCCCACACTCGGAAACACCTTCGCCACACACTGAAACCCCATCCCCACAAAATGCAACACATCCCCACCCACTGAAACCCATCGCCACACACTGAAACCCATCCCGACCCACTGAAACACCTTCCCCACACACTGAAACACATCCCCACACACTGAAACACCTTCCCCACATACTGAAAACCTTCCTCACACACTAAAACACCTTCCCCACACACTGAAACACCTTCCCCACACACTGAAATACCATCCCCACACACTGAAACACCTTTCTCACACACTGAAACCCCTTCCCCACATCTGGAACCCTACCCCACACACTGAAACACCTTCCCCAAACACTGAAACACCTTCCCCACACACTGAAATACCATCCCCACACACTGAAACAGCTTCCCCACACACTGAAACCCCTTCCCTACACACTGAAACACCTTCCCCAAACAGTGAGACACCTTCCCCACACACTGAAAGCCCTTCCACACTCACTGAAACACCTTCCCCAATCACTGAAACACTTCCCCACACACTGAAACCCATTCACCACACACTGAAAGCCCTTCCCACACACTGAAACACCTGCCCCACACACTGAAACACCTTCCCCACACACTGCAACCCCTTCCCCACACACTGAAACACCTTCCCCAAACACCAAAACACCTTCCCCACATACTGAAACCCCTTCCGCACACACTGAAACACCTTCACCACACAATGAAACCTTCCCCACTCACTGAAACAGCTTCCCCATACACTGAAACACTTCCCCACACACTGAAACACCTTCCCCACACACTGGAAACCCTTCCCCACACACTGAAACCCCTTCCCCAAACACTGAAACACCTTCCCCACACACTGAAACCCCTTCCCCACACACTGAAACCCCTTCCCCACACACTGAAACAACTTCCCCACACACTGAAACCCCTTCCCCACACACTGAAACACCTTCCCCATGCACTGAAACACCTTCCCCACACACTAAAACCACTTCCGCACACTCTGAAACACATTGCCCACACACCGAAACCCTTCCCCACACACTTAAACACCTTCCCCACACACTGAAACACTTCCCCACACACTGAAACCCCTTCCCCAGACACTGGAAACCCTTCCCCACACACTGAAACCCCTTCCCCAAACTCTGAAACACCTTCCCCACACACTGAAACCACATCCCCACAAACTGCAACACATCCCCACACACTGAAACACCTTCCCCACACACTGAAACCCCTTCCCGACACACTGAAACCCTTCCCCAAACACTGAAAGCCATTCACCACACACTGAAACACATTTCCCACACACTTAAACCCTTCCAAACACACAGAATCACAATCCCCACACACTAAAACACCTTCCCCACACACTGAAACCCCTTCTCCACATACTAAAACACCTTCCCCACACAGTGAAACACCTTCCCCACACACTGAGATACCATCCCCACACACTGAAACAACTTTCCCACACACTGAAACCCCTTCCCCACACACTGAAACCCCTTCCCCACACACTGAAACCCTTCCCTACACACTGAAAGCCCTTCCCACACACTGAAGCACCTGCCCCACACACTGAAACAACTTCCCCACACACTGAAACACCTTCCCCACACAATGAAACACCTTCCCCACACACCGAAACACCTTCCGCACACACTGAAACCCCTTCCGCACACACTGAAACACCTTCCCCACACAATGAAACCCTCCCCACACACTGAAACAGCTTCCCCACACACTGAAACACTTCCCCACTCACTGAAACACCTTCCCCACACACTGGAAACCCTTCCCCACACATTGAAACCCCTTCCCCACACACTGAAACACCTTCCCCACACACTGAAACCTCTTCCCCACACATTGAAACAGCTTCCCCACACACTGAAACAACTTCCCCACACACTGAAACCCCTTCCCCACTCACTGAAACACCTTCCCCATGCACTGAAACACCTTCCCCACACACTGAAACCCCTTCCGCACACTCTGAAACACCTTGCCCACACACAGAAACCCTTCCCCACACACTTAAACACCTTCCCCACACACTGAAACACTTCCCCACACACTGAAACCCCTTCCCCAGACACTGGAAACCCTTCCCCACACACTGAAACACCTCCCCACACACTGAAACAACTTCGCCACACACTGAAACCCCTTCCCCACACACTGAAACGCCTTCCGCACTGACTGAAACCCCTTCTGCACACACTGAAACACCTTCCCCACACACTGAAACACCTTCCCCACACACTGAAACCCCTTCCCCACACACTGAAACACCTTCCCCACGCAACAAAACACCTCCCCTACACACTGAAACCCCTTCCGCACACACTGAAACACCTTCCCCACACACTGAAACCCTTCCCCACACACTGAAACACCTTCCCCACACACTGAAACACCTCCCACTCACTGTAGCACCTTCCCCACACACTGGCAACCCTTCCTCACACACTGAAACCCCTTCCCCACACACTGAAACACCTTCCCCACACACTGAAACGCCATCCCCACTCACTGCAACACAATTGAAAACACTGAAACACATTCCCCACACGCTGAAACCCCTTCCCCACAAACTGTAAACCTTCCCAAAACACTGATCGCCATTCAGCACACACTGAAACACATTCCCCACACACTGAAACCCTTCCAAACACACTGAAACACATTCCCCACCCACTGAAACCACTTCCCCACACACTGAAAACCCTTCTGCACACACTGAAACACCTTCCCCACACACTGAAACCCTTCCCCACACACTGAAACACCTTCCCCACACACTGAAACACCTCTCACACACAGTAGCACCTTCCCCACACACTGGAAACCCTCCCCCACACACTGAAACCCCTTCTCCACACACTGAAACACATTCCCCACACACTGAAACACCATCCCCACACACTGCAACACATCGCCACACACTGAAACACATTCCCCACACGCTGAAACCCCTTCCCCACACAGTGTAAACCTTCCCAAAACACTGATACTCATTCACCACACACTGAAACACCTTCCCCACACTCTGAAACTCCTCCCCACACACTGAAACATCTTCCGCACACAGTGAAACCCTTCCCCACACACTGAAACCCCTTCCCTACACACTGAAACACATCCCCACACACTGAAACCCCTTCCCCACACACTGAAACACGTTCCCCACACACTGAAACCCTGCCAAACACACTGAAACACATTCCCTACACACTGAAACCCCTTCCCCACACACAGAAACCACTTCTCCACACACTGAAACGCCTTCCGCACTGACTGAAACCCCTTCTGCACACACTGAAACACCTTCCCCACACACTGAAACACCTTCCCCACACACTGAAACCCCTTCCCCACAGACTGAAACACCTTCCCCACGCAACAAAACACCTCCCCCACACACTGAAACCCCTTCCGCACACACTGAAACACCTTCCCCACACACTGAAACACCTCCCACTCACAGTAATACCTTCCCTACACACTGGAAACCCTTCCCCACACATTGAAACCCCTTCCCCACACACTGAAACACATTCCCCACACACTGAAACGCCATCCCCACTCACTGCAACACATTGCCACACACTGAAACACATTCCCCATACGCTGAAACCCCTTCCCCACAAACTGTAAACCTTCCCAAAACACTGATAGCCATTCAGCACACACTGAAACACATTCCCCACACACTGAAACCCTTCCAAACACACTGAAACACATTCCCCACACACTGAAACCACTTCCCCACACACTGAAACCCCTTCTGCACACACTGAAACACCTTCCCCACACACTGAAACCCTTCCCCACACACTGAAACCCCTTCCCCACACACTGAAACACCTTCCCCACACACTGAAACGCCATCCCCACTCACTGCAACACATTGCCACACACTGAAACACATTCCCCACACGCTGATACCCCTTCCGCACAAACTGTAAACCTTCCCAAAACACTGATAGCCATTCAGCACACACTGAAACACATTCCCCACACACTGAAACCCTTCCAAACACACTGAAACTCATTCCCCACACACTGAAACCACTTCCCCACACACTGAAACCCCTTCTGCACACACTGAAACACCTTCCCCACACACTGAAACCCTTCCCCACACACTGAAACACCTTCCCCACACACTGAAACACCTCGCACACACAGTAGCACCTTCCCCACACACTGGAAAACCTCCCCCACACATTGAAACCCCTTCCCCACACACTGAAACACCTTCCCCACACACTGAAACGCCATCCCCACACACTGCAACACATCGCCACACACTGAAACCCCTTCCCCACACGCTGAAACCCCTTCCCCACACAGTGTAAACCTTCCCAAAATACTGATACTCATTCACCACACACTGAAACACATTCCCCACACACTGAAACCCTTCCAACCACACTGAAACACAATCCCCACACACTGAAACCCCTTCCCCACACACTGAAATCCCTTCTGCACACACTGAAACACCTTCCCCACACACTGAAACCCCTTCCCCACACACTGAAACACCTTCCGCACATACTGAAACACCTTCCCCAGACACTCAAACCCCATCCGCACACACTGAACCCCCTTCCGCACACAGTGAAAACCTTCCCCACACACTGAAACACCTTCCCCACACACTGAGACACATCCCCACACACTTAAACCCCTTCCCTACACAATGAAACAAATCCCCACACACTGAAACCCCTTCCGCACACACACTGAAACACCTTCCCCACCCACTGAAACTCCTTCCCCACACACTGAAACCCTTGCGCACACAGTGAAACCCTTCCCCACACACTGAAACCCCTTCCCTACACACTGAAACACATCCCGACGCACTGAAACCCCTTCCCCACACACTGAAACACCTTCCCCACACACTGAAACCCCTTCCCCACACACTGAAACACGTTCCCCACACACTGAAACCCTGCCAAACACACTGAAACACATTCCCTACACACTGAAACCCCTTCCCCACACACAGAAACCACTTCTCCACACACTGAAACGCCTTCCGCACTGACTGAAACCCCTTCTGCACACACTGAAACACCTTCCCCACACACTGAAACACCTTCCCCACACACTGAAACCCCTTCCCCACAGACTGAAACACTTTCCCCACGCAACAAAACACCTCCCCCACACACTAAAACCCTTCCCCACACACTGAAACACCTTCCCCACACACTGAAACACCTCCCACTCACAGTAATACCTTCCCTACACACTGGAAACCCTTCCCCACACATTGAAACCCCTTCCCCACACACTGAAACACATTCCCCACACACTGAAACGCCATCCCCACTCACTGCAACACATTGCCACACACTGAAACACATTCCCCACACGCTGAAACCCCTTCCCCACAAACTGTAAACCTTCCCAAAACACTGATAGCCATTCAGCACACACTGAAACACATTCCCCACACACTGAAACCCTTCCAAACACACTGAAACACATTCCCCACACACTGAAACCACTTCCCCACACACTGAAACCCCTTCTGCACACACTGAACACCTTCCCCACACACTGAAACCCTTCCCCACACACTGAAACCCCTTCCCCACACACTGAAACACCTTCCCCACACACTGAAACGCCATCCCCACTCACTGCAACACATTGCCACACACTGAAACACATTCCCCACACGCTGATACCCCTTCCGCACAAACTGTAAACCTTCCCAAAACACTGATAGCCATTCAGCACACACTGAAACACATTCCCCACACACTGAAACCCTTCCAAACACACTGAAACTCATTCCCCACACACTGAAACCACTTCCCCACACACTGAAACCCCTTCTGCACACACTGAAACACCTTCCCCACACACTGAAACCCTTCCCCACACACTGAAACACCTTCCCCACACACTGAAACACCTCGCACACACAGTAGCACCTTCCCCACACACTGAAACACCTTCCCCACACACTGAAACGCCATCCCCACTCACTGCAACACATTGCCACACACTGAAACACATTCCCCACACGCTGATACCCCTTCCGCACAAACTGTAAACCTTCCCAAAACACTGATAGCCATTCAGCACACACTGAAACACATTCCCCACACACTGAAACCCTTCCAAACACACTGAAACTCATTCCCCACACACTGAAACCACTTCCCCACACACTGAAACCCCTTCTGCACACACTGAAACACCTTCCCCACACACTGAAACCCTTCCCCACACATTGAAACCCCTTCCCCACACACTGAAACACCTTCCCCACACACTGAAACGCCATCCCCACACACTGTAACACATCGCCACACACTGAAACCCCTTCCCCACACGCTGAAACCCCTTCCCCACACAGTGTAAACCTTCCCAAAATACTGATACTCATTCACCACACACTGAAACACATTCCCCACACACTGAAACCCTTCCAACCACACTGAAACACAATCCCCACACACTGAAACCCCTTCCCCACACACTGAAACACCTTCCGCACATACTGAAACACCTTCCCCAGACACTGAAACCCCATCCGCACACACTGAAACCCCTTCCGCACACAGTGAAAACCTTCCCCACACACTGAAACACCTTCCCCACACACTGAGACACATCCCCACACACTTAAACCCCTTCCCTACACAATGAAACAAATCCCCACACACTGAAACCCCTTCCGCACACACACTGAAACACCTTCCCCACCCACTGAAACTCCTTCCCCACACACTGAAACCCTTGCACACACAGTGAAACCCTTCCCCACACACTGAAACCCCTTCCCTACACACTGAAACACATCCCGACGCACTGAAACCCCTTCCCCACACACTGAAACACCTTCCCCACACACTGAAACACCTTCACCACACACTGAAACACCTTCCGCACACTCTGAAACCCCTTCCGCACACACTGAAACCTCTTCCCCACACACTGAAACACCTTCCCCACACACTGAAACAACTTCCCCACACACTGAAGCCCCTTCCCCACACACGGAAACACCTTCCCCACACACTGAAACCCCTTCCGCACACACTGAAACACCTTCCCCACACACTGAAACCCTTCCCCACACACTGAAACACCTTCTCCACACACTGAAACACTTTCCCACACACTGAAACTCCTTCCCCACAAACTGCAACACAACCCCACACACTGAAACACCTTCCCCACACACTGAAACCCCTTCCCCACACACTGAAACCCTTCCCCACACACTGAAACACCTTCCGCACATACTGAAACACCTTCCCCAGACACTCAAACCCCATCCGCACACACTGAACCCCCTTCCGCACACAGTGAAAACCTTCCCCACACACTGAAACACCTTCCCCACACACTGAGACACATCCCCACACACTTAAACCCCTTCCCTACACAATGAAACAAATCCCCACACACTGAAACCCCTTCCGCACACACACTGAAACACCTTCCCCACCCACTGAAACTCCTTCCCCACACACTGAAACCCTTGCGCACACAGTGAAACCCTTCCCCACACACTGAAACCCCTTCCCTACACACTGAAACACATCCCGACGCACTGAAACCCCTTCCCCACACACTGAAACACCTTCCCCACACACTGAAACCCCTTCCCCACACACTGAAACACGTTCCCCACACACTGAAACCCTGCCAAACACACTGAAACACATTCCCTACACACTGAAACCCCTTCCCCACACACAGAAACCACTTCTCCACACACTGAAACGCCTTCCGCACTGACTGAAACCCCTTCTGCACACACTGAAACACCTTCCCCACACACTGAAACACCTTCCCCACACACTGAAACCCCTTCCCCACAGACTGAAACACTTTCCCCACGCAACAAAACACCTCCCCCACACACTAAAACCCTTCCCCACACACTGAAACACCTTCCCCACACACTGAAACACCTCCCACTCACAGTAATACCTTCCCTACACACTGGAAACCCTTCCCCACACATTGAAACCCCTTCCCCACACACTGAAACACATTCCCCACACACTGAAACGCCATCCCCACTCACTGCAACACATTGCCACACACTGAAACACATTCCCCACACGCTGAAACCCCTTCCCCACAAACTGTAAACCTTCCCAAAACACTGATAGCCATTCAGCACACACTGAAACACATTCCCCACACACTGAAACCCTTCCAAACACACTGAAACACATTCCCCACACACTGAAACCACTTCCCCACACACTGAAACCCCTTCTGCACACACTGAAACACCTTCCCCACACACTGAAACCCTTCCCCACACACTGAAACCCCTTCCCCACACACTGAAACACCTTCCCCACACACTGAAACGCCATCCCCACTCACTGCAACACATTGCCACACACTGAAACACATTCCCCACACGCTGATACCCCTTCCGCACAAACTGTAAACCTTCCCAAAACACTGATAGCCATTCAGCACACACTGAAACACATTCCCCACACACTGAAACCCTTCCAAACACACTGAAACTCATTCCCCACACACTGAAACCACTTCCCCACACACTGAAACCCCTTCTGCACACACTGAAACACCTTCCCCACACACTGAAACCCTTCCCCACACACTGAAACACCTTCCCCACACACTGAAACACCTCGCACACACAGTAGCACCTTCCCCACACACTGAAACACCTTCCCCACACACTGAAACGCCATCCCCACTCACTGCAACACATTGCCACACACTGAAACACATTCCCCACACGCTGATACCCCTTCCGCACAAACTGTAAACCTTCCCAAAACACTGATAGCCATTCAGCACACACTGAAACACATTCCCCACACACTGAAACCCTTCCAAACACACTGAAACTCATTCCCCACACACTGAAACCACTTCCCCACACACTGAAACCCCTTCTGCACACACTGAAACACCTTCCCCACACACTGAAACCCTTCCCCACACATTGAAACCCCTTCCCCACACACTGAAACACCTTCCCCACACACTGAAACGCCATCCCCACACACTGCAACACATCGCCACACACTGAAACCCCTTCCCCACACGCTGAAACCCCTTCCCCACACAGTGTAAACCTTCCCAAAATACTGATACTCATTCACCACACACTGAAACACATTCCCCACACACTGAAACCCTTCCAACCACACTGAAACACAATCCCCACACACTGAAACCCCTTCCCCACACACTGAAATCCCTTCTGCACACACTGAAACACCTTCCCCACACACTGAAACCCCTTCCCCACACACTGAAACACCTTCCGCACATACTGAAACACCTTCCCCAGACACTGAAACCCCATCCGCACACACTGAAACCCCTTCCGCACAAAGTGAAAACCTTCCCCACACACTGAAACACCTTCCCCACACACTGAGACACATCCCCACACACTTAAACCCCTTCCCTACACAATGAAACAAATCCCCACACACTGAAACCCCTTCCGCACACACACTGAAACACCTTCCCCACCCACTGAAACTCCTTCCCCACACACTGAAACCCTTGCACACACAGTGAAACCCTTCCCCACACACTGAAACCCCTTCCCTACACACTGAAACACATCCCGACGCACTGAAACCCCTTCCCCACACACTGAAACACCTTCCCCACACACTGAAACACCTTCACCACACACTGAAACACCTTCCGCACACTCTGAAACCCCTTCCGCACACACTGAAACCTCTTCCCCACACACTGAAACACCTTCCCCACACACTGAAACAACTTCCCCACACACTGAAGCCCCTTCCCCACACACGGAAACACCTTCCCCACACACTGAAACCCCTTCCGCACACACTGAAACACCTTCCCCACACACTGAAACCCTTCCCCACACACTGAAACACCTTCTCCACACACTGAAACACCTTCCCACACACTGAAACTCCTTCCCCACAAACTGCAACACAACCCCACACACTGAAACACCTTCCCCACACACTGAAACCCCTTCCCCACACACTGAAACCCTTCCCCAAACGCTGAAAAACATTCACCACACAGTGAAACACATTCCCCACACACTGAAACCCTTCCAAACACACAGAATCACAGTCCCCACACACTGAAACCCTTTCCCCACACACTGAAAACCCTTGCCCACACACTGAAGCCCCTTCCGCACACACTGAAACCCCTTCCCCACAAACTGAAACACCTTCCTCACACACTGAAGCAACTTCCCCACACACTGAAGCCCCTTCCCCACACATTGAAACACCTTCCCCAAACACTGAAACACCTTCCCCACACACTGAAACCCCTTCCGCACACACTGAAACACCTTCCCCACACACTGAAACCCTTCCCCACACACTGAAACACCTTCCTCACACACTGAAACACTTCCCCACACACTGAAACTCCTTCCCCACAAACTGCAACACATCCCCACACACTGAAACACCTTCCCCACACACTTAACCCCCTTCCCCACACACTGAAATCCTTCCCCAAACACTGAAACCCATTCACCACACACTGAAACCCCTTCCACACACACTGAAGCCGCTTCCGCACATACTGAAACACCTTCCCCATGCACTGAAACCCCTTCCCCACACTCTGAAACACCTTCCCCACACACCGAAACACCTTCCCCACACACTGAAACCCCTTCCGCACACAATGAAACCTTCCCCACACACTGAAACAGCTTCCCCATACACTGAAACACTTCCCCACACACTGAAACACCTTCCCCACACACTGGAAACCCTTCCCCACACACTGAAACCCCTTCCCCACACACTGAAACCCCTTCCCCACACACTGAAACACCTTCCCCACACACTGAAACACCTCCCACTCACTGTAGCACCTACCCCACACACTGGCAACCCTTCCCCACACACTGAAACCCCTTCCCCACACACTGAAACACCTTCCCCACACACTGAAACGCCATCCCCACTCGCTGCAACACAATTGAAAACACTGAAACACATTCCCCACACGCTGAAACCCCTTCCCCACAAACTGTAAACCTTCCCAAAACACTGATCGCCATTCAGCACACACTGAAACACATTCCCCACACACTGAAACCCTTCCAAACACACTGAAACACATTCCCCACACACTGAAACCACTTCCCCACACACTGAAAACCCTTCTGCACACACTGAAACACCTTCCCCACACACTGAAACCCTTCCCCACACATTGAAACACCTTCCCCACACACTGAAACACCTCTCACACACAGTAGCACCTTCCCCACACACTGGAAACCCTCCCCCACACACTGAAACCCCTTCCCCACACACTGAAACACATTCCCCACACACTGAAACACCATCCCCACACACTGCAACACATCGCCACACAATGAAACACATTCCCCACACGCTGAAACCCCTTCCCCACACAGTGTAAACCTTCCCAAAACACTGATACTCATTCACCACACACTGAAACACCTTCCCCACACACTGAAACTCCTCCCCACACACTGAAACATCTTCCGCACACAGTGAAACCCTTCCCCACACACTGAAACCCCTTCCCTACACACTGAAACACATCCCCACACACTGAAACCCCTTCCCCACACACTGAAACACGTTCCCCACACACTGAAACCCTGCCAAACACACTGAAACACATTCCCTACACACTGAAACCCCTTCCCCACACACAGAAACCACTTCTCCACACACTGAAACGCCTTCCGCACTGACTGAAACCCCTTCTGCACATACTGAAACACCTTCCCCACACACTGAAACACCTTCCCCACACACTGAAACCCCTTCCCCACAGACTGAAACACCTTCCCCACGCAACAAAACACCTCCCCCACACACTGAAACCCCTTCCGCACACACTGAAACACCTTCCCCACACACTGAAACCACTTCCCCACACACTGAAACCCCTTCTGCACACACTGAAACACCTTCCCCACACACTGAAACCCTTCCCCACACACTGAAACCCCTTCCCCACACACTGAAACACCTTCCCCACACACTGAAACGCCATCCCCACTCACTGCAACACATTGCCACACACTGAAACACATTCCCCACACGCTGATACCCCTTCCGCACAAACTGTAAACCTTCCCAAAACACTGATAGCCATTCAGCACACACTGAAACACATTCCCCACACACTGAAACCCTTCCAAACACACTGAAACTCATTCCCCACACACTGAAACCACTTCCCCACACACTGAAACCCCTTCTGCACACACTGAAACACCTTCCCCACACACTGAAACCCTTCCCCACACACTGAAACACCTTCCCCACACACTGAAACACCTCGCACACACAGTAGCACCTTCCCCACACACTGAAACACCTTCCCCACACACTGAAACGCCATCCCCACTCACTGCAACACATTGCCACACACTGAAACACATTCCCCACACGCTGATACCCCTTCCGCACAAACTGTAAACCTTCCCAAAACACTGATAGCCATTCAGCACACACTGAAACACATTCCCCACACACTGAAACCCTTCCAAACACACTGAAACTCATTCCCCACACACTGAAACCACTTCCCCACACACTGAAACCCCTTCTGCACACACTGAAACACCTTCCCCACACACTGAAACCCTTCCCCACACATTGAAACCCCTTCCCCACACACTGAAACACCTTCCCCACACACTGAAACGCCATCCCCACACACTGCAACACATCGCCACACACTGAAACCCCTTCCCCACACGCTGAAACCCCTTCCCCACACAGTGTAAACCTTCCCAAAATACTGATACTCATTCACCACACACTGAAACACATTCCCCACACACTGAAACCCTTCCAACCACACTGAAACACAATCCCCATACACTGAAACCCCTTCCCCACACACTGAAATCCCTTCTGCACACACTGAAACACCTTCCCCACACACTGAAACCCCTTCCCCACACACTGAAACACCTTCCGCACATACTGAAACACCTTCCCCAGACACTGAAACCCCATCCGCACACACTGAAACCCCTTCCGCACACAGTGAAAACCTTCCCCACACACTGAAACACCTTCCCCACACACTGAGACACATCCCCACACACTTAAACCCCTTCCCTACACAATGAAACAAATCCCCACACACTGAAACCCCTTCCGCACACACACTGAAACACCTTCCCCACCCACTGAAACTCCTTCCCCACACACTGAAACCCTTGCACACACAGGGAAACCCTTCCCCACACACTGAAACCCCTTCCCTACACACTGAAACACATCCCGACGCACTGAAACCCCTTCCCCACACACTGAAACACCTTCCCCACACACTGAAACACCTTCACCACACACTGAAACCCCTTCCGCACACACTGAAACCCCTTCCCCACACACTGAAACACCTTCCCCACACACTGAAACAACTTCCCCACACACTGAAGCCCCTTCCCCACACACGGAAACACCTTCCCCACACACTGAAACCCCTTCCGCACACACTGAAACTCCTTCCCCACACACTGAAACCCTTCCCCACACACTGAAACCACTTCCCCACACACTGAAACCCCTTCTGCACACACTGAAACACCTTCCCCACACACTGAAACCCTTCCCCACACACTGAAACCCCTTCCCCACACACTGAAACACCTTCCCCACACACTGAAACGCCATCCCCACTCACTGCAACACATTGCCACACACTGAAACACATTCCCCACACGCTGATACCCCTTCCGCACAAACTGTAAACCTTCCCAAAACACTGATAGCCATTCAGCACACACTGAAACACATTCCCCACACACTGAAACCCTTCCAAACACACTGAAACCCATTCCCCACACACTGAAACCACTTCCCCACACACTGAAACCCCTTCTGCACACACTGAAACACCTTCCCCACACACTGAAACCCTTCCCCACACACTGAAACACCTTCCCCACACACTGAAACACCTCGCACACACAGTAGCACCTTCCCCACACACTGAAACACCTTCCCCACACACTGAAACGCCATCCCCACTCACTGCAACACATTGCCACACACTGAAACACATTCCCCACACGCTGATACCCCTTCCGCACAAACTGTAAACCTTCCCAAAACACTGATAGCCATTCAGCACACACTGAAACACATTCCCCACACACTGAAACCCTTCCAAACACACTGAAACTCATTCCCCACACACTGAAACCACTTCCCCACACACTGAAACCCCTTCTGCACACACTGAAACACCTTCCCCACACACTGAAACCCTTCCCCACACATTGAAACCCCTTCCCCACACACTGAAACACCTTCCCCACACACTGAAACGCCATCCCCACACACTGCAACACATCGCCACACACTGAAACCCCTTCCCCACACGCTGAAACCCCTTCCCCACACAGTGTAAACCTTCCCAAAATACTGATACTCATTCACCACACACTGAAACACATTCCCCACACACTGAAACCCTTCCAACCACACTGAAACACAATCCCCATACACTGAAACCCCTTCCCCACACACTGAAATCCCTTCTGCACACACTGAAACACCTTCCCCACACACTGAAACCCCTTCCCCACACACTGAAACACCTTCCGCACATACTGAAACACCTTCCCCAGACACTGAAACCCCATCCGCACACACTGAAACCCCTTCCGCACACAGTGAAAACCTTCCCCAAACACTGAAACACCTTCCCCACACACTGAGACACATCCCCACACACTTAAACCCCTTCCCTACACAATGAAACAAATCCCCACACACTGAAACCCCTTCCGCACACACACTGAAACACCTTCCCCACCCACTGAAACTCCTTCCCCACACACTGAAACCCTTGCACACACAGTGAAACCCTTCCCCACACACTGAAACCCCTTCCCTACACACTGAAACACATCCCGACGCACTGAAACCCCTTCCCCACACACTGAAACACCTTCCCCACACACTGAAACACCTTCACCACACACTGAAACCCCTTCCGCACACACTGAAACCCCTTCCCCACACACTGAAACACCTTCCCCACACACTGAAACAACTTCCCCACACACTGAAGCCCCTTCCCCACACACGGAAACACCTTCCCCACACACTGAAACCCCTTCCGCACACACTGAAACACCTTCCCCACACACTGAAACCCTTCCCCACACACTGAAACACCTTCTCCACACACTGAAACACTTTCCCACACACTGAAACTCCTTCCCCACAAACTGCAACACAACCCCACACACTGAAACACCTTCCCCACACACTGAAACCCCTTCCCCACACACTGAAACCCTTCCCAAAACACTGATACTCATTCACCACACACTGAAACACATTACCCAAACACTGAAAACCTTCCAAACACACTTGAAACACATTCCCCACACACTGAAATCCCTTCTGCACACACTGAAACCCCTTACCCACACACTGAAGCCCCTTCCGCACATCCTGAAACACCTTCCCCAAACACTGAAACTCCTTCCCCACACACTGAAACCCCTTCCGCACACAGTGAAAATCTTCCCCACACACTGAAACAACTACCCCACACACAGAGACACATCCCCACATACTTAGACCCCTTCCCTACACAATGAAACAAATCCCCACACACTGAAACCCCTTCCCCACACACACTGAAACACCTTCCCCACACACTGAATCTCCTTCCCCACTCACTGAAACCCCTTCCGCACACAGTGAAACCCTTCCCCACACACTGAAACCCCTTCCCCACACACTGAAACACATCCCCACACACTGAAACCCCTTCCCCACACACTGAAACACCTTCCCCACACACTGAAACACCTTCCCCACACACTGAAACACCTTCCCCACACATTGAAACCCCTTCCGCACACACTGAAACCCCTTCCCCACACACTGAAACACCTTCCCCACACACTGAAACCCCTTCCGCACACAAAGAAACACCTTCCTCACACACTGAAACCCTTCCCCTCACACTGAAACACATTCCCCACGCACTGAAACACTTCCCCACACACTGAAACTCCTTCCCCACAAACTGCAACACATTCCCACAAACTGAAACAGCTTCCCCACATAGTGAAACCCCTTCCCCACACACTGAAACCCTTCCCCAAACACTGAAACCCATTCACCACACACAAACACATTCGCCACACACTGAAACCCTTCCTAACACACAGAATCACAAACCCCACACACTGAAACCCCTTCCCCACACACTGAGACCCCTTCCCCACACACTGAAACACCTTCCCCACACATTTAAACCCCTTCCCCACTCACTGAAACACCTTCCCCACGCAACAAAACACCTTCCCCACACACTGAAACACCTCGCACACACAGTAGCACCTTCCCCACACACTGAAACGCCATCCCCACACACTGCAACACATCGCCACACACTGAAACCCCTTCCCCACACGCTGAAACCCCTTCCCCACACAGTGTAAACCTTCCCAAAACAATGATACTCATTCACCACACACTGAAACACATTCCCCACACACTGAAACCCTTCCAAACACACTGAAACACATTCCCCACACACTGAAACCCCTTCCCCACACACTGAAATCCCTTCTGCACACACTGAAACACCTTCCCCACACACTGAAACCCCTTCCCCACACACTGAAACACCTTCCGCACATACTGAAACACCTTCCCCAGACACTGAAACCCCATCCGCACACACTGAAAACCCTTCCGCACACAGTGAAAACCTTCCCCACACACTGAGACACCTTCCCCACACACTGACACACATCCCCACACACTTAAACCCCTTCCCTGCACAATGAAACAAATCCCCACACACTGAAACCCCTTCCCTACACACTGAAACACCTTCCCCACACACTGAAACACCTCGCACACACAGTAGCACCTTCCCCACACACTGGACACCCTTCCCCACACACTGAAACCCCTTCCCCACACACTGAAACACCTTCCCCACACACTGAAACACCTTCCCCACACTCTGAATCCCCTTCCGCACACACTGAAACCCCTTCCCCACACACTGAAACACCTTCCCCACACACTGAAACAACTTCCCCACACACTGAAGCCCCTACCCCACAAACGGAAACACCTTCCCCACACACTGAAACCCCTTCCGCACACACTGAAACACATTCCCCACACACTGAAACCCTTCCCCACACACTGAAACACCTTCTCCACACACTGAATCACTTTCCCACACACTGAAACTCCTTCCCCACAAACTGTAACACAACCCCACACACTGAAGCACCTTCCCCACACACTGAAACCCCTTCCCCACACACTGAAACCCTTCCCCAAACACTGAAAAACATTCACCACACAGTGAAACACATTCCCCACACACTGAAACCCTTCCAAGCACACAGAATCACAGTCCCCACACACTGAAACCCTTTCCCCACACACTGAAACCCCTTCCCCACACACTGAAGCCCCTTCCGCACACACTGAAACCCCTTCCCCACACACTGAATCACCTTCCCCACACACTGAAGCCACTTCCCCACACACTGAAGCCACTTCCCCACACATTGAAACACCTTCCCCATACACTGAAACACCTTCCCCACACACTGAAACCCCTTCCGCACACACTGAAACACCTTCCCCACACACTGAAACCCGTCCCCACACACTGAAACACCTTCCCCACACACTGAAACACTTCCCCACACACAGAAACTCCTTCCCCACAAACTGCAACACATCCCCACACACTGAAACACCTTCCCCACACACTGAACCCCCTTCCCCACACACTGAAATCCTTCCCCAAACACTGAAACCCATTCACCACACACTGAAACCCCTTCCCCACACATTGAAGCCGCTTCCGCACATACTGAAACACCTTCCCCATGCACTGAAACCCCTTCCCCACTCACTGAAACCCCTTCCGCACACAGTGAAACCCTTCCCTACACTCTGAAACACCTTCCCCACACACTGAAACCCCTTCCGCACACACCAAACACCTTCCCCACACAATTAAACCCCTTCCCCACACACTGAAACACCTTCCCCACGCAACAAAACCCCTTCCCCACACACTGAAAATCCTTCCGCACATACTGAAACACCTTCCCCAGACACTGAAACCCCATCCGCACACACTGAAACCCCTTCCGCACACAGTGAAAACCTTCCCCACACACTGAAACACCTTCCCCACACACTGAGACACATCCCCACACACTTAAACCCCTTCCCTACACAATGAAACAAATCCCCACACACTGAAACCCCTTCCCCACACACACTGAAACACCTTCCCCACCCACTGAAACTCTTCCAAACACACTGAAACACATTCCCCACACACTGAAACCCCTTCCCCACACACTGAAACCCCTTCTGCACACACTGAAACCCTTGCGCACACAGTGAAACCCTTCCCCACACACTGAAACCACTTCCCTACACACTGAAACACATCCCGACACACTGAAACCCCTTCCCCACACACTGAAACACCTTCCCTACACACTGAAACACCTTCCCCACACACTGAAACAACTTCCCCACACTCTGAAACCCCTTCCGCACACACTGAAACCCCTTCCCCACACACTGAAACACCTTCCCCACACACTGAAACAACTTCCCCACACACTGAAGCCCCTTCCCCACACACGGAAACACCTTCCCCACACACTGAAACCCCTTCCGCACACACTGAAACACCTTCCCCACACACTGAAACCCTTCCCCACACACTGAAACACCTTCTCCACACACTGAAACACTTTCCCACACACTGAAACTCCTTCCCCACAAACTGCAACACAACCCCAAACACTGAAACACCTTCCCCACACACTGAAACCCCTTCCCCACACACTGAAACCCTTCCCCAAACACTGAAAAACATTCACCACACAGTGAAACACATTCCCCACACACTGAAACCCTTCCAAACACACAGAATCACAGTCCCCACACACTGAAACCCTTTCCCCACACACTGAAACCCCTTCCCCACACACTGAAGCCCCTTCCGCTCACACTGATACCCCTTCCCCACACACTGAAACACCTTCCCCACACACTGAAGCAACTTCGCCACACACTGAAGCCCCTTCCCCACACATTGAAACAACTTCCCCATACACTGAAACACCTTCGCCACACACTGAAACCCCTTCCGCACACACTGAAACACCTTCCCCACACACTGAAACCCGTCCCCACACACTGAAACACCTTCCCCACACACTGAAACACTTCCCCACACACTGAAACTCCTTCCCCACAAACTGCAACACATCCCCACACACTGAAACACCTTCCCCACACACTGAACCCCCTTCCCCACAATCTGAAATCCTTCCCCAAACACTGAAACCCATTCACCACACACTGAAACCCCTTCCCCACACACTGAAGCCGCTTCCGCACACACTGAAACACCTTCCCCATGCACTGAAACCCCTTCCCCACTCACTGAAACCCCTTCCGCACACAGTGAAACCCTTCCCCACACTCTGAAACCCCTTCCCCACACACTGAAACCCCTTCCCCACACACCAAACACCTTCCCCACACAATTAAACCCCTTCCCCACACACTGAAACACCTTCCCCACGCAACAAAACACCTTCCCCACACACTGAAACCCCTTCCGCACACACTGAAACACCTTCCCCACTGACTGAAAGCCTTCCCCACACACTGAAACACCTTCCCCACACACTGAAACACCTCCCACTCACAGTAGCACCTTCCCCACACACTGGAAACCCTCCCCCACACACTGAAACCCCTTCCCCACACACTGAAACACCTTCCCCACACACTGAAACGCCATCCACACACACTGCAACACATCGCCACACACTGAAACACATTCCCCACACGCTGAAACCCCTTCCCCACACACTGTAAACCTTCCCAAAACACTGATACTCATTCACCACACACTGAAACACATTACCCACACACTGAAAACCTTCCAAACAAACTTGAAACACATTCCCCACACACTGAAATCCCTTCTGCACACACTGAAACCCCTTACCCACACACTGAAGCCCCTTCCGCACATCCTGAAACACCTTCCCCAAACACTGAAACTCCTTCCCCACACACTGAAACCCCTTCCGCACACAGTGAAAATCTTCCCCACACACTGAAACAACTACCCCACACACTGAGACACATCCCCACATACTTAGACCCCTTCCCTACACAATGAAACAAATCCCCACACACTGAAACCCCTTCCCCACACACACTGAAACACCTTCCCCACACACTGAATCTCCTTCCCCACTCACTGAAACCCCCTTCCGCACACAGTGAAACCCTTCCCCACACACTGAAACCCCTTCCCCACACACTGAAACACATCCCCACACACTGAAACCCCTTCCCCACACACTGAAACACCTTCCCCACACACTGAAACACCTTCCCCACACACTGAAACACCTTCCCCACACATTGAAACCCCTTCCGCACACACTGAAACCCCTTCCCCACACACTGAAACACCTTCCCCACACACTGAAACCCCTTCCGCACACAAAGAAACACCTTCCTCACACACTGAAACCCTTCCCCTCACACTGAAACACATTCCCCACGTCTGAAACACTTCCCCACACACTGAAACTCCTTCCCCACAAACTGCAACACATTCCCACAAAACTGAAACAGCTTCCCCACATAGTGAAACCCCTTCCCCACACACTGAAACCCTTCCCCAAACACTGAAACCCATTCACCACACACTGAAACACATTCGCCACACACTGAAACCCTTCCTAACACACAGAATCACAAACCCCACACACTGAAACCCCTTCCCCACACACTGAGACCCCTTCCCCACACACTGAAACACCTTCCCCACACATTTAAACCCCTTCCCCACTCACTGAAACACCTTCCCCACGCAACAAAACACCTTCCCCACACACTGAAGCCCCTTCCGCACACGCTGAAACACCTTCCCCACACACTGAAACCCTTCCCCACACACTGAAACACCTTCCCCAAATACTGAAACACCTCCCACACACAGTAGCTCCTTCCCCACACACTGGAAACCCTACCCCACACACTGAAACCCCTTCCCCGCACACTGAAACACCTTCCCCACACACTGAAACGCTTCCCCACACACTGAAACCCCTTCCCCACACACTGAAACACATCCCCACACGCTGAAACCCCTTCCCCACACACTGAAACACCTTCGCCACACTCTGAAACACCTTCCCCACACACTGAAACCCCTTCCGCACACACTGAAACCCCTTCCCCACACACTGAAACACCTTCCCCACACACTGACACAACTTCCCCACACACTGAAGCCCCTTCCCCACACACTGAAACACCTTCCCCATACACTGAAACACCTTCCCCACACACTGAAACCCCTTCCGCACACACTGAAACACCTTCCCCAATCACTGAAACCCTTCCCCACACACTGAAACACCTTCCCCACACACTGAAACACTTCCCCACACACTGAAACTCCTTCCCCACAAACTGCAACACATTCCCACAAACTGAAACACCTTCCCCACATAGTGAAACCCCTTCCCCACACACTGAAACCCTTCCCCAAACACTGAAACCCATTCACCACACACTGAAACCCCTTCCCCACACACTGAAACACCTTCCCCACACACTGAAACCCCTTCCGCACACAAAGAAACACCTTCCTCACACACTGAAACCCTTCCCCTCACACTGAAACACATTCCCCACGCACTGAAACACTTCCCCACACACTGAAACTCCTTCCCCACAAACTGCAACACATTCCCACAAACTGAAACAGCTTCCCCACATAGTGAAACCCCTTCCCCACACACTGAAACCCTTCCCCAAACACTGAAACCCATTCACCACACACAAACACATTCGCCACACACTGAAACCCTTCCTAACACACAGAATCACAAACCCCACACACTGAAACCCCTTCCCCACACACTGAGACCCCTTCCCCACACACTGAAACACCTTCCCCACACATTTAAACCCCTTCCCCACTCACTGAAACACCTTCCCCACGCAACAAAACACCTTCCCCACACACTGAAACACCTCGCACACACAGTAGCACCTTCCCCACACACTGAAACGCCATCCCCACACACTGCAACACATCGCCACACACTGAAACCCCTTCCCCACACGCTGAAACCCCTTCCCCACACAGTGTAAACCTTCCCAAAACAATGATACTCATTCACCACACACTGAAACACATTCCCCACACACTGAAACCCTTCCAAACACACTGAAACACATTCCCCACACACTGAAACCCCTTCCCCACACACTGAAATCCCTTCTGCACACACTGAAACACCTTCCCCACACACTGAAACCCCTTCCCCACACACTGAAACACCTTCCGCACATACTGAAACACCTTCCCCAGACACTGAAACCCCATCCGCACACACTGAAAACCCTTCCGCACACAGTGAAAACCTTCCCCACACACTGAGACACCTTCCCCACACACTGACACACATCCCCACACACTTAAACCCCTTCCCTGCACAATGAAACAAATCCCCACACACTGAAACCCCTTCCCTACACACTGAAACACCTTCCCCACACACTGAAACACCTCGCACACACAGTAGCACCTTCCCCACACACTGGACACCCTTCCCCACACACTGAAACCCCTTCCCCACACACTGAAACACCTTCCCCACACACTGAAACACCTTCCCCACACTCTGAATCCCCTTCCGCACACACTGAAACCCCTTCCCCACACACTGAAACACCTTCCCCACACACTGAAACAACTTCCCCACACACTGAAGCCCCTACCCCACAAACGGAAACACCTTCCCCACACACTGAAACCCCTTCCGCACACACTGAAACACATTCCCCACACACTGAAACCCTTCCCCACACACTGAAACACCTTCTCCACACACTGAATCACTTTCCCACACACTGAAACTCCTTCCCCACAAACTGTAACACAACCCCACACACTGAAGCACCTTCCCCACACACTGAAACCCCTTCCCCACACACTGAAACCCTTCCCCAAACACTGAAAAACATTCACCACACAGTGAAACACATTCCCCACACACTGAAACCCTTCCAAGCACACAGAATCACAGTCCCCACACACTGAAACCCTTTCCCCACACACTGAAACCCCTTCCCCACACACTGAAGCCCCTTCCGCACACACTGAAACCCCTTCCCCACACACTGAATCACCTTCCCCACACACTGAAGCCACTTCCCCACACACTGAAGCCACTTCCCCACACATTGAAACACCTTCCCCATACACTGAAACACCTTCCCCACACACTGAAACCCCTTCCGCACACACTGAAACACCTTCCCCACACACTGAAACCCGTCCCCACACACTGAAACACCTTCCCCACACACTGAAACACTTCCCCACACACAGAAACTCCTTCCCCACAAACTGCAACACATCCCCACACACTGAAACACCTTCCCCACACACTGAACCCCCTTCCCCACACACTGAAATCCTTCCCCAAACACTGAAACCCATTCACCACACACTGAAACCCCTTCCCCACACATTGAAGCCGCTTCCGCACATACTGAAACACCTTCCCCATGCACTGAAACCCCTTCCCCACTCACTGAAACCCCTTCCGCACACAGTGAAACCCTTCCCTACACTCTGAAACACCTTCCCCACACACTGAAACCCCTTCCGCACACACCAAACACCTTCCCCACACAATTAAACCCCTTCCCCACACACTGAAACACCTTCCCCACGCAACAAAACCCCTTCCCCACACACTGAAAATCCTTCCGCACATACTGAAACACCTTCCCCAGACACTGAAACCCCATCCGCACACACTGAAACCCCTTCCGCACACAGTGAAAACCTTCCCCACACACTGAAACACCTTCCCCACACACTGAGACACATCCCCACACACTTAAACCCCTTCCCTACACAATGAAACAAATCCCCACACACTGAAACCCCTTCCCCACACACACTGAAACACCTTCCCCACCCACTGAAACTCTTCCAAACACACTGAAACACATTCCCCACACACTGAAACCCCTTCCCCACACACTGAAACCCCTTCTGCACACACTGAAACCCTTGCGCACACAGTGAAACCCTTCCCCACACACTGAAACCACTTCCCTACACACTGAAACACATCCCGACACACTGAAACCCCTTCCCCACACACTGAAACACCTTCCCTACACACTGAAACACCTTCCCCACACACTGAAACAACTTCCCCACACTCTGAAACCCCTTCCGCACACACTGAAACCCCTTCCCCACACACTGAAACACCTTCCCCACACACTGAAACAACTTCCCCACACACTGAAGCCCCTTCCCCACACACGGAAACACCTTCCCCACACACTGAAACCCCTTCCGCACACACTGAAACACCTTCCCCACACACTGAAACCCTTCCCCACACACTGAAACACCTTCTCCACACACTGAAACACTTTCCCACACACTGAAACTCCTTCCCCACAAACTGCAACACAACCCCAAACACTGAAACACCTTCCCCACACACTGAAACCCCTTCCCCACACACTGAAACCCTTCCCCAAACACTGAAAAACATTCACCACACAGTGAAACACATTCCCCACACACTGAAACCCTTCCAAACACACAGAATCACAGTCCCCACACACTGAAACCCTTTCCCCACACACTGAAACCCCTTCCCCACACACTGAAGCCCCTTCCGCTCACACTGATACCCCTTCCCCACACACTGAAACACCTTCCCCACACACTGAAGCAACTTCGCCACACACTGAAGCCCCTTCCCCACACATTGAAACAACTTCCCCATACACTGAAACACCTTCGCCACACACTGAAACCCCTTCCGCACACACTGAAACACCTTCCCCACACACTGAAACCCGTCCCCACACACTGAAACACCTTCCCCACACACTGAAACACTTCCCCACACACTGAAACTCCTTCCCCACAAACTGCAACACATCCCCACACACTGAAACACCTTCCCCACACACTGAACCCCCTTCCCCACAATCTGAAATCCTTCCCCAAACACTGAAACCCATTCACCACACACTGAAACCCCTTCCCCACACACTGAAGCCGCTTCCGCACACACTGAAACACCTTCCCCATGCACTGAAACCCCTTCCCCACTCACTGAAACCCCTTCCGCACACAGTGAAACCCTTCCCCACACTCTGAAACCCCTTCCCCACACACTGAAACCCCTTCCCCACACACCAAACACCTTCCCCACACAATTAAACCCCTTCCCCACACACTGAAACACCTTCCCCACGCAACAAAACACCTTCCCCACACACTGAAACCCCTTCCGCACACACTGAAACACCTTCCCCACTGACTGAAAGCCTTCCCCACACACTGAAACACCTTCCCCACACACTGAAACACCTCCCACTCACAGTAGCACCTTCCCCACACACTGGAAACCCTCCCCCACACACTGAAACCCCTTCCCCACACACTGAAACACCTTCCCCACACACTGAAACGCCATCCACACACACTGCAACACATCGCCACACACTGAAACACATTCCCCACACGCTGAAACCCCTTCCCCACACACTGTAAACCTTCCCAAAACACTGATACTCATTCACCACACACTGAAACACATTACCCACACACTGAAAACCTTCCAAACAAACTTGAAACACATTCCCCACACACTGAAATCCCTTCTGCACACACTGAAACCCCTTACCCACACACTGAAGCCCCTTCCGCACATCCTGAAACACCTTCCCCAAACACTGAAACTCCTTCCCCACACACTGAAACCCCTTCCGCACACAGTGAAAATCTTCCCCACACACTGAAACAACTACCCCACACACTGAGACACATCCCCACATACTTAGACCCCTTCCCTACACAATGAAACAAATCCCCACACACTGAAACCCCTTCCCCACACACACTGAAACACCTTCCCCACACACTGAATCTCCTTCCCCACTCACTGAAACCCCTTCCGCACACAGTGAAACCCTTCCCCACACACTGAAACCCCTTCCCCACACACTGAAACACATCCCCACACACTGAAACCCCTTCCCCACACACTGAAACACCTTCCCCACACACTGAAACACCTTCCCCACACACTGAAACACCTTCCCCACACATTGAAACCCCTTCCGCACACACTGAAACCCCTTCCCCACACACTGAAACACCTTCCCCACACACTGAAACCCCTTCCGCACACAAAGAAACACCTTCCTCACACACTGAAACCCTTCCCCTCACACTGAAACACATTCCCCACGCACTGAAACACTTCCCCACACACTGAAACTCCTTCCCCACAAACTGCAACACATTCCCACAAACTGAAACAGCTTCCCCACATAGTGAAACCCCTTCCCCACACACTGAAACCCTTCCCCAAACACTGAAACCCATTCACCACACACTGAAACACATTCGCCACACACTGAAACCCTTCCTAACACACAGAATCACAAACCCCACACACTGAAACCCCTTCCCCACACACTGAGACCCCTTCCCCACACACTGAAACACCTTCCCCACACATTTAAACCCCTTCCCCACTCACTGAAACACCTTCCCCACGCAACAAAACACCTTCCCCACACACTGAAGCCCCTTCCGCACACGCTGAAACACCTTCCCCACACACTGAAACCCTTCCCCACACACTGAAACACCTTCCCCAAATACTGAAACACCTCCCACACACAGTAGCTCCTTCCCCACACACTGGAAACCCTACCCCACACACTGAAACCCCTTCCCCGCACACTGAAACACCTTCCCCACACACTGAAACGCTTCCCCACACACTGAAACCCCTTCCCCACACACTGAAACACATCCCCACACGCTGAAACCCCTTCCCCACACACTGAAACACCTTCGCCACACTCTGAAACACCTTCCCCACACACTGAAACCCCTTCCGCACACACTGAAACCCCTTCCCCACACACTGAAACACCTTCCCCACACACTGACACAACTTCCCCACACACTGAAGCCCCTTCCCCACACACTGAAACACCTTCCCCATACACTGAAACACCTTCCCCACACACTGAAACCCCTTCCGCACACACTGAAACACCTTCCCCAATCACTGAAACCCTTCCCCACACACTGAAACACCTTCCCCACACACTGAAACACTTCCCCACACACTGAAACTCCTTCCCCACAAACTGCAACACATTCCCACAAACTGAAACACCTTCCCCACATAGTGAAACCCCTTCCCCACACACTGAAACCCTTCCCCAAACACTGAAACCCATTCACCACACACTGAAACACATTCGCCACACACTGAAACCCTTCCTAACACACAGAATCACAATCCCCACACACTGAAACCCCTTCCCCACAAACTGAAACCCCTTCCCCACACACTGAAACACCTTCCCCACACACTGAAACCCCTTCCCCACACACTGAAACACCTTCCCCACGCAACAAAACACCTTCCCCACACACTGAAACCCCTTCTGCACACGCTGAAACAATTTCCCCACACACTGAAACCCTTCCCCACACAATGACACACGTTCCCCACACACTGAAACACCTCCCACACACAGTAGCACCTTCCCCACACACTGGAAAGCCTACCCCACACACTGAAACCCCTTCCCCACACTCTGAAACACCTTCCCCACACACTGAATCGCCATCCCCACACACTGCAACACATTCTCCACACGCTGAAACCCCTTCCCCACACACTGAAGCCCCTCCCGCACATACTGAAACACCTTCCCCACACACTGAAACCCTTCCAAACACACTGAAACACATTCCCCACACACTGAAAACCCTTCCCCACACACTGAAATACCTTCTGCACACAATGAAACACCTTCACCACACACTGAAAGCCCTTCCCCACACACTGAAGCCCCTCCCGCACATACTGAAACACATTCCCCACACACTAAAACCCCTTCCCCACACACTGAAACCCCTTCCGCACACAGTGAAATCCTTCCCCACACACTGAAACACCTTCCACACACACTGAGACACATCCCCACACACTTAAACCCCTTGCCTACACAATGAAACAAATCCCCACACACTGAAACACCTTCCCCACCCACACTGAAGCACCTTCCCCACACACTGAAACCCCTTCCCCACACACTGAAACCCCTTCCACACAGAGTGAAACCCCTTCCCCACACACTGAAACACCTTACCCACACACTGAAACAACTTCCCCACGAACTGAAATACCATCCCCACACAATGAAACACATTTCCCACTCAATGAAACCCCTTCCCCACACACTGGAACCCTACCCCACACACTGAAACAGCATCCACACACACTGAAACCCCTTCCCCACACACTGAAACACATTCCCACAAACTGAAACACCTTCCCCACATAGTGAAACCCCTTCACCACCCACTGACACCCTTCCCCAAACACTGAAGCCCATTCACCACACACTGAAACACATTCGCCACACACTGAAACCCTTCCTAACAAACAGAATCACAATCCCCACACACTGAAACCCCTTCCCCACACACTGAAACCCCTTCCCCACACACTGAAACACCTTCCCCACACACTGAAACACCTTCCCCACGCAACAAAACAATTTCCCCACACACTGAAACCCTTTCCGCACACGCTGAAACACCTTCCCCACACACTGAAACCCTTCCCCACACACTGAAACACCTTCCCCACACACTGAAACACCTCCCACACACAGTAGCACCTTCCCCACACACTGGAAACCCTACCCCACACACTGAAATCCCTTCCCCACACACTGAAACACCTTCCCCACACACTGAAACGCCATCCCCACACACTGCAACACATCGCCACACACTGAAACACATTCTCCACACGCTGAAACCCCTTCCCCACACACTGTAAACGTTCCCAAAACACTGATACTCATTCACCACACACTGAAACACATTCCCCACACACTGAAACCCTTCCAAACACACTGAAACACATTCCCCACACACTGAAAACCCTTCCCCACACACTGAAATACCTTCTGCACACACTGAAACACCTTCCCCACACACTGAAACCCCTTCCCCACACACTGAATCCCCTTCCGCACATACTGAAACACCTTCCCCACACACTGAAACCCCTTCCCCAAACACTGAAACCCCTTCCGCACACAGTGAAAACATTCCCCACACACTGAAACACCTTCCCCACACACTGAGACACATCCCCATACACTTAAACCCCTTCCCTGCACAATGAAACAAATCCCCATACACTGAAACCCCTTCCCCACACACACTGAAACACCTTCCCCACACACTGAAACTCCTTCCCCACACACTGAAACCCCTACCCCACACACTGAAACATCTTCTCTAAACACTGAAACCCCTTCCCCACACTTTGAAACAGCTTCCTCACACACTGAAACCGCATCCCCAAACAATGAAACACCTACCTCACACACTGAAACACCTTCCCCACACACTGAAACACCTTCCCCGCACACTGAAACCCCTGCCGCACACACTGAAACACCTTCCCCACACACTGAAACCCTTCCCCACACACTCAAACCCCTTCCCCACACACTGAAACCCCTTCCCACACATTGAAACACCTTCCCCACACACTGAAACACCTACCGCACACACTGAAACCCCTTCCCACACACTGAAACACCTTCCCCACGCAACAAAACACCTTCCCCACACACAGAAACCCCTTCCGCACACACTGAAACACCTTCCCCACACACTGAAACCCATCCCCACACACTGAAACACCTTCCCCACACACTGAAACACATCCCACACACTGTACCACCTTCCCCACACACTGAAACACCTTCCACACACACTGAAACGCATTCCCCACACACTGCAACACATTGCCACACACTGAAACGCATTCACCACACACTGAAACACATTCCCCACACACTGAAACCCTTCCAAACACACTGAAACACATTCCCCACACACTGAAACCCCTTCCGCACACAGTGAAACCCTTCCCCACACACTGAAACCCCTTCCCCACACACTGAAACACATCCCCACACACTGAAACCCCTTCCCCACACACTGAAACACCTTCCCCACACACTGAAACACCTTCCCCACACACTGAAACACCTTCCCCACACATTGAAACCCCTTCCGCACACTCTGAAACCCCTTCCCCACACACTGAAACACCTTCCCCACACACAGAAACCCCTTCCGCACACACTGAAACACCTTCCTCACACACTGAAACCCTTCCCCTCACACTGAAACACATTCCCCACGCACTGAAACACTTCCCCACACACTGAAACTCCTTCCCCACAAACTGCAACACATTCCCACAAACTGAAACACCTTCCCCACATAGTGAAACCCCTTCCCCACACACTGAAACCCTTCCCCAAACACTGAAACCCATTCACCACACACTGAAACACATTCGACACACACTGAAACCCTTCCTAACACACAGAATCACAAACCCCACACACTGAAACCCCTTCCCCACACACTGAGACCCCTTCCCCACACACTGAAACACCTTCCCCACACACTGAAACCCCTTCCCCACTCACTGAAACACCTTCCCCACGCAACAAAGCACCTTCCCCACACACTGAAACCCCTTCCGCACACGCTGAAACACTTTCCACACACACTGAAACTCTTCCCCACACACTGAAACACCTTCCCCAAATACTGAAACACCTCCCACACACAGTAGCACCTTCCCCACACACTGGAAACCCTACCCCACACACTGAAACCCCTTCCCCACACACTGAAACACCTTCCCCACACACTGAAACGCTTCCCCACACACTGAAACCCCTTCCCCACACACTGAAACACATCCCCACACACTGAAACCCCTTCCCCACACATTGAAACACCTTCGCCACACACTGAAACACCTTCCCCACTCACTGAAACCCCTTCTGCACACACTGAAACCCCTTCCCCACACACTGAAACCCCTTCCCCACACACTGACACAACTTCCCCACACACTGAAGCCCCTTCCCCACACACTGAAACACCTTCCCCATATACTGAAACACCTTCCCCACACACTGAAACCCCTTCCGCACACACTGAAACACCTTCCCCAATCACTGAAACCCATCCCCACACACTGAAACACCTTCCCCACACACTGAAACACTTCCCCACACACTGAAACCCCTTCCCCACAAACTGCAACACATTCCCACAAACTGAAACACCTTCCCCACATAGTGAAACCCTTTCCCCACACACTGAAACCCTTCCCCAAACACTGAAACCCATTCACCACACACTGAATCACATTCGCCACACACTGAAACCCTTCCTAACACACAGAATCACAATCCCCACACACTGAAACGCCATCCCCACACACTGCAACACATTCTCCACACGCTGAAACCCCTTCCCCACACACTGAAGCCCCTCCCGCAATACTGAAACACCTTCCCCACACACTGAAACCCTTCCAAACACACTGAAATACTTTCTGCACACAATGAAACACCTTCACCACACACTGAAATCCCTTCCCCACACACTGAAGCCCCTCCCGCACATACTGAAACACATACCCCACACACTGAAACCCCTTCCCCACACACTGAAACCCCTTCCGCACACAGTGAAAACCTTCCCCACACACTGAAACACCTTCCACACACACTGAGACACATCCCCACACACCTAAACCCCTTGCCTACACAATGAAACAAATCCCCACACACTGAAACACCTTCCCCACCCACACTGAAGCACCTTCCCCACACACTGAAACCCCTTCCCCACACACTGTAACCCCTTCCACACACACTGAAACCCCTTCCCCACAGACTGAAACACCTTACCCACACACTGAAACAACTTCCCCACACACTGAAGCCACTTCCCCACACACTGAAACACCTTCCCCATACACTGAAACACCTTCCCCACACACTGAAACCCCTTCTGCACACACTGAAACACCTTCCCCACACACTGAAACCCTTCCCCACACACTGAAACACCTTCCCCACACAATGAAACACTTCCCCACACACTGAAACTCCTTCCCCACAAACTGCAACACATCCCCACACACTGAAACACCTTCCCCACACACTAAAACCCCTTCCCCTCACACTGAAACCCCTTCCCCACACACTGAAACACCTTTCCCACACACTGAAACACTTCCCCACACACTGAAACCCCTTCCGCACACAATGCAACTCATCCCCACACACTGAAACCCATCGCCACACACTGAAACCCATCCCCACACACTGAAACACATTCCCCACACACTGAAACCCTTCCCCACACACTGAAACACATCTCCACACACTGAAACATATCCCCACACACTGAAACACCTTCCCCACATACTGAAACCCCTTCCCCACACACTAAGACACCTTCCCCACACACTGAAACAACTTCCCCATGCACTAAAATACCATCCCCACACAATGAAACACCTTTCCCACTCAATGAAACCCCTTCCCCACACACTGGAACCCTACCCCACAGACTGAAACAGCATCCACACACACTGAAACCCCTTCCCCACACACTGAAACACATTCCCACAAACTGAAACACCTTCCCCACATAGTGAAACCCCTTCACCACCCACTGACACCCTTCCCCAAACACTGAAGCCCATTCACCACACACTGAAACACATTCGCCACACACTGAAAGCCTTCCTAACAAACAGAATCACAATCCCCACACACTGAAACCCCTTCCACACACACTGAAACCCCTTCACCGCACACTGAAACACCTTCCCCACACACTGAAACAACTTCCTTACGCAACAAAACAACTTCCCCACACACTGAAACCCCTTCCGCACACGCTGAAACACCTTCCCCACACACTGAAACCCTTCCCCACACACTGAAACACCTTCCCCACACACTGAAACACCTCCCACACACAGTAGCACCTTCCCCACACACTGGAAACCCTACCCCACACACTGAAATCCCTTCCCCACACACTGAAACACGTTCCACACACAGTAGCACCTTCCCCACACACTGGAAACCCTTCCCAACACACTGAAACCCCTTCCCCACACACTGAAACACCTTCCCCACACACTGAAACGCCATCCCCACACACTGCAACACATCGCCACACACTGAAACACATTCTCCACACGCTGAAACCCCTTCCCCACACACTGTAAACGTTCCCAAAACACTGATACTCATTCACCACACACTGAAACACATTCCCCACACACTGAAACCCTTCCAAGCACACTGAAACACATTCCCCACACACTGAAAACCCTTCCCCACACACTGAAATACCTTCTGCACACACTGAAACACCTTCCCCACACACTGAAACCCCTTCCCCACAGACTGAATCCCCTTCCGCACATACTGAAACACCTTCCCCACACACTGAAACCCCTTCCCCAAACACTGAGACCCCTTCCGCACACAGTGAAAACATTCCCCACACACTGAAACACCTTCCCCACACACTGAGACACATCCCCACACACTTAAACCCCTTCCCTGCACAATGAAACAAATCCCCATACACTGAAACCCCTTCCCCACACACACTGAAACACCTTCCCCACACACTGAAACAACTTCCCCATGCACTGAAATACCATCCCCACACAATGAAACACCTTTCCCACTCAATGAAACCCCTTCCCCACACACTGGAACCCTACCCCACAGACTGAAACAGCATCCACACACACTGAAACCCCTTCCCCACACACTGAAACACATTCCCACAAACTGAAACACCTTCCCCACATAGTGAAACCCCTTCACCACCCACTGACACCCTTCCCCAAACACTGAAGCCCATTCACCACACACTGAAACAACTTCCCCACGCAACAAAACAACTTCCCCACACACTGAAACCCCTTCCGCACACGCTGAAACACCTTCCCCACACACTGAAACCCTTCCCCACACACTGAAACACCTTCCCCACACACTGAAACACCTCCCACACACAGTAGCACCTTCCCCACACACTGGAAACCCTACCCCACACACTGAAATCCCTTCCCCACACACTGGAACACGTCCCACACACAGTAGCACCTTCCCCACACACTGGAAACCCTTCCCAACACACTGAAACCCCTTCCCCACACACTGAAACACCTTCCCCACACACTGAAACGCCATCCCCACACACTGCAACACATCGCCACACACTGAAACACATTCTCCACACGCTGAAACCCCTTCCCCACACACTGTAAACGTTCCCAAAACACTGATACTCATTCACCACACACTGAAACACATTCCCCACACACTGAAACCCTTCCAAACACACTGAAACACATTCCCCACACACTGAAAACCCTTCCCCACACACTGAAATACCTTCTGCACACACTGAAACACCTTCCCCACACACTGAAACCCCTTCCCCACACACTGAATCCCCTTCCGCACATACTGAAACACCTTCCCCACACACTGAAACCCCTTCCCCAAACACTGAAACCCCTTCCGCACACAGTGAAAACATTCCCCACACACTGAAACACCTTCCCCACACACTGAGACACATCCCCACACACTTAAACCCCTTCCCTGCACAATGAAACAAATCCCCATACACTGAAACCCCTTCCCCACACACACTGAAACACCTTCCCCACACACTGAAACTCCTTCCCCACACACTGAAACCCCTACCACACACACTGAAACATCTTCTCCAAACACTGAAACCCCTTCCCCACACATTGAAACAGCTTCCTCACACACTGAAACCGCCTCCCCAAACAATGAAACACCTACCCCACAGACTGAAACACCTTCTCCACACACTGAAACACCTTCCCCGCACACTGAAACCCCTGCCGCACACACTGAAACACCTTCCCCACACACTGAAACCCTTCCCCACACACTCAAACCCCTTCCCCACACACTGAAACCCCTTCCCACACATTGAAACACCTACCGCACACACTGAAACCCCTTCCCACACACTGAAACACCTTCCCCACGAAACAAAACACCTTCCCCACACACAGAAACCCCTTCCGCACACACTGAAACACCTTCCCCACACACTGAAACCCATCCCCACACACTGAAACACCTTCCCCACACACTGAAACACTTCCCACACACTGTAGCACCTTCCCCACACACTGAAACACCTTCCACACACACTGAAACGCCTTCCCCACACACTGCAACACATTGCCACACACTGACACCCATTCACCACACACTGATACACATTCCCCACACACTGAAACCCTTCCAAACACACTGATACACATTCCCCACACACTGAAACCCCTTCCCCACACACTGAAACCCCTTCTGCACACACTGAAACACCTTCCCCACACACTGATAACCCTTCCCCACACACTGAAACCCCTTCCGCACATACTGAAACACCTTCCCCACACACTGAAACCCCTTCCACACACACTGAAATCCCTTCCCCACACACTGAAACACATCACCACACACTTAAACCCCTTCCCTAAACAATGAAACAAATCCCCACACACTGAAACCCCTTCCCCACACACACTGAAACACCTTCCTCACACACTGAAACTCCTTCCCCAAACACTGAAACCCCTTCCGCACACAGTGAAACCATTCCCCACACACTGAAACACCTTCCCCACACCCTGAAACACATTCCCACACACTGAAAACTCTTCCCCACACACTGACACACCTTCTCCACCCACTGAAACACCTTCCCCACACACTGAAACACCTTCCCCACACACTGAAACCCCTTCTGCACACACTGAAATATCTTCCTCACTCACTGGAAACCTTCCCCACACACTGAAACACCTTCCCCACACACTGAAACCCTTCCCCACACACTGGAACCCCTTCCCCACACACTGAAACACCTTCCCCACACACTGAAACAGCTTCCCCACACACTGAAACCCCTTCCCCACAAACTGAAACACATTCCCCAAACACTGAAACACCTTCCCCATACACTGAAGCCCCTTCCGCAGACACTGAAACACCTTCCCCACACACCAAAACCCTTCCCCACACACTGAAACACCTTCCCCACACAGTGAAACACTTCCCCACACACTGAAACTCCTTCCCCACACAATGGAAACTCTTCCCCACACACTGAAAACCCCTTCCCCACACTGTGAAACACCTTCCCCACACACTGAAACCCCATCCCCAAAAACTGCAACACATCCCCACACACCGAAACACCTTCCCCATACACTGAAACCCCTTCCCCACACACTGAAACCCTTCCCCAAACACTGAAACCCATTCACCACACACTGAAACACATTCCCCACACACTGAAACCCTTCCAAACACACAGAATCATAATCCCCAAACACTGAAACCCCTTCCCCACACACTGAAACCCCTTCCCCACACACTGAAACAACTTCCCCACACACCAAAACCCCTTCCGCATACAATGCAACTCATCCCCACACACTGAAACCCATCGCCACACACTGAAACCCATCCCCACACACTGAAACACCTTCCCCACACACTGAAAGACATCCCCACACACTGAAACACCTTCCCCACATACTGAAACCCTTCCCCACACACTAAAACACCTACCCCACACACTGAAACACCTTCCCGACTCACTGAAATAACATCCCCACACACTGAAACACCTTACCCACACACTGAAACCCCTTCCTCACACACTGGAACACTACCCCACGCACTGAAACACCTTCCCCAAACACAGAAACCACTTCCCCACACACTGAAACACCTTCCCCACACACTGGAAACCCTTCCCCACACACTGAAACCCCTTCCCCACACACTGAAACACCTTCCCCACACACTGAAACCTCTTCCCCACACATTGAAACAGCTTCCCCACACACTGAAACACCTTCCCCACACACTGAAACCCATCCCCACACACTGAAACACATTCCCCAGACACTGAAACACTTCCCACACACTGTAGCACCTTCCCCACACACTGAAACATCTTCCGCACACACTGAAACGCATTCCCCACAGACTGCAACACATCGCCACACACTGAAACACATTCCCACACACTGAAACCCCTTCCCCACTCACTGAAACCCTTCACAAAACACTGACACCCATTCACCACACACTGAAACACATTCCCCACACACTGAAACCCTTCCAAACACACTGAAACACATTCCCCACACACTGAATCCCCTTCCCCACACACTGAAACCCCTTCTGCACACACTGAAAAACCTTCCCCACACACAGATAACACTTCCCCACACACTGAAACCCCTTCCGCACATACTGAAACACCTTCCCCACACACTGAAACCCCTTCCCCACTCACTGAAAGCCCTTCCGCACACATTGAAAAGCTTCCCCACACACTGAAACACCTTCCCCACACACTGAAACACATCCCCACACACTTAAGCCCCTTCCCTAAACAATGAAACAAATCCCCACACACTGAAACCCCTTCCCAACACACACTGAAACACCTTCCTCACACACTGAAACTCCTTCCCCAAACACTGAAACCCCTTCCGCACACAGTGAAACCCTTCCCCACACACTGAAACACCTTCCCCACACCCTGAAACACATTCCCACACATTGAAACACCTTCACCACCCACTGAAACAACTGCCCCAGACACTGAAACACCTTCCCCACACACTGAAACCCCTTCTGCACACACTGAAATATCTTCCTCACTCACTGAAAACCTTCCCCACACACTGAAACACCTTCCCCACACTCTGAAACCCTTCCCCATACACTGAAACCCCTTCCCCACACACTGAAACACCTTCCCCACACACTGAAACAGCTTCCCCACACACTGAAACCCCTTCCACACACACAAACACATTCGCATACACTGAAACACCTTCCCCACACAGCGAAACCCTTCCCCACACACTGAAACGCCTTCCCCAAACACTGAAACACTTCCCCACACACTGAAACTCCTTCCCCACACAATGGAAACTCTTCCCCACACACTGAAAACCCCTTCCCCACACTGTGAAACACCTTCCCCACACACTGACACCCCATCCCCAAAAACTACAACACATCCCCACAAACTGAAACACCTTCCCCACACACTAAAACCCCTTCCCCACACACTGAAACCCTTCCCCAAACACTGAAACCCATTCACCACACACAGAAACACATTCCCCACACACTGAAACCCTTCCAAACACACAGAATCATAATCCCCACATACAGAAACCCCTTCCCCACACACTGAAACCCCTTCCCCACACACTGAAACAACTTCCCCACACACCAAAACCCCTTCCGCATACAATGCAACTCATCCCCACACACTGAAACCCATCGCCACACACTGAAACCCATCCCCACACACTGAAACACCTTCCCCACACACTGAAAGACATCCCCACACACGGAAACACCTTCCCCACATACTGAAACCCTTCTCCACACACTAAAACACCTTCCCTACACACTGAAACACCTTCCCCACTCACTGAAATAACATCCCCACACACTGAAACACCTTTCCCACACACTGAAACCCCTTCCCCACACACAGGACCACTACCCCACGCACTGAAACACCTTCCCCAAACACTGAAACCCCTTCCCCACACACTGAAACACATTCCCCACACACTGGAAACCCTTCCCCACACACTGAAACCCCTTCCCCACACACTGAAACACCTTCCCCACACACTGAAACCTCTTCCCCACACATTGTAACAGCTTCCCCACACACTGAAACACCTTCCCCACACACTGAAACCAATCCCCACACACTGAAACACCTTCCCCACACACTGAAACACTTCCCACACACTGTAGCACCTTCCCCACACACTGAAACACCTTCCACACACACTGACACGCATTCCCCACACACTGCAACACATCGCCACACACTGAAACACATTCCCACACACTGAAACCCCTTCCCCACTCACTGAAACCCTTCCCAAAACACTGAAACACATTCACCACACACTGAAACCCTTCCAAACACACTGAAACACATTCCCCACTCACTGAAACCCCTTCCCCACACACTGAGACCCCTTCTGCACACAATGGAACACCTTCCCCACACACTGATAACCCTTCCCCACACACTGAAACCCCTTCTGCACATACTGAAACACCTTACCCACACACTGAAACCCCTTCCCCACACACTGAAACCCCTTCCGCACACAGTGAAAACCTTCCCCACACACTGAAACACCTTCCCCACACACTGAAACACATCCCCACACACTTAAACCCCTTCCCTAAACAATGAAACAAATCCCCACACACTGAAACCCCTTCCCCACACACGCTGAAACACCTTCCTCACACACTGAAACTCCTTCCCCAAACACTGAAACCCCTTCCGCACACAGTGAAACCATTCCCCACACACTGAAACACCTTCCCCACACCCTGAAACACATTCCCACACACTGAAAACCCTTCCCCACACACTGAAACACCTTCTCCACCCACTGAAACACCTTCCCCACATACTGAAACACCTTCCCCACACACTGAAACCCCTTCTGCACACACTGAAATATCTTCCTCACTCACTGAAAACCTTCCCCACACACTGAAACACCTTCCCCACATTCTGAAACCCTTCCCCACACACTGAAACCCCTTCCCACACACTGAAACACATTCCCCATACACTGAAACACATTCCCCACACACTGAAACCCCTTACGCAGACACTGAAACACCTTCCCCACACACCGAAACACTTCCCCACACACTGAAACTCCTTCCCCACACAATGGAAACCCTTCCCCACACACCGAAAACCCCTTCCCTACACTGTAAAACACCTTCCCCATACACTGAAACCCCATCACCAAAAACTGCAACACATCCCCACACACTGAAACACCTACCCCGCACACTGAAACCCCTTCCCCACACACTGAAACCCTTCCCCAAACACTGAAACCCATTCACCACACACTGAAACACATTCCCCACACACTGAAACCCTTCCAAACACACAGAATCATAATCCCCACACACTGAAACCCCTTCCCCACACACTGAAACACCTTCCCCACACACTGAAACAACTTCCCCACACACCAAAACCCTTTCCGCATACAATGCAATTCATCCCCATGCACTGAAACCCATCGCCACACACTGAAACCCATCCCCACACACTGAAACACCTTCCCCACACACTGAAACACATCCCCACACACTGAAACACCTTCTCCACCTCCTGAAATCCTTCCCCACACACTGAAACACCTTCCCCACATACTGAAACCCTTCCCCACACACTAAAACACCTTGACCACACACTGAAACACCTTCCCCACTCACTGAAATAACATCCCCACACACTGAAACACCTTTCCCACACACTGAAACCCCTTCCCCACACACTGGAACACTAACCCACGCACTGAAACACCTTCCCCAAAAACTGAAACCCCTTCCCCACACACTGAAACAGCTTCCCCACACTCAGAAACCCCTTCCCCACACACTGAAACACCTTCCCCAAACACTGAGACACCTTCCCCACAAACTGAAAGCCCTTCCACACTCACTGAAACACCTTCCCCAAACACTGAAACCCTTCCCCACACACTGAAACCCCTTCCCCACACACTGAAACACTTCCCTACACACTGAAAGCACTTCCCACACACTGAAACACCTGCCCCACACACGGAAACACCTTCCCCACACAATGAAACCCCTTCCCCACACACTGAAACACCTTCCCCACACACTGAAACACCTTCCCCACACACTGAAACCCCTTCCGCACACACTGAAACACCTTCCCCACACAATGAAACCCTCCCCACACACTGAAACAGCTTCCCCACACACTGAAACACCTTCCCCACACACTGGAAACCCTTCCCCACACACTGAAACCCCTTCCCCACACACAGAAACCCCTTCCCCACACACTGAAACAACTTCCCCACACACTGAAACACTTCCCCACACACTGAAACTCCTTCCCCAGACACTGGAAACCCTTCCCCACACACTGAAACCCCTTTCCCACACTCTGAAACTCCTTTCCCACACACTGAAACCCCTTCGGCACACTCTGAAACACCTTCCCCACACACCGAAACCCTTCCCCACACACTGAAACACCTTCCCCACACACTGAAACACTTCCCCACACACTGAAACTCCTTCCCCAGACACTGGAAACCCTTCCCCACACACTGAAACCCCTTTCCCACACTCTGAAACACCTTCCCCACACACTGAAACCCCATCCCCACAAAATGCAACACATCCCCACCCACTGAAACCCATCGCCACACACTGAAACCCATCCCCACCCACTGAAACACATTCCCCACACACTGAAACACATCCCCACACTCTGAAACACCTTCTCCACATACTGAAACCCTTCCCCACACACTAAAACACCTTCCCCACACACTGAAAGACCTTCCCCAATCACTGAAATACCATCCCCACACACTGAAACACCTTTCTCACACACTGAAACCCCTTCCCCACATCTGGAACCCTACCCCACACACTGAATCACCTTCCCCAAACACTGAAACCCCTTCCCCACACACTGAAACAGCTTCCCCACACACTGAACCCCCTTCCCCACACACTGAAACACCTTCCCCAAACAGTGAGACACCTTCCCCACACACTGAAAGCCCTTCCACACTCACTGAAACACCTTCCCCAATCACTGAAACACTTCCCCACACACTGAAACCCCTTCCCCACACACTGAAAGCCCTTCCCACACACTGAAACACCTGCCCCACACACTGAAACACCTTCCCCACACACTGAAACCCCTTCCCCACACACTGAAACACCTTCCCCACACACCGAAACACCTTCCCCACACACTGAAACCCCTTCCGCACACACTGAAACACCTTCCCCACACAATGAAACCTTCCCCACACACTGAAACAGCTTCCCCATACACTGAAACACTTCCCCACACACTGAAACACCTTCCCCACACACTGGAAACCCTTCCCCACACACTGAAACCCCTTCCCCACACACTGAAACACCTTCCCCACACACTGAAACCCCTTCCCCACACACTGAAACCCCTTCCACACACACCGAAACCCTTCCCCACACACTTAAACCCCTTCCCCACACACTGGAAACCCTTCCCCACACACTGAAATCCCTTCCCCAAACTCTGAAACACCTTCCCCACACACTGAAAACACATCCCCACAAACTGCAACACATCCCCACACACTGAAACACCTTCCCCACACACTGAAACCCCTTCCCCACACACTGAAACACATTTCCCACACACTTAAACCCTTCCAAACACACAGAATCACAATGCCCACACACTAAAACACCTTCTCCACACACTGAAACCCCTTCTCCACATACTAAAACAACTTCCCCACACACTGAAACACCTTCCCCACACACTGAGATACCAACCCCACACACCGAAACACCTTTCCCACACACTGAAACCCCTTCCCCACACACTGGAACCCTATCCCACACAGTGAAACACCCTCCCCAAACACTGAAACCCCTTCCCCACACACTGAAACAGCTTCCCCACACACTGAAACCCCTTCCCCACACACTGAAACACCTTCCCCAAACACTGAGACACCATCCCCACACACTGAAAGCCCTTCCACACTCACAGAAACCCTTCCCCACACACTGAAACACATTCCCCACACACTGAAACACTTCCCCACACACTGAAACACCTTCCCCAAACACTGAAACCCTTCCCCACACACTGAAACCCCTTCCCCACACACTGAAACACTTCCCTACACACTGAAAGCACTTCCCACACACTGAAACACCTGCCCCACACACGGAAACACCTTCCCCACACAATGAAACCCCTTCCCCACACACTGAAACACCTTCCCCACACACTGAAACACCTTCCCCACACACTGAAACCCCTTCCGCACACACTGAAACACCTTCCCCACACAATGAAACCCTCCCCACACACTGAAACAGCTTCCCCACACACTGAAACACCTTCCCCACACACTGGAAACCCTTCCCCACACACTGAAACCCCTTCCCCACACACAGAAACCCCTTCCCCACACACTGAAACAACTTCCCCACACACTGAAACTCCTTCCCCAGACACTGGAAACCCTTCCCCACACACTGAAACCCCTTTCCCACACTCTGAAACACCTTCCCCACACACTGAAACCCCTTCCGCACACTCTGAAACACCTTCCCCACACACCAAAACCCTTCCCCACACACTGAAACACCTTCCCCACACACTGAAACACTTCCCCACACACTGAAACTCCTTCCCCAGACACTGGAAACCCTTCCCCACACACTGAAACCCCTTTCCCACACTCTGAAACACCTTCCCCACACACTGAAACCCCATCCCCACAGAATGCAACACATCCCCACCCACTGAAACCCATCGCCACACACTGTAACCCATCCCCACCCACTGAAACACCTTCCCCCCACACTGACACACATCCCCACACACTGAAACACCTTCTCCACATACTGAAACCCTTCCCCACACACTAAAACACCTTCCCCACAAACTGAAACACCTTCCCCAATTACTGAAATACTATCCCCACACACTGAAACACCTTTCTCACACACAGAAACCCCTTCCCCACATCTGGAAACCTACCCCACACACTGAATCACCTTCCCCAAACACTGAAACCCCTTCCCCACACACTGAAACAGCTTCCCCACACACTGAAACCCCTTCCCCACACACTGAAACACCTTCCCCAAACAGTGATACACCTTCCCCACACACTGAAAGCCCTTCCACACTCACTGAAACACCTTCCCCAATCACTGAAACACTTCCCCACACACTGAAACCCCTTCCCCACACACTGAAAGCCCTTCCCACACACTGAAACACCTGCCCCACACACTGAAACACCTTCCCCACACACTGAAACCCCTTCCCCACACACTGAAACACCTTCCCCATACACCAAAACACCTTCCGCACACACTGAAACCCCTTCTGCACACACTGAAACACCTTCCCCACACAATGAAACCTTCCCCACACACTGAAACAGCTTCCCCATACACTGAAACACTTCCCCGCACACTGAAACACCTTCCCCACACACTGGAAACCCTTCCCCACACACTGAAACCCCTTCCCCACACACTGAAACACCTTCCCCACACACTGATACCCCTTCCCCACACACTGAAACCCCTTCCACACACACCGAAACCCTTCCCCACACACTTAAACCCTTTCCCCACACACTGGAAACCCTTCCCCACACACTGAAACCCCTTCCCCAAACTCTGAAACACCTTCCCCACACACTGAAAACACATCCCCACAAACTGCAACACATCCCCACACACTGAAACACCTTCCCCACACACTGAAACCCCTTCCCCACACACTGAAACACATTTCCCACACACTTAAACCCTTCCAAACACACAGAATCACAATCCCCACACACTAAAACACCTTCTCCACACACTGAAACCCCTTCTCCACATACTAAAACACCTTCCCCACACACTGAAACACCTTCCCCACACACTGAGATACCAACCCCACACACTGAAACACCTTTCCCACACACTGAAACCCCTTCCCCACACACTGGAACCCTATCCCACACAGTGAAACACCTTCCCCAAACACTGAAACCCCTTCCCCACACACTGAAACAGCTTCCCCACACACTGAAACCCCTTCCCCACAAACTGAAACACCTTCCCCAAACACTGAGACACCTTCCCCACACACTGAAAGCCCTTCCACACTCACTGAAACACCTTCCCCAATCACTGAAACCCTTCCCCACACACTGAAACCCCTTCCCCACACACTGAAACCCTTCCCTACACACTGAAAGCCCTTCCCACACACTGAAACACCTGCCCCACACACTGAAACACCTTCCCCACACACTGTAACCCCTTCCCCACACACTGAAACACCTTCCCCACACACCAAAACACCTTCCCCACACACTGAAACCCCTTCCGCACACACTGAAACACCTTCCCCACACAATGAAACCCTCCCCACACACTGAAACAGCTTCCCCACACACTGAAACACTTCCCCACACACTGAAACACCTTCCCCACACACTGGAAACCCTTCCCCACACACTGAAACCCATTTCCCACACACTGAAACACCTTCCCCACACACTGAAACCTCTTCCCCACACATTGAAACAGCTTCCCCACACACTGAAACAACTTCCCCACAAACTGAAACCCCTTCCCCGCACACTGAAACACCTTCCCCACACACTGAAACACCTTCGCCACACACTGAAACCCCTTCCCCACACACTGAAACGCCTTCCGCACTGACTGAAACCCCTTCTGCACACACTGAAACACCTTCCCCACACACTGAAACACCTTCCCCACACACTGAAACCCCTTCCCCACACACTGAAACACCTTCCCCACACACTGAAACACTTCCCCACACACTGAAACCCCTTCCCCAGACACTGGAAACCCTTCCCCACACACTGAAACACCTTCCCCACACACTGAAACACCTTCGCCACACACTGAAACCCCTTCCCCACACACTGAAACGCCTTCCGCACTGACTGAAACCCCTTCTGCACACACTGAAACACCTTCCCCACACACTGAAACACCTTCCCCACACACTGAAACCCCTTCCCCACACACTGAAACACCTTCCCCACACACTGAAACGCCATCCCCACTCACTGCAACACAATTGCACACACTGAAACACATTCCCCACACACTGAAACCCTTCCAAACACACTGAAACACATTCCCCACACACTGAAACCACTTCCCCACACACTGAAAACCCTTCTGCACACACTGAAACACCTTCGCCACACACTGAAACCCTTCCCCGCACACTGAAACACCTTCCCCACACACTGAAACACCTCTCACACACAGTAGCACCTTCCCCACACACTGGAAACCCTTCCCCACACACTGAAACCCCTTCCCCACACACTGAAACACATCCCCACACACTGAAACCCCTTCCCCACACACTGAAACACGTTCCCCACACACTGAAACCCTGCCAAACACACTGAAACACATTCCCTACACACTGAAACCCCTTCCCCACACACAGAAACCACTTCCCCACACACTGAAACGCCTTCCCCACACACTGAAACACCTTCCCCACACACTGAAGCACCTTCCCCACACACTGAACCCCCTTCCCCACTGACTGAAACCCCTTCCCCACACACTGAAACACCTTCCCCACACACTGAAACACCTTCCCCACACAGTGAACCCCCTTCCCCACAGACTGGAACACCTTCCCCACGCAACAAAACACCTCCCCCACACACTGAAACCCCTTCCCCACACACTGGAAACCCTTCCCCACACACTGAAACCCCTTCCCCACACACTGAAACACCTTCCCCACACACTGAAACCTCTTCCCCACACATTAAAACAGCTTCCCCAAACACTGAAACAACTTCCCCACACACTGAAACCCCTTCCCCACACACTGAAACACCTTCCCCATGCACTGAAGCACCTTCCCCACACACTTAAACACCTTCCGCACACTCTGAAACACCTTGCCCACACACGGAAACCCTTCCCCACACACTTAAACACCTTCCCCACACACTGAAACACTTCCCCACACACTGAAACCCCTTCCCCAGACACTGGAAACCCTTGCCCACACACTGAAACACCTTCACCACACACTGAAACACCTTCGCCACACACTGAAACCCCTTCCCCACACACTGAAACGCCTTCCGCACTGACTGAAACCCCTTCTGCACACACTGAAACACCTTCCCCACACACTGAAACACCTTCCCCAAACACTGAAACCCCGTCCCCACCCACTGAAACACCTTCCCCACACACTGAAACGCCATCCCCACTCACTGCAACACAATTGCACACACTGAAACACATTCCCCACACACTGAAACCCTTCCAAACACACTGAAACACATTCCCCACACACTGAAACCACTTCCCCACACTCTGAAAACCCTTCTGCACAAACTGAAACACCTTCCCCACACACTGAAACCCTTCCCCGCACACTGAAACACCTTCCCCACACACTGAAACAACTCTCACACACAGTAGCACCTTCCCCACACACTGGAAACCCTCCCCCACACACTGAAACCCCTACCCCACACACTGAAACACATCCCCACACACTGAAACCCCTTCCCCACACACTGAAACTCGTTCCCCACACACTGAAACCCTGCCAAACACACTGAAACACATTCCCTACACACTGAAACCCCTTCCCCACACACAGAAACGCCTTCCGCACTGACTGAAACCCCTTCCCCACACACTGAAACACCTTCCCCACACACTGAAACACCTTCCCCACACACTGAAACCCCTTCCCCACAGACTGGAACACCTTCCCCACGCAACAAAACACTTCCCCCACACACTGAAACCCCTTCCGCACACGCTGAAACACCTTCCCCACACACTGAAACCCTTCCCCACACACTGAAACACCTTCCCCACACACTGAAACACCTCCCACTCACAGTAATACCTTCCCCACACACTGGAAACCCTTCCCCACACACTGAAACCCCTTCCCCACACACTGAAACACCTTCCCCACACACTGAAACGCCATCCCCACTCACTGCAACACATTGCCACACACTGAAACACATTCCCCACACGCTGAAACCCCTTCCCCACAAACTGTAAACCTTCCCAAAACACTGATAGCCATTCAGCGCACACTGAAACACATTCCCCACACTCTGAAACACTTCCAAACACACTGAAACACATTCCCCACACACTGAAACCACTTCCCCACACACTGAAACCCCTTCTGCACACACTGAAACACCTTCCCCACACATTGAAACCCCTGCCCACACACTGAAACACCTTCCCCACACACTGAAACACCTCGCACACACAGTAGCACCTTCCCCACACACTGGAAACCCCTTCCCCACACACTGAAACACCTTCCTCACACACTGAAACGCCATCCCCACACACTGCAACACATCGCCACACACTGAAACACATTCCCCACACGCTGAAACCCCTTCCCCACTCGGTGTAAACCTTCCCAAAACACTGATACTCATTCACCACACACTGAAACACACTCCCCACACACTAAAACCCTTCCAAACACACTGAAACAGATTCCCCACACACTGAAACCCCTTCCCCACACACTGAAATCCCTTCTGCACACACTGAAACACCTTCCCCACACACTGAAACCCCTTCCCCACACACTGAAACACCTTCCGCACATAGTGAAACACCTTCCCCAGACACGGAAACCCCATCCGCACACACTGAAACCCCTTCCGCACACAGTGAAAACCTTCCCCACATACTGAAACACCTTCCCCACACACTGAGACACATCCCCACACACTTAAACCCCTTCCCTACACAATGAAACAATTCCCCACACACTGAAACCCCTTCCCCACACACACTGAAACACCTTCCCCACCCACTGAAACTCCTTCCCCACACACTGAAACCATTGCGCACACAGTGAAACCCTTCCCCACACACTGAAACCCCTTCCCTACACACTGAAACACATCCCGACACACTGAAACCCCTTCCCCACACACTGAAACACCTTCCCTACACACTGAAACACCTTCCCCACACACTGAAACACCTTCCCCACACTCTGAAACCCCTTCCGCACACACTGAAACCCCTTCCCCACACACTGAAACACCTTCCCCACACACTGAAACAACTTCCCCACACACTGAAGCTCCTTCCCCACACACGGAAACAACTTCCCCACACACTGAAACCCCTTCCGCACACACTGAAACACCTTCCCCACACACTGAAACCCTTCCCCACACACTGAAACACCTTCTCCACACACTGAAACACTTTCCCACACACTGAAACTCCTTCCCCACAAACTGCAACACAACCCCACACACTGAAACACCTTCCCCACACACTGAAACCCCTTCCCCACACACTGAAACCCTTCCCCAAACACTGAAAAACATTCACCACACAGTGAAACACGTTCCCCACACACTGAAACCCTTCCAAACACACAGAATCACAGTCCCCACACACTGAAACCCTTTCCCCACACACTGAAACCCCTTCCCGACACACTGAAGCCCCTTCCACACACACTGAAACCCCTTCCCCACACTCTGAAACACATTCCCCACACACTGAAGCAACTTCCCCACACACTGAAGCACCTTCCCCACACATTGGAACACGTTCCCCATGCACTGAAACACCTTCCCCACACACTGAAATGCCTTCCGCACACACTGAAACACCTTCCTCACACACTGAAACCCTTCCCCACACACTGAAACACCTTCCCCACACACTGAAACACTTCCCCACACACTGAAACTCCTTCCCCACAAACTGCAACACATCCCCACACACTGAAACACCTTCCCCACACACTGAACCCCCTTCCCCACACACTGAAAACCTTCCCCAATCACTGAAACCCATTCACCACACACTGAAACCCCTTCCCCACACACTGAAGCCGCTTCCGCACATACTGAAACACCTTCCCCATGCACTGAAACCCCTTCCGCACTCACTGAAACCCCTTCCGCACACAGTGAAACCCTTCCCCACACTCTGAAACACCTTCCCCACACACTGAAACCCCTTCCGCACACACCAAACACCTTCCCCTCACAATCAAACCCCTTCCCCACACACTGAAACACCTTCCCCACGCAACAAAACACCTTCCCCACACACTGAAACCCCTTCCGCTCACACTGAAACACCTTCCCCACACACTGAAAGCCTTCCCCACACACTGAAACACCTTCCCCACACACTGAAACACCTCCCACACACAGTAGCACCTTCCCCACACACTGGAAACCCTCCCCCACTCACTGAAACCCCTTCCCCACACACTGAAACACCTTCCCCACACACTGAGACACATCCCCACACACTTAGACCCCTTCCCTACACAATGAAACAAATCCCCACACACTGAAACCCCTTCCCCACACACACTGAAACACCTTCCCCACACACTGAAACTCCTTCCCCACTCACTGAAACCCCTTCTGCACACAGTGAAACCCTTCCCCACACACTGAAAAACCTTCCCCACACACTGAAACACATCCCCACACACTGAACCCCCTTCCCCACACACTGAAACACCTTCCACACACACTGAAACACCTTCCCCACACATTGAAACCCCTTCCGCACACACTGAAACCCCTTCCCCACACACTGAAACACCTTCCCCACACACTGAAACCCCTTCCGCACACACTGAAACACCTTCCTCACACACTAAAACCCTTCCCCACACACTGAAACACCTTCCCCACGCACTGAAACACTTCCCCACACACTGAAACTCCTTCCCCACAAACCGCAACACATTCCCACAAACTGAAACACCTTCCCCACATAGTGAAACCCCTTCCCCACACACTGAAACCCTTCCCCAAACACTGAAACCCATTCACCACACACTGAAACACATTCGCCACACAATGAAACCCTTCCTAACACACAGAATCACAATCCCCACACACTGAAACCCCTTCCCCACACACTGAGACCCCTTCCCCACACACTGAAACACCTTCCCCACACACTGAAACCCCTTCCCCACTCACTGAAACACCTTCCCCACGCAACAAAACACCTTCCCCACAAACTGAAACCCTTCCGCAAACGCTGAAACACCTTCCCCACACACTGAAACCCTTACCCACACACTGAAAGACCTTCCCCACACACTGAAACACCTCCCACACACAGTAGCACCTTCCCCACACACTGGAAACCCTACCCCACACACTGAAACCCCTTCCCCACACACTGAAACACCTTCCCCACACACTGAAACGCCATCCCCACACAATGCAACACATTCTCCACACACAGAAACACCTTCCCCAGACACTGAAACGCCATCCCCAAACACTGAAACACATTCTCCACACACTGAAACACCTCCCACACACAGTAGCACCTTCCCCACACACTGGAAACCCTACCCCACACACTGAAACCCCTTCCCCACACACTGAATCACCTTCCCCACACACTGGAACGCCATCCCCACACACTGAAACACATTCCTCACACACTGAAACCCTTCCAAACACACTGAAACACATTCCCCACACACTGAATACCCTTCCCCACACATTGAAATACCTTCTGCACACACTGAAACACCTTCCCCACACACTGAAACCCCTTCCCCACACACTGAATCCCCTTCCGCACATACTGAAACACCTTCCCCACACACTGAAACCCCTTCCCCACAAACTGAAACCCCTTCCGCACACAGTGAAAACCTTCCCCACACACTGAAACACCTTCCCCACACACTGAGACACATCCCCACACACTTAAACCCCTTCCCTACACAATGAAACAAATCCCCACACACTGAAACCCCTTCCCCACACACACTGAAGCACCTTCCCCATACACTGAAACCCCTTCCCCGCACACTGAAACCCCTTCTGCACACACTGAAACCCCTTCCCCACACACTGAAACACCTTCCCCACACACTGAAACAACTTCCCCACACACTGAAGCCCCTTCCCCACACACTGAAACACCTTCCCCATACACTGAAACACCTTCCCCACACACTGAAACACCTTCCCCACACACTGAAACACCTTCCCCACACACTGAAACCCTTCCCCACACACTGAAACACCTTCCCCAGACACTGAAACAATTCCCCACACACTGAAACTCCTTCCCCACAAACTGCAACACATCCCCACACACTGAAACACCTTCCCCACACTCTAAAACCCCTTCCCCACACACTGAAACCCTTCCCCAAACACTGAAACCCATTCACCACACACTGAAACACATTCCCCACACACTGAAACCCTTCCAAACACACAGAATCAAAATCCACACACACTGAAACCCCTTCCCCACACACTGAAACCCCTTCCCCACACACTGAAACACCTTCCCCACACACCAAAACCCCTTCCGCACACAATGCAACTCATCCCCACACACTGAAACCCATCGCCACGCACTGAAATCCATCCCCACACACTGAAACACATTCCCCACACATTGAAACCCTTCCCCACACAATGAAACACATCTCCACACACTGAAACACATCCCCAAACACTGAAACACCTTCCCCACATACTGAAACAACTTCCCCACGCACTGAAATACCATCCCCACACAATGAAACACCTTTCCCACTCACTGTAACCCCTTCCCCACACACTGGAACCCTACCCCACACACTGAAACAGCTTCCCCACACACTGAAACCCCTTCCCCACACACTGAGACACATCCCCACACACTTAGACCCCTTCCCTACACAATGAAACAAATCCCCACACACTGAAACCCCTTCCCCACACACACTGAAACACCTTCCCCACACACTGAAACTCCTTCCCCACTCACTGAAACCCCTTCCGCACACAGTGAAACCCTTCCCCACACACTGAAACCCCTTCCCCACACACTGAAACACATCCCCACACACTGAAACCCCTTCCCCACACACTGAAACACCTTCCCCACACACTGAAACACCTTCCCCACACATTGAAACCCCTTCCGCACACACTGAAACCCCTTCCCCACACACTGAAACACCTTCCCCACACACTGAAACCCCTTCCGCACACACTGAAACACCTTCCTCACACACTACAACCCTTCCCCACACACTGAAACACCTTCCCCACGCACTGAAACACTTCCCCACACACTGAAACTCCTTCCCCACAAACCGCAACACATTCCCACAAACTGAAACACCTTCCCCACATAGTGAAACCCCTTCCCCACACACTGAAACCCTTTCCCAAACACTGAAACCCATTCACCACACACTGAAACACATTCGCCACACACTGAAACCCTTCCTAACACACAGAATCACAATCCCCACACACTGAAACCCCTTCCCCACACACTGAGACCCCTTCCCCACACACTGAAACACCTTCCCCACACACTGAAACCCCTTCCCCACTCACTGAAACACCTTCCCCACGCAACAAAACACCTTCCCCACAAACTGAAACCCCTTCCGCAAACGCTGAAACACCTTCCCCACACACTGAAACCCTTCCCCACACACTGAAAGACCTTCCCCACACACTGAAATACCTCCCACACACAGTAGCACCTTCCCCTCACACTGGAAACCCTACCCCACACACTGAAACCCCTTCCCCACACACTGAAACACCTTCCCCACACACTGAAACGCCATCCCCACACAATGCAACACATTCTCCACACACAGAAACCCCTTCCCCACAAACTGAAACCCCTTCCGCACACAGTGAAAACCTTCCCCACACACTGAAACACCTTCCCCACACACACTGAAACACCTTCCCCACACACTTAAACCCCTTCCCTACACAATGAAACAAATCCCCACACACTGAAACCCCTTCCCCACACACACTGAAGCACCTTCCCCACACACTGAAACCCCTTCCCCGCACACTGAAACCCCTTCTGCACACACTGAAACCCCTTCCCCACACACTGAAACACCTTCCCCACACACTGAAACAACTTTCCCACACACTGAAGCCCCTTCCCCACACACTGAAACACCTTCCCCATACACTGAAACACCTTCCCCACACACTGAAACCCCTTCTGCAATCACTGATACACCTTCCCCACACACTGAAACCCTTCCCCACACACTGAAACACCTTCCCCAGACACTGAAACAATTCCCCACACACTGAAACTCCTTCCCCACAAACTGCAACACATCCCCACACACTGAAACACCTTCCCCACACTCTAAAACCCCTTCCCCACACACTGAAACCCTTCCCCAAACACTGAAACCCATTCACCACACACTGAAACACATTCCCCACACACTGAAACCCTTCCAAACACACAGAATCAAAATCCCCACACACTGAAACCCCTTCCCCACACACTGAAACACCTTCCCCACACACTGAAACACCTTCCCCACACACCAAAACCCCTTCCGCACACAATGCAACTCCTCCCCACACACTGAAACCCATCGCCACACACTGAAATCCATCCCCACACACTGAAACACATTCCCCACACACTGAAACCCTTCCCCACACAATGAAACACATCTCCACACACTGAAACACATCCCCAAACACTGAAACACCTTCCCCACATACTGAAACCCCTTCCCCACACACTAAGACACCTTCCCCACACACTGAAACAACTTCCCCACGCACTGAAATACCATCCCCACACAATGAAACACCTTTCCCACTCACTGAAACCCCTTCCCCACACACTGGAACCCTACCCCACACACTGAAACAGCTCCCCGACACACTGAAACCCCTTCCCCACACACTGAAACACCTTCCCCACACACTGAAACACTTCCCCACACACTGAAACTCCTTCCCCACAAACTGCAACACATTCCCACAAACTGAAACACCCTCCCCACATAGTGAAACCCCTTCACCACCCAGAGAAACCCTTCCCCAAACACTGCAACCCATTCACAAGCACTGAAACACATTCGCCACACACTGAAAACCTTCCTAACACACAGAGTCACAATTCCCACACACTGAAACCCCTTCCCCACACAGTGAAACTCCTTCCCCACACACTGAAACACCTTCCCCACACACTGAAACCCCTTCCCCACACACTGAAACACCTTCCCCACACACTGAAACAACTTCCCCACACACTGAAGCCCCTTCCCCACACACTGAAACACCTTCCCCATACACTGAAACACCTTCCTCACACACTGAAACCCCTTCTGCACACACTGAAACACCTTCCCCACACACTGAAAACCTTCCCCACACACTGAAACACCGTCCCCACACACTGAAACAATTCCCCACACACTGAAACTCCTTCCCCACAAACTGCAACACATCCCCACACACTGAAACACCTTCCCCACACTCTAAAACCCCTTCCCCACACACTGAAACCCTTCCCCAAACACTGCAACCCATTCACCACACACTGAAACACATTCCCCACACACTGAAACCCTTCCAAACACACAGAATCACAATCCCCACACACTGAAACCCCTTCCCCACACACTGAAACCCCTTCCCCACACACTGAAACACCTTCCCCACACACCAAAACCCCTTCCGCACACAATGCAACTCATCCCCACACACTGAAACCCTTCGCCACACACTGAAATCCATCCCCACACACTGAAACACATTCCCCACACACTGATACCCTTCCCCACACACTGAAACACATCTCCACACACTGAAACACATCCCCACACACTGAAACACATTCCCCACATACTGAAACCCCTTCCCCACACACTAAGACACCTTCCCCACACACTGAAACAACTTCCCCAGGCACTGAAATACCATCCACACACAATGAAACTCCTTTCCCACTCACTGAAACCCCTTCCCCACACACTGGAACCCTACCCCACACACTGAAACAGCTTCCCCACACACTGAAACCCCTTCCGCACACACTGAAACACCTTCCCCACACACTGAAACACTTCCCCACACACTGAAACTCCTTCCCCACAAACTGAAACACATTCCCACAAACTGAAACACCTTCCCCACATAGTGAAACCCCTTCAACACCCACTGAAACCCTTCCCCACACACTGAAACCCTTATTCACACACTGAAACACCTTCCCCACACACTGAAACACCACCCACACACAGTAGCACCTTCCCCACACACTGGAAACCCTACCCCACACACTGAAACCCCTTCCCCACACACTGAAACACCTTCCCCACACACTGAAACGCCATCCCCACACACTGCAACACATCGCCACACACTGAAGCACATTCTCCACACGCTGAAACCCCTTCCCCACACACTGCAAACGTTCCCAAAACACTGATACTCATTCACCACACACTGAAACACATTCCCCACACACTGAAACCCTTCCAAACACACTGAAACACATTCCCCACACACTGAAAACCCTTCCCCACACACTGAAATACCTTCTGCACACACTGAAACACCTTCCCCAAACACTGAAACCCCTTCCCCACACACTGAAGCCCCTTCCGCACAGACTGAAACACCTTCCCCACACACTGAAACCCCTTCCCCACACACTGAAACACCTTCCCCACATACTGAAACACCTTCCCCACACACTGAAACCCCTTCTGCACACACTGAAACACATCCCCACACACTGAAACCCCTTCCCCAAACACTGAAACACATCCCCACACACTGAAACCCCTTACCCACACACTGAAACACCTTCGCCACACACTGAAACACCTTCCCCACACACTGAAACCCCTTCCGCACACACTGAAACCCCCTCCCCACACACTGAAACACCTTCCCCACACACTGACACAACTTCCCCACACACTGAAGCCCCTTCCCCACACACTGAAACACCTTCCCCATACACTGAAACACCTTCCCCACACACTGAAACCCCTTCCGCACACACTGAAACACCTTCCCCAATCACTGAAACCCTTCCCCACACACTGAAACACCTTCCCCACACACTGAAACACTTCCCCACACACTGAAACTCCTTCCCCACAAACTGCAACACATTCCCACAAACTGAAACACCTTCCCCACATAGTGAAACCCCTTCCCCACTCACTGAAACCCTTCCCCAAACACTGAAACCCATTCACCACACACTGAAACACATTCACCACACACTGAAACCCTTCCTAACACACAGAATCACAATCCCCACAGACTGAAACCCCTTCCCCACACACTGAAACCCCTTCCCCACACACTGAAACACCTTCCCCACACACTGAACCCCCTTCCCCACACACTGAAACACCTTCCCCACGCAACAAAACAGCTTCCCCACACACTGAAAACCCTTCTGCACACGCTGAAACAATTTCCCCACACACTGAAACCCTTCCCCACACACTGACACACCTTCCCCACACACTGAAACACCTCCCACACACAGTAGCACCTTCCCCACACACTGGAAAGCCTACCCCACACACTGAAACCCCTTCCCCACACACTGAAACACATACCCACACACTGAAACACATTCTCCACACACTGAAACACCTCCCACACACAGTAGCACCTTCCCCACACACTGGAAACCCTACCCCACACACTGAAACCCCTTCCCCACACACTGAATCACCTTCCCCACACACTGAAACGCCATCCCCAAACACTGAAACACATTCCCCACACACTGAAACCCTTCCAAACACACTGAAACACATTCCCCACACACTGAATACCCTTCCCCACACACTGAAATACCTTCTGCACACACTGAAACACCTTCCCCACACACTGAAACCCCTTCCCCACACACTGAATCCCCTTCCGCACATACTGAAACACCTTCCCCACACACTGAAACCCCTTCCCCACAAACTGAAACCCCTTCCGCACACAGTGAAAACCTTCCCCACACACTGAAACACCTTCCCCACACACTGAGACACATCCCCACACACTTAAACCCCTACCCTACACAATGAAACAAATCCCCACACACTGAAACCCCTTCCCCACACACACTGAAGCACCTTCCCCACACACTGAAACCCCTTCCCCGCACACTGAAACCCCTTCTGCACACACTGAAACCCCTTCCCCACACACTGAAACACCTTCCCCACACACTGAAACAACTTCCCCACACACTGAAGCCCCTTCCCCACACACTGAAACACCTTCCCCACACACTGAAACACCTTCCCCACACACTGACACAACTTCCCCACACACTGAAGCCCCTTCCCCACACACTGAAACACCTTCCCCATACACTGAAACACCTTCACCACACACTGAAACCCCTTCTGCACACACTGAAACACCTTCCCCAATCACTGAAACCCTTCCCCACACACTGAAACACCTTCCCCACACACTGAAACACTTCCCCACACACTGAAACTCCTTCCCCACAAACTGCAACACATTCCCACAAACTGAAGCACCTTCCCCACATAGTGAAACCCCTTCCCCACTCACTGAAACCCTTCCCCAAACACTGAAACCCATTCACCACACACTGAAACACATTCGCCACACACTGAAACCCTTCCTAACACACAGAATCACAATCCCCACAGACTGAAACCCCTTCCCCACACACTGAAACCCCTTCCCCACACACTGAAACACCTTCCCCACACACTGAACCCCCTTCCCCACACACTGAAACACCTTCCCCACGCAACAAAACAGCTTCCCCACACACTGAAAACCCTTCTGCACACGCTGAAACAATTTCCCCACACACTGAAACCCTTCCCCACAGACTGACACACCTTCCCCACACACTGAAACACCTCCCACACACAGTAGCACCTTCCCCACACACTGGAAAGCCTACCCCACACACTGAAACCGCTTCCCCACACACTGAAACACATCCCCACACACTGAAACACATTCTCCACACACTGAAATACCTCCCACACACAGTAGCACCTTCCCCACACACTGAAAACCCTACCCCACACACTGAAACCCCTTCCCCACACACTGAATCACCTTCCCCACACACTGAAACGCCATCCCCAAACACTGAAACACATTCCCCACACACTGAAACCCTTCCAAACACACTGAAACACATTCCCCACACACTGAATACCCTTCCCCACACACTGAAATACCTTCTGCACACACTGAAACACCTTCCCCACACACTGAAACCCCTTCCCCACACACTGAATCCCCTTCCGCACATACTGAAACACCTTCCCCACACACTGAAACCCCTTCCCCACAAACTGAAACCCCTTCCTCACACAGTGAAAACCTTCCCCACACACTGAAACACCTTCCCCACACACTGAGACACATCCCCACACACTTAAACCCCTTCCCTACACAATGAAACAAATCCCCACACACTGAAACACCTTCCCCACACACACTGAAGCACCTTCCCCACACACTAAAACCCCTTCCCCACACACTGAAACCCCTTCCCCACACACTGAAACACCTTCCCCACACACTGAAACAACTTCCCCACACACTGAAGCCCCTTCCCCACACACTGAAACACCTTCCCCATACACTGAAACACCTTCCCCACACACTGAAACCCCTTCTGCAATCACTGATACACCTTCCCCACACACTGAAACCCTTCCCCACACACTGAAACACCTTCCCCAGACACTGAAACAATTCCCCACACACTGAAACTCCTTCCCCACAAACTGCAACACATCCCCACACACTGAAACACCTTCCCCACACTCTAAAACCCCTTCCCCACACACTGAAACCCTTCCCCAAACACTGAAACCCATTCACCACACACTGAAACACATTCCCCACACACTGAAACCCTTCCAAACACACAGAATCAAAATCCACACACACTGAAACCCCTTCCCCACACACTGAAACACCTTCCCCACACACTGAAACACCTTCCCCACACACCAAAACCCCTTCCGCACACAATGCAACTCATCCCCACACACTGAAACCCATCGCCACACACTGAAATCCATCCCCACACACTGAAACACATTCCCCACACACTGAAACCCTTCCCCACACAATGAAACACATCTCCACACACTGAAACACATCCCCAAACACTGAAACACCTTCCCCACATACTGAAACCCCTTCCCCACACACTAAGACACCTTCCCCACACACTGAAACAACTTCCCCACGCACTGAAATACCATCCCCACACAAAGAAACACCTTTCCCACTCACTGAAACCCCTTCCCCACACACTGGAACCCTACCCCACACACTGAAACAGCTCCCCCACACACTGAAACCCCTTCCCCACACACTGAAACACCTTCCCCACACACTGAAACACTTCCCCACACACTGAAACTCCTTCCCCACAAACTGCAACACATTCCCACAAACTGAAACACCTTCCCCACATAGTGAAACCCCTTCACCACCCAGTGAAACCCTTCCCCAAACACTGCAACCCATTCACAAGCACTGAAACACATTCGCCACACACTGAAAACCTTCCTAACACACAGAGTCACAATTCCCACACACTGAAACCCCTTCCCCACACACTGAAACTCCTTCCCCACACACTGAAACACCTTCCCCACACACTGAAACCCCTTCCCCACACACTGAAACACCTTCCCCACACACTGAAACAACTTCCCCACACACTGAAGCCCCTTCCCCACACACTGAAACACCTTCCCCATACACTGAAACACCTTCCTCACACACTGAAACCCCTTCTGAACACACTGAAACACCTTCCCCACACACTGAAACCCTTCCCCACACACTGAAACACCGTCCCCACACACTGAAACAATTCCCCACACACTGAAACTCCTTCCCCACACTCTAAAACCCCTTCCCCACACACTGAAAACCTTCCCCAAACACTGCAACCCATTCACCACACACTGAAACACATTCCCCACACACTGAAACCCTTCCAAACACACAGAATCACAATCCCCACACACTGAAACCCCTTCCCCACACACTGAAACCCCTTCCCCACACACTGAAACACCTTCCCCACACACCAAAACCCCTTCCGCACACAATGCAACTCATCCCCACACACTGAAACCCTTCGCCACACACTGAAATCCATCCCCACACACTGAAACACATTCCCCACACACTAATACCCTTCCCCACACACTGAAACACATCTCCACACACTGAAACACATCCCCACACACTGAAACACATTCCCCACATACTGAAACCCCTTCCCCACACACTAAGACACCTTCCCCACACACTGAAACAACTTCCCCAGGCAATGAAATACCATCCACACACAATGAAACTCCTTTCCCACTCACTGAAACCCCTTCCCCACACACTGGAACCCTACCCCACACACTGAAACAGCTTCCCCACACACTGAAACCCCTTCCGCATACACTGAAACACCTTCCCCACACACTGAAACACTTCCCCACACACTGAAACTCCTTCCCCACAAACTGAAACACATTCCCACAAACTGAAACACCTTCCCCACACAGTGAAACCCCTTCACCACCCACTGAAACCCTTCCCCACACACTGAAACCCTTATTCACACACTGAAACACCTTCCCCACACACTGAAACACCTCCCACACACAGTAGCACCTTCCCCACACACTGGAAACCCTACCCCACACACTGAAACCCCTTCCCCACACACTGAAACACCTTCCCCACACACTGAAACGCCATCCCCACACACTGCAACACATCGCCACACACTGAAACACATTCTCCACACGCTGAAACCCCTTCCCCACACACTGTAAACGTTCCCAAAACACTGATACTCATTCACCACACACTGAAACACATTCCCCACACACTGAAACCCTTCCAAACACACTGAAACACATTCCCCACACACTGAAAACCCTTCCCCACACACTGAAATACCTTCTGCACACACTGAAACACCTTCCCCAAACACTGAAACCCCTTCCCCACACACTGAAGCCCCTTCCGCACAGACTGAAACACCTTCCCCACACACTGAAACCCCTTCCCCACTCACTGAAACCCCTTCCCCACATACTGAAACACCTTCCCCACACACTGAAACCCCTTCTGCACACACTGAAACACATCCCCACACACTGAAACCCCTTCCCCAAACACTGAAACACATCCCCACACACTGAAACCCCTTACCCACACACTGAAACACCTTCGCCACACACTGAAACACCTTCCCCACACACTGAAACCCCTTCCGCACACACTGAAACCCCCTCCCCACACACTGAAACACCTTCCCCACACACTGACACAACTTCCCCACACACTGAAGCCCCTCCCCCACACACTGAAACACCTTCCCCATACACTGAAACACCTTCCCCACACACTGAAACCCCTTCCGCACACACTGAAACACCTTCCCCAATCACTGAAACCCTTCCCCACACACTGAAACACCTTCCCCACACACTGAAACACTTCCCCACACACTGAAACTCCTTCCCCACAAACTGCAACACATTCCCACAAACTGAAACACCTTCCCCACATAGTGAAACCCCTTCCCCACTCACTGAAACCCTTCCCCAAACACTGAAACCCATTCACCACACACTGAAACACATTTGCCACACACTGAAACCCTTCCTAACACACAGAATCACAATCCCCACAGACTGAAACCCCTTCCCCACACACTGAAACCCCTTCCCCACACACTGAAACTCCTTCCCCACACACTGAACCCCCTTCCCCACACACTGAAACACCTTCCCCACGCAACAAAACAGCTTCCCCACACACTGAAAACCCTTCTGCACACGCTGAAACAATTTCCCCACACACTGAAACCCTTCCCCACACACTGACACACCTTCCCCACACACTGAAACACCTCCCACACACAGTAGCACCTTCCCCACACACTGGAAAGCCTACCCCACACACTGAAACCCCTTCCCCACACACTGAAACACCTTCGCCACACACTGAAACGCCATCCCCACACACTGCAACACATTCTCCACACGCTGAAACCCCTTCCCCACACACTGTAAACGTTCCCAAAACACTGATACGCATTCACCACACACTGAAACACATTCCCCACACACTGAAACCCTTCCAAACACACTGAAACACATTCCCCACACACTGAAAACCCTTCCCCACACACTGAAATACCTTCTACACACACTGAAACACATTCACCACACACTGAAACCCCTTCCCCACACACTGAAGCCCCTCCTGCACATACTGAAACACCTTCCCCACACACTGAAACCCCTTCCCCACACTCTGAAACCCCTTCCGCACACAGTGAAAACCTTTCCCACACACTGAAACACCTTCCACACACACTGAGACACATCCCCACACACTTAAACTCCTTCCCTACACAATGAAACAAATCCCCACACACTGAAACACCTTCTCCACCCACACTGAAGCACCTTCCCCACACACTGAAACCCCTTCCCCACACACTGAAACCCCTTCCACACACACTGAAACCCCTTCCCCACACACTGAAACACCTTCCCCACACACTGAAACAACTTACCCACACACTGAAGCCCCTTCCCCACACAATGAAAAATCTTTCCCATACACTGAAACACCTTCCCCACACACTGAAACCCCTTCTGCACTCACTGAAACACCTTCCCCACACACTGAAACCCTTCCCCACACACTGAAACTCCTTCCCCACAAACTGCAACACATCCCCACACACTGAAACACCTTCCCCACACACTAAAACCCCTTCCCCACACACTGAAACCCCTTCCCCACACACTTAAACCCCTTCTGCACACAATGCAACTCATCCCCACACACTGAAACCCATCGCCACACACTGAAACCCATCCCCACACACTAAAACACATTCCCCACACACTGAAACCCTTCCCCACACACTGAAACACATCTCCACACACTGAAACACATCCCCACACACTGAAACACCTTCCCCACATACTGAAACCCCTTCCCCACACACTAAGACACCTTCCCCACACACTGAAACAACTTCCCCAAGCTTTGAAATAACATCCCCACACAATGAAACACCTTTCCCACTCAATGAAACCCCTTCCCCACACACTGGATCCCTACCCCACACACTGAAACAGCATCCCCACACACTGAAACCCCTTCCCCACACACTGAAACACATTCCCACAAACTGAAACACCTTCCCCACATAGTGAAACCCCTTCACCACCCACGGACACCCTTCCCCACACACTGAAACCCATTCACCACACACTGAAACACATTCGCCACACACTGAAACCCTTCCTAACAAACAGAATCACAATCCCCACACACTGAAACCCCTTCCCCACACACTGAAACCACTTCCCCACACTCTGAAACACCTTCCCCACACACTGAAACACCTTCCCCACGCAACAAAACACCTTCCCCACACACTGAAACCCCTTCCGCACACGCTGAAACACCTTCCCCACACACTGAAACCCTTCCCCACACACTGAAACACCTTCCCCACACACTGAAACACCTCCCACACACAGTAGCTCCTTCCCCACACACTGGAAACTCTACCCCACACACTGAAATCCATTCCCCACACACTGAAACACCTTCCCCACACACCGTAAACCCTTCCCAAAACACTGATACTCATTCACCACACACTGAAACACATTCCCCACACACTGAAACCCCTTCCCCACACACTGAATCCCCTTCCGCACATACTGAAACCCCTTCCCCACACACTGAAACCCCTTCCCCAAACACTGAAACCCCTTCCGCACACAGTGAAAACCTTCCCCACACACTGAAACACCTTCCCCATACACTGAGACACATCCGCACACACTTAAACCCCTTCCCTTCACAATGAAACAAATCCCCACACACTGAAACCCCTTCCCCACACACACTGAAACACCTTCCGCACACACTGAAACTCCTTCCCCACACACTGAAACCCCTTCCGCACACAGTGAAACCCTTCCCCACACACTGAAACCCCTTCCCCACACACTGAAACACATCCCCACACACTGAAACCCCTTCCCCACTCACTGAAACCCCTTCCCCACATACTGAAACACCTTCACCACACACTGAAACACATTCCCCACACACTGAAACCCCTTCCGCACACACTGAAACCCCTTCCCCACACACTGAAACACCTTCCCCACACACTGATACAACTTCCCCACACATTGAAGCCCCTTCCCCACACACTGAAACACCTTCCCCATACACTGAAACACCTTCCCCACACACTGAAACCCCTTCCGCACACACTGAAACACCTTCCCCAATCACTGAAACCCTTCCCCACACACTGAAACACCTTCCCCACACACTGAAAAACTTCCCCACACACTGAAACACCTTCCCCACAATCTGCAACACATCCCCACACACTGAAACATCTTCCCCACACTCTAAAACCCCTTCCCCACACACTGAAACCTTTCCCCAAACACTGAAACACATTCACCACACACTGAAACACGTTCCCCACTCACTGAAACCCTTCCAAACACACAGAATCACAATCCCCACACACTGAAACCCCTTCCCCACACACTGAAACACCTTCCCCACACACCAAAACCCCTTCCGCACACAATGCAACTCATCCCCACACACTGAAAGCCATCGCCACACACTGAAACCCATCCCCACACACTGAAACACATTCCTCACACACTGCAACCCTTCCCCACACACTGAAACACATCTCCACACACTGAAACAGATCCCCACACACTGAAACACCTTCCCCACATACTGAAACCCCTTCCCCACACACTAAGACCCCTTCCCCACACACTGAAACAACTTCCCCACGCACTGAAATACCATCCCCACACAATGAAACACCTTTCCCACTCACTGAAACCCCTTCCCCACACACTGGAACCCGACGTCTCACACTGAAACAGCTTCCCCACACACTGAAACCCCTTCCCCACACACTGAAACACCTTCCCCACATACTGAAACCCCATCCCCAGACACTTTAACACTTACACACATACTGAAACACCTTCCCCACACACTGCAATACCATCCCCACACACTGGAACACCTATCCCAAACCCTGAAACCCCTTCCCCACACACTGAAACACTTCCCCACACACTGAAACTCCTTCCCCAGACACTGGAAACCCTTCCCCACACACTGAAACCCCTTCCCCACACACTGAAACACCTTCCCCACACACTGAAACCCCTTCCACACACACTGAAACACCTTCCCCACACACTGAAACCCCTTCCGCATACAATGAAACGCATCCCCACACAATGAAACCCATCCCCACACACTGAAAACCATCCCCACACACTGAAACACCTTCCCCACACACTGAAACCCTTCCCGACGCAATGAAACACATCCCCACACACTGAAACACATCCCCACACACAGAAACAACTTCCCCACACACTGAAACCCCTTCCCCACACACTGAAACACGTTCCCCACACACTGAAACACCTTCCCAACACACAGAAATACCATCCCCTCACACTGAAACACCTTTCCCACACACTGAAACGACTTCCCCGCACACTGGAACCCTACCCCACACACTGAAACACCTTCCCCAAACACTGAAACACCTTCCCCACACACTGAAACAGATTCCCCACACACTGAAACCGCTTCCCCAAACACTGAAACACCTACCCCACACACTGAAACACCTTCCCCACACACTGAAACCCCTTCCCCACGCACTGAAACCACTTCTGCACACAGTGAATCCCTTCCCCACACACTGAAACCCCTTCCTCGCACACTGAAACACATCCCCACACACTGAAAACCCTTCCCCACACACTGAAACCCCTTCCCCGCACACTGAAAACCCTTCCCCACACACTGAAACACTTCCGCACACTCTGAAACGCCTTCCCCACTCACTGAAACCCCTTCCCCACACACTGAAACACTTACCCACACTCTGAAACCCCTTCCCCACACAATCAAACACGTTCCCCACACACTGAAACCCTTCCAAACACACAGAATCACAATCCCCACACACTGAAACCCCTTCCCCACACACTGAAACCCCTTCCCCACACACTGAAACACCTTCTGCACTCACCAAAACCCCTTCCGCACACAATGCAACTCATACCCACGCACTGAAACCCATCGCCACACACTGAAATCCATCCCCACACACTGAAACACATTCGCCACACACTGAAACCCTTCCTAACACATAGAATCACAATCCCCACACACTGAAACCCCTTCCCCACACACTGAAACCCCTTCCCCACACACTGAAACACCTTCCCCACGCAACAAAACACCTTCCCCACATACTGAAACACCTTCCGCACACGCTGAAACACCTTCCCCACACACTGAAGCACCACCCACACACAGTCGCACCTTCCCCACACACTGGAAACCCTACCCCACACACTGAAACCCCTTCCCCACACACTGAAACACCTTCCCCACACACTGAAACGCCATCCCCACACACTGCAACACATCGCCACACACTGAAACACATTCTCCACACGCTGAAACCCCTTCCCCACACATTGTAAACGTTCCCAAAACACTGATACTCATTCACCACACACTGAAACACATTCCCCACACACTGAAACCCTTCCAAACACACTGAAACACATTCCCCACACACTGAAAACCCTTCCCCACACACTGAAATACCTTCTGCACACACTGAAACACCTTCCCCACACACTGAAACCCCTTCCCCACACAATGAAGCCCCTTCCGCACATACTGAAACACCTTCCCCACACACTGAAACCCCTTCCGCACACAGTGAAAACCCTTCCCCACACACTGAAACACCTTCCCCACACACTGAGACACATCCCCACACACTTAAACCCCTTCCCTACACAATGAAACAAATCCCCACACACTGAAACACCTTCCCCACACACACTGAAACACCTTCCCCACACACTGAAACTCCTTCCCACACACTGAAACCCCTTCCGCACACACTGAAACACATCCCCACACACTGAAACCCCTTCCCCACACACTGAAACACCTTCCCCACACACTGAAACACCTTCCCCACACACTGAACCCCTTCCGCACACACTGAAACCCCTTCCCCACACACTGAAACACCTTCCCCACACACTGAAACAACTTCCAAACACACTGAAGCCCCTTCCCCACACACTGAAACACCTTCCCCACACACTGAAACCCCTTCCGCACACACTGAAACACCTTCCCCACACACTGAAACCCTTCCCAAACACTGAAACACCTTCCCCACACACTGAAACACTTCCCCACACACTGAAACTCCTTCCCCACCAAACTGCAACTCATCCCCACACACTAAAACACCTTCCCCACACTCTAAAACCCCTTTCCCACACACTGAAACCCTTCCCCAAACACTGAAACCCATTCACCACACACTGAAACACATTCCCCACACACTGAAACCCTTCCAAACACACAGAATCACAATCCCCACACACTGAAACCCCTTCCCCACATACTGAAACCCCTTCCCCACACACTGAAACACCTTCCCCACGCACCAAAACCCCTTCCGCACACAATGCAACTCATCCCTACACACTGAGACCCATCGCCACACACTGCAACACATCCCCACACACTGAAACACCTTCCCCACACACTGAAACCCTTCCCCACAAACTAAAACACATCTCCACACACTGAAACACATCCCCACACACTGAAACACCTTCCCCACATACTGAAACCCCTTCCCCACACACTAAGACACCTTCCCCACACACTGAAACAACATCCCCACGCACTGAAATACCATCCCCACACAATGAAACACCTTTCCCACTCACTGAAATCCCTTCCCCACACACTGGAACCCTACGTCTCACACTGAAACAGCTTCCCCACACACTGAAACCCCTTCCCCAGACACTGAAACACCTTCCCCACATACTGAAACCCCATCCCCAGACACTTTAACACCTTCCACACATACTGAAACACCTTCCCCACACACTGCAATACCATCCCCACACACTGGAACACCTATCCCAAACCCTGAAACCCCTTCCCCACACACTGAAACACTTCGCCACACACTGAAGCTCCTTTTCCAGACACTGGAAACCCTTCCCCACACACTGAAACCCCTTCCCCACACACTGAAACACCTTCCCCACACACTGAAACCCCTTCCACACACACTGAAACACCTTCCCCACACACTGAAACCCCTTCCGCATACAATGAAACGCATCCCCACACAATGAAACCCATCCCCACACATTGAAAACCATCCCCACACACTGGAACACCTTCCCCACACACTGAAACCCTTCCCGACGCAATGAAACACATCCCCACACACTGAAACACATCCCCACACACAGAAACAACTTCCCCACACACTGAAACCCCTTCCCCACACACTGAAACACGTTCCCCACACACTGAAACACCTTCCCAACACACAGAAATACCATCCCCTCACACTGAAACACCTTTCCCACACACTGAAACGCCTTCCCCACACACTGGAACCCTACCACACACTGAAACACCTTCCCCAAACACTGAAACACCTTCCCCACACACTGAAACAGATTCCCCACACACTGAAACCGCTTCCCCAAACACTGAAACACCTACCCCACACACTGAAACACCTTCCCCACACACTGAAACACGTGCCACACACAGTAACACCTTTCCCACACACTGGAAACCCTTCCCCACACACTGAAACCCCTTCCCCACACACTGAATCACCTTCCCCACACACTGAAACGCCATCACCACACACTGCAACACATCGCCACACAATGAAACACATTTCCCACTCACTGAAACCCCTTCCCCACACACAGAAACCCCTTCCCCACACACTGAAACGCGTTCCGCACTGACTGAAACCCCTTCTGCACACACTGAAACACCTTCCCCACAGACTGAAACCCCTTCCCCACAACACTGAATCCCCTTCCGCACATACTGAAACACCTTCCCCACACACTGAAACCCCTTCCGCAAACATTGAAACCCGTCCCCAAACACAGAAACACCTTCCCCACACACTGAAACACATCCCCACACACTGAAAGCCCTTCCACACACACTGAAACAAATCCCCACACACTGAATCCCCTTCCCCACTCACTGAAACACCTTCCCCACACACTGAAACTCCTTCCCCACACACTGAAACACCTTCCGCACACAGTGAAACCCTTCCGCACACACTGAAACCCCTTCCCCACACACTGAAACACATCCCCACACATTGAAACCCCTTCCCCACACACTGAAACCCCTTCCCCACACACTGAAACCCTTACCGCACACACTGAAACCTCTTCTGCACATACTGAAACGCCTTCCCCACACACTGAAACACCTTCCCCACATACTGAAACCCCTACCGCACACACTGAAACACCTTCCCCACACACTGAAACCCCTTCCCACGCACTGAAACCACTTCTGCACACAGTGAATCCCTTCCCCACACACTGAAACCCCTTCCTCGCACACTGAAACAACATCCCCACACACTGAAAACCCTTCCCCACACACTGAAACCCCTTCCCCGCACACTGAAAACCCTTCCCCACACACTGAAACACTCCCGCACACTCTGAAACACCTTCCCCACTCACTGAAACCCCTTCCCCACACACTGAAACCCTTACCCACACTCTGAAACCCCTTCCCCACACACTCAAACACATTCCCCACACACTGAAACCCTTCCAAACACACAGAATCACAATCCCCACACACTGAAACCCCTTACCCACACACTGAAACCCCTTCCCCACACACTGAAACACCTTCTGCACACACCAAAACCCCTTCCGCACACAATGCAACTCATCCCCACGCACAGCAACCCATCGCCACACACTGAAATCCATCCCCACACACTGAAACACATTCGCCACACACTGAAACCCTTCCTAACACATAGAATCACAATCCCCACACACTGAAACCCCTTCCCCACACACTGAGACACATCCCCACACACTTATACCCCTTCCCAACACAATGAAACAAATCCCCACACACTGAAACACCTTCCCCGCACACACTGAAACACCTTCCCCACACACTGAAACCCCTTCCCCACACACTGAAACACCTTCCCCACGCAACAAAACACCTTCCCCACATACTGAAACCCCTTCCGCACACGCTGAAACACCTTCACCACACACTGAAACCCGTCCCCACACACTGAAACACCTTCCCCACACACTGAAGCACCACCCACACACAGTCGCACCTTCACCACACACTGGAAACCCTACCCCACACACTGAAACCCCTTCCCCACACACTGAAACACCTTCCCCACACACTGAAACGCCATCCCCACACACTGCAACACATCGCCACACACTGAAACACATTCTCCACACGCTGAAACCCCTTCCCCACACACTGTAAACGTTCCCAAAACACTGATACTCATTCACCACACACTGAAACACATTCCCCACACACTGAAACCCTTCCAAACACACTGAAACACATTCCCCACACACTGAAAACCCTTCCCCACACACTGAAATACCTTCTGCACACACTGAAACACCTTCCCCACACACTGAAACCCCTTCCCCACACACTGAAACCCCTTCCGCACAAAGTGAAAACCCTTCACCACACACTGAAACACCTTCCCCACACACTGAGACACATCCCCACACACTTATACCCCTTCCCAACACAATGAAACAAATCCCCACACACTGAAACACCTTCCCCGCACACACTGAAACACCTTCCCCACACACTGAAACTCCTTCCCACACACTGAAACCCCTTCCGCACAAAGTGAAACCCTTCCGCACACACTGAGACCCCTTCCCCACACACTGAAACACATCCCCACACACTGAAACCCCTTCCCCACACACTGAAACACCTTCCCCACACACTGAAACCCCTTCCGCACACACTGAAACCCCTTCCCCACACACTGAAACACCTTCCCCACACACTGAAACAACTTCCCCACACACTGAAGCCCCTTCCCCACACACTGAAACACCTTCCCCACACACTGAAACCCCTTCCGCACACACTGAAACACCTTCCCCACACACTGAAACCCTTCCCAAACACTGAAACACCTTCCCCAGACACTGAAACACTTCCCCACACACTGAAACTCCTTCCCCACCAAACTGCAACTCATCCGCACACACTGAAACACCTTCCCCACACTCTAAAACCCCTTCCCCACACACTGAAACCATTCCCCAAAAACTGAAACCCATTCACCACACACTGAAACACATTCCCCACACACTGAAACCCTTCCAAACACACAGAATCACAATCCCCACACACTGAAACCCCTTCCCCACATACTGAAACCCCTTCCCCCACACTGAAACACCTTCCCCACACACCAAAACCCCTTCCGCACGCAATGCAACTCATCCCCACACACTGAAAGCCATCGCCACACACTGAAACCCATCCCCACACACTGAAACACCTTCCCCACACACTGAAACGCCATCCCCACACACTGCAACACATCGCCACACACTGAAACACATTCTCCACACGCTGAAACCCCTTCCCCACACACTGAAACGCCATCCCCACACACTGCAACACATCGCCACACACTGAAACACATTCTCCACACGCTGAAACCCCTTCCCCACACACTGTAAACGTTCCCAAAACACTGATACTCATTCACCACACACTGAAACACATTCCCCACACACTGAAACCCTTCCAAACACACTGAAACACATTCCCCACACACTGAAAACCCTTCCCCACACACTGAAATACCTTCTGCACACACTGAAACACCTTCCCCACACACTGAAACCCCTTCCCCACACACTGAAACCCCTTCCGCACAAAGTGAAAACCCTTCACCACACACTGAAACACCTTCCCCACACACTGAGACACATCCCCACACACTTATACCCCTTCCCAACACAATGAAACAAATCCCCACACACTGAAACACCTTCCCCGCACACACTGAAACACCTTCCCCACACACTGAAACTCCTTCCCACACACTGAAACCCCTTCCGCACAAAGTGAAACCCTTCCGCACACACTGAGACCCCTTCCCCACACACTGAAACACATCCCCACACACTGAAACCCCTTCCCCACACACTGAAACACCTTCCCCACACACTGAAACCCCTTCCGCACACACTGAAACCCCTTCCCCACACACTGAAACACCTTCCCCACACACTGAAACAACTTCCCCACACACTGAAGCCCCTTCCCCACACACTGAAACACCTTCCCCACACACTGAAACCCCTTCCGCACACACTGAAACACCTTCCCCACACACTGAAACCCTTGCCAAACACTGAAACACCTTCCCCAGACACTGAAACACTTCCCCACACACTGAAACTCCTTCCCCACCAAACTGCAACTCATCCGCACACACTGAAACACCTTCCCCACACACTAAAACCCCTTCCCCACACACTGAAACCATTCCCCAAACACTGAAACCCATTCACCACACACTGAAACACATTCCCCACACACTGAAACCCTTCCAAACACACAGAATCACAATCCCCACACACTGAAACCCCTTCCCCACATACTGAAACCCCTTCCCCACACACTGAAACACCTTCCCCACACACCAAAACCCCTTCCGCACACAATGCAACTCATCCCCACACACTGAAAGCCATCGCCACACACTGAAACCCATCCCCACACACTGAAACACATTCCCCACACACTGAAACCCTTCCCCACACACTGAAACACATCTCCACACACTCAAACACATCCCCACACACTGAAACACCTTCCCCACATACTGAAACTCCTTCCCCACACACTAAGACACCTTCCCCACACACAGAAACAACTTCCCCACGCACTGAAATACCATCCCCACACAATGAAACACCTTTCCCACTCACTGAAACCCCTTCCCCACACACTGGAACCCTACGTCTCACACTGAAACAGCTTCCGCACACACTGAAACCCCTTCCCCACACACTGAAACCCCTTCCGCACACACTGAAACACCTTCCCCACGCAACAAAACAACTTCCCCACATAATGAAACCCCTTCCACACACGCTGAAACACCTTCACCACACACTGAAACCCGTCCCCACACACTGAAACACCTTCCCCACACACTGAAGCACCACACACACACAGTCGCACCTTCCCCACACACTGGAAACCCTACCCCACACACTGAAACCCCTTCCCCACACACTGAAACACCTTCCCCACACACTGAAACGCCATCCCCACACACTGCAACACATCGCCACACACTGAAACACATTATCCACACGCTGAAACCCCTTCCCCACACATTGTAAACGTTCCCAAAACACTGATACTCATTCACCACACACTGAAACCCTTCCAAACACACTGAAACACATTCCCCACACACTGAAAACCCTTCCCCACACACTGAAATACCTTCTGCACACACTGAAACACCTTCCCCACACACTGAAACCCCTTCCCCACACAATGAAGCCCCTTCCGCACATACTGAAACACCTTCCCCACACACTGAAACCCCTTCCGCACACAGTGAAAAACCTTCCCCACACACTGAAACACCTTCCCCACACACTGAGACACATCCCCACACACTTAAACCCCTTTCCTACACAATGAAACAAATCCCCACACACTGAAACACCTTCCCCACACACACTGAAACACCTTCCCCACACACTGAAACTCCTTCCCACACACTGAAACCCCTTCCGCACAAAGTGAAACCCTTCCCCACACACTGAAACCCCTTCCCCACACACTGAAACACATCCCCACACACTGAAACCCCTTCCCCACTCACTGAAACACCTTCCCCACACACTGAAACACCTTCCCCACACACTGAACCCCTTCCGCACACACTGAAACCCCTTCCCCACACACTGAAACACCTTCCCCACACACTGAAACAACTTCCCCACACACTGAAGCCCCTTCCCCACACACTGAAACACCTTCCCCACACACTGAAACCCCTTCCGCACACACTGAAACACCTTCCCCACACACTGATACCCTTCCCAAACACTGAAACACCTTCCCCACACACTGAAACACTTCCCCACACACTGAAACTCCTTCCCCACCAAACTGCAACTCATCCCCACACACTGAAACACCTTCCCCACACTCTAAAACCCCTTCCCCACACAGTGAAACCCTTCCCCAAACACTGAAACCCATTCACCACACACTGAAACACATTCCCCACACACTGAAACCCTTCCAAACACACAGAATCACAATCCCCACACACTGAAACCCCTTCCCCACATACTGAAACCCCTTCCCCACACACTGAAACACCTTCCCCACATACCAAAACCCCTTCCGCACACAATGCAACTCATCCCTACACACTGAAACGCATCGCCACACACTGAAACCCATCCCCACACACTGAAACACCTTCCCCACACACTGAAACCCTTCCCCACACACTGAAACACATCTCCACACACTGAAACACATCCCCACACACTGAAACACCTTCCCCACATACTGAAACCCCTTCCCCACACACTAAGACACCTTCCCCACACACTGAAACAACATCCCCACGCACTGAAATACCATCCCCACACAATGAAACACCTTTCCCACTCACTGAAATCCCTTCCCCACACACTGGAACCCTACGTCCCACACTGAAACAGCTTCCCCACACACTGAAACCCCTTCCCCAGACACTGAAACACCTTCCCCACATACTGAAACCCCATCCCCAGACACTTTAACACCTTCCACACATACTGAAACACCTTCCCCACACACTGCAATACCATCCCCACAAACTGGAACACCTATCCCAAACCCTGAAACCCCTTCCCCACACACTGAAACACTTCGCCACACACTGAAGCTCCTTCCCCAGACATTGGAAACCCTTCCCCACACACTGAAACCCCTTCCCCACACACTGAAACACCTTCCCCACACACTGAAACCCCTTCCACACACACTGAAACACCTTCCCCACACACTGAAACCCCTTCCGCATACAATGAAACGCATCCCCACACAATGAAACCCATCCCCACACATTGAAAACCATCCCCACACACTGAAACACCTTCCCCACACACTGAAACCCTTCCCGACGCAATGAAACACATCCCCACACACTGAAACACATCCCCACGCACAGAAACAACTTCCCCACACACTGAAACCCCTTCCCCACACACTGAAACACGTTCCCCACACACTGAAACACCTTCCCAACACACAGAAATACCATCCCCTCACACTGAAACACCTTTCCCACACACTGAAACGCCTTCCCCACACACTGGAACCCTACCCCACACACTGAAACACCTTCCCCAAACACTGAAACACCTTCCCCACACACTGAAACAGATTCCCCAAACACTGAAACACATACCCCACACACTGAAACACCTTCCCCACACACTGAAACACGTGCCACACACAGTAGCACCTTCCCCACACACAGGAAACCCTTCCCCACACACTGAAACCCCTTCCCCACACACTGAAACACCTTCCCCACACACTGAAACGCCATCAACACACACTGCAACACATCGCCACACAATGAAACACATTTCCCACTCACTGAAACCCCTTCCCCACACACAGAAACCCCTTCCCCACACACTGAAACGCGTTCCGCACTGACTGAAACCCCTTCTGCACACACTGAAACACCTTCCCCACACACTGAAACCCCTTCCCCACAACACTGAAACCCCTTCCGCACATACTGAAACACCTTCCCCACACACTGAAACCCCTTCCGCAAACATTGAAACACATCCCCAAACACAGAAACACCTTCCCCACACACTGAAACACATCCCCACACACTGAAAGCCCTTCCCCACACACTGAAACAAATCCCCACACACTGAAACCCCTTCCCCACACACTGAAACACCTTCCCCACACACTGAAACTCCTTCCCCACACACTGAAACACCTTCCGCACACAGTGAAACCCTTCCGCGCACACTGAAACGCCTTCCCCACACACTGAAACACATCCCCACACATTGAAACCCCTTCCCCACACACTGAAACCCCTTCCCCACACACTGAAACCCTTACCGCACACACTGAAACCTCTTCTGCACATACTGAAACGCCTTCCCCACACACTGAAACACCTTCCCCACATACTGAAACCCCTACCGCACACACTGAAACACCTTCCCCACACACTGAAACCCCTTCCCACGCACTGAAACCACTTCTGCACACAGTGAATCCCTTCCCCACACACTGAAACCCCTTCCTCGCACACTGAAACACATCCCCACACACTGAAAACCCTTCCCCACACACTGAAACCCCTTCCCCGCACACTGAAAACCCTTCCCCACACACTGAAACACTTCCGCACACTCTGAAACACCTTCCCCACTCACTGAAACCCCTTCCCCACACACTGAAACCCTTACCCACACTCTGAAACCCCTTCCCCACACACTCAAACACGTTCCCCACACACTGAAACCCTTCCAAACACACAGAATCACAATCCCCACACACTGAAACCCCTTACCCACACACTGAAAACCCTTCCCCACACACTGAAACACCTTCTGCACACACCAAAACCCCTTCCGCACACAATGCAACTCATCCCCACGCACTGAAACCCATCGCCACACACTGAAATCCATCCCCACACAATGAAACACATTCGCCACACACTGAAACCCTTCCTAACACATAGAATCACAATCCCCACACACTGAAACCCCTTCCCCACACACTGAAACCCCTTCCCCACACACTGAAACACCTTCCCCACGCAACAAAACACCTTCCCCACATACTGAAACCCCTTCCGCACACGCTGAAACACCTTCACCACACACTGAAACCAGTCCCCACACACTGAAACACCTTCCCCACACACTGAAGCACCACCCACACACAGTCGCACCTTCCCCACACACTGGAAACCCTACCCCACACACTGAAACCCCTTCCCCACACACTGAAACACCTTCCCACACACTGAAACGCCATCCCCACACACTGCAACACATCGCCACACACTGAAACACATTCTCCACACGCTGAAACCCCTTCCCCACACACTGTAAACGTTCCCAAAACACTGATACACATTCACCACACACTGAAACACATTCCCCACACACTGAAACCCTTCCAAACACACTGAAACACATTCCCCACACACTGAAAACCCTTCCCCACACACTGAAATACCTTCTGCACACACTGAAACACCTTCCCCACACACTGAAACCCCTTCCCCACACACTGAAACCCCTTCCGCACACAGTGAAAACCCTTCCCCACACACTGAAACACCTTCCCCACACACTGAGACACATCCCCACACACTTAAACCCCTTCCCAACACAATGAAACAAATCCCCACACACTGAAACACCTTCCCCACACACACTGAAACACCTTCCCCACACACTGAAACTCCTTCCCACACACTGAAACCCCTTCCGCACAAAGTGAAACCCTTCCGCACACACTGAGACCCCTTGCCCACACACTGAAACACATCCCCACACACTGAAACCCCTTCCCCACACACTGAAACACCTTCCCCACACACTGAAACACCTTCCCCACACACTGAAACCCCTTCCGCACACACTGAAACCCCTTCCCCACACACTGAAACACCTTCCCCACACACTGAAACAACTTCCCCACACACTGAAGCCCCTTCCCCACACACTGAAACACCTTCCCCACACACTGAAACCCCTTCCGCACACACTGAAACACCTTCCCCACACACTGAAACCCTTCCCAAACACTGAAACACCTTCCCCAGACACTGAAACACTTCCCCACACACTGAAACTCCTTCCCCACCAAACTGCAACTCATCCCCACACACTGAAACACCTTCCCCACACTCTAAAACCCCTTCCCCACACACTGAAACCCTTCCCCAAACACTGAAACCCATTCACCACACACTGAAACACATTCCCCACACACTGAAACCCTTCCAAACACACAGAATCACAATCCCCACACACTGAAACCCCTTCCCCACATACTGAAACCCCTTCCCCACACACTGAAACACCTTCCCCACACACCAAAACCCCTTCCGCACACAATGCAACTCATCCCTACACACTGAAACGCATCGCCACACACTGAAACCCATCCCCACACACTGAAACACCTTCCCCGCACACTGAAACCCTTCCCCACACACTGAAACACATCTCCACACACTCAAACACATCCCCACACACTGAAACACCTTCCCCACATACTGAAACTCCTTCCCCACACACTAAGACACCTTCCCCACACACTGAAACAACTTCCCCACGCACTGAAATACCATCCCCACACAATGAAACACCTTTCCCACTCACTGGAACGCCTTCCCCACACACTGGAACCCTACGTCTCACACTGAAACAGCTTCCCCACACACTGAAACCCCTTCCCCACACACTGAAACACCTTCCCCACATACTGAAACCACATCCCCAGACACTTTAACACCTTCCACACATACTGAAACATCTTCCCCACACACTGAAATACCATCCCCAGACACTGGAACACCTATCCCAAACCCTGAAACCCCTTCCCCACACACTGAAACACTCCCTCACACACTGAAACTCCTTCCCCAGACACTGGAAACCCTTCCCCACACACTGAAACCCCTTCCCCACACACTGAAACACCTTCCCCACACACTGAAACCCCTTCCACACACACTGAAACACCTTCCCCACACACTGAAACCCCTTCCGCATACAATGAAACGCATCCCCACACAATGAAACCCATCCCCACACACTGAAACCCTTCCCGATGCACTGAAACACATGCCCACACACTGAAACACATCCCCACACACTGAAACCCTTCCCCAAACACTGAAACCCATTCACCACACACTGAAACACATTCCCCACACACTGAAACCCTTCCCAAACACTGAAACACCTTCCCCACACACTGAAACACTTCCCCACACACTGAAACCCATTCACCACACACTGAAACACATTCCCCAGACACTGAAACCCTTCCCAACACACAGAATCACAATCCCCACACACTGAAACCCCTTCCCCACATACTGATGCCCCTTCCCCACACACTGAAACACCTTCCCCACACACCAAAACGCCTTCCGCACACAATGCAACTCATCCCCACACACTGAAAGCCATCGCCACACACTGAAACCCATCCCCACACACTGAAACACATTCCCCACACACTGAAACCCTTCCCCACACACTGAAACACATCTCCACACACTCAAACACATCCCCACACACTGAAACACCTTCCCCACATACTGACACCCCTTCCCCACACACTAAGACACCTTCCCTACACACTGAAACAACTTCCCCACGCACTGAAATACCATCCCCACACAATGTAACACCTTTCCCAATCACTGAAACCCCTTCCCCACACACTGGAACCCTACGTTTCACACTGAAACAGCTTCCCCACACACTGAAACCCCTTCCCCACACACTGAAACACCTTCCCCACATACTGAAACCCCATCCCCAGACACTTTAACTCCTTCCACACATACTGAAACACCTTCCCCACACACTGAAATACCATCCCCACAAACTGGAACACCTATCCCAAACCCTGAAACCCCTTCCACACACACTGAAACACCTTCCCCACATACTGAAACCCCATCCCCAGACACTTTAACACCTTCCACACATACTGAAACACCTTCCCCACACACTGAAATACCATCCCCACGCACTGGAACACCTATCCCAAACCCTGAAACCCCTTCCCCACACACTGAAACACTTCCCCACACACTGAAACTCCTTCCCCAGACACAGGAAACCCTTCCCCACACACTGAAACCCCTTCCCCACAAACTGAAACACCTTCCCCACATACTGAAACCCCTTCCACACACACTGAAACACATTCCCCACACACTGAAAACCCTTCCGCATACAATGAAACGCATCCCCACACAATGAAACCCATCCCCACATACTGAAAACCATCCCCACACACTGAAACACATTCCCCACACACTGAAACCCTTCCCGACGCACTGAAACACATCCCCACACACTGAAACACATCCCCACACACTGAAACAACTTTTCCACACACTGAAACCCCTTCCCCACACACTGAAACACGTTCCCCACACACTGAAACACCTTCCCGACACACAGAAATACCATCCCCACACACTGAAACACCTTTCCCACACACTGAAACGCCTTCCCCACACACTGGAACCCTACCCCACACACTGAAACACCTTCCCCAAACACTGAAACACCTTCCCCACACACTGAAACAGATTCCCCACACACTGAAACCGCTTCCCCAAACACTGAAACACCTACCCCACCACTGAAACTCCTTCCCCACGCACTGAAATACGTTCCCCACACACTGAAACCCCTTCCGCACACACAGAAACACCTTCACCACACACTGAAACCCTTCCCCACACACTGAAGCCGCTTTCCCACACACTGAAACCCTTCCCCACACACTGAAACCCCTTCCCACACATTGAAACACCTTCCCCACACACTGAAACAACTTCCCCACACACTGAAACCCCTTCCCCACACACTGAAATATCTTCGCCACGCAACAAAACACCTTCCCCACTCACTGAATCCCCTTCAGCACACACTGAAACACCTTTCCCACACACTGAAACCCTTCCCCACAAACTGAAACACCTTCCCCACACTCTGAAACACGTCCCACACACAGTAGCACCTTCCCCACACACTGGAAACCCTTCCCCACACACTGAAACCCCTTCCCCACACACTGAAGCACCTTCCCCACACACTGAAACGTCATCACCACACACTGCAACACATCGCCACACAATGAAACATATTCCCCACTCACTGAAACCCCTTCCCCACACACAGAAACCCCTTCCCCACACACTGAAACGCGTTCCGCACTGACTGAAACCCCTTCTGCACACACTGAAACACCTTCCCCACACACTGAAACCCCTTCCCCACAACACTGAAACCCCTTCCGCACATACAGAAACACCTTCCCCACACACTGAAACCCCTTCCGCAAACACTGAAACCCATCCCCACACACAGAAACACCTTCCCCACACACTGAAACACATCCCCACACACTGAAAGCCCTTCCCCACAAACTGAAACAAATCCCCACACACTGAAACTCCTTCCCCACACACTGAAACATCTTCCCCACACACTGAAACTCCTTCCCCACACACTGAAACACATCCCCACACATTGAAACCACTTCCCCACACACTGAAACCCCTTCCCCACACACTGAAACCCCTTCCGCAAACACTGAAACCCATCCCCACACACAGAAACACCTTCCCCACACACTGAAACACATCCCCACACACTGAAAGCCCTTCCCCACAAACTGAAACAAATCCCCACACACTGAAACCCCTTCCCCACACACTGAAACACCTTCCCCACACACTGAAACTCCTTCCCCACACACTGAAACACCTTCCGCACACAGTGAAACCCTTCCGCGCACACTGAAACGCCTTCCCCACACACTGAAACACATCCCCACACATTGAAACCCCTTCCCCACACACTGAAACCACTTCCCCACACACTGAAACCCTTACCGCACACACTGAAACCTCTTCCGCATATACTGAAACGCCTCCCCCACACACTGAAACCCCTTCCCCACGCACTGAAACCATTTCTGCACACAGTGAATCCCTTCCCCACACACTGAAACCCCTTCCTCACACACTGAAACACATCCCCACACACTGAAAACCCTTCCCCACACACTGAAACCCCTTCCCCGCACACTGAAAACCCTTCCCCACACACTGAAACCCATCCCCCACACTCTGAAACACCTTCCCCACTCACTGAAACCCCATCCCCACACACTGAAACCCTTACCCACACTCTGAAACCTCTTCCCCACACACTCAAACACGGTTCCCACACACTGAAACCCTTCCAAACACAAAGAATCACAATCCCCACACACGGAAACCCCTTCCCCACACACTGAAACCCCTTCCCCACACACTGAAACACCTTCTGCACACACCAAAACCCCTTCTGCACACAATGCAACTCATCCCCACGCACTGAAACCCATCGCCACACACTGAAATCCATCCCCACACACTGAAACACATTCGCCACACTCTGAAACCCTTCCGAACACACAGAATCTCAATCCCCACACACCGAAACCCCTTCCCCACTCACTGAAACCCCTTCCCCACACACTGAAACACCTTCCCCACACACTGAAACACCTTCCCCACGCAACAAAACACCTTCCCCACATACTGAAACCCCTTCCGCACACGCTGAAACACCTTCCCCACACACTGAAACCCGTCCCCACACACTGAAACACCTTCCCCACACACTGAAACACCTCCCACACACAGTCGCACCTTCCCCACACACTGGAAACCCTACCCCACACACTGAAACCCCTTCCCCACACACTGAAACACCTTCCCCACACACTGAAACGCCATCCCCACACACTGCAACACATCGCCACACACTGAAACACATTCTCCACACGCTGAAACCCCTTCCCCACACACTGTGAACGTTCCCAAAACACTGATACTCATTCACCACCAACTGAAACACATTCCCCACACACTGAAACCCTTCCAAACACACTGAAACACATTCCTCACACACCGAAAACCCTTCCCCACACACTGAAATACCTTCTGCACACTGAAACACCTTCCCCACACACTGAAACCCCTTCCCCACACGATGAAGCCCCTTCCGCACATACTGAAACACCTTCCCCACACACGGAAACCCCTTCCCCACACACTGAAACCCCTTCCGCAGACAGTGAAAACCCTTCCCCACACACTGAAACACCTTCCCCACACACTGAGACACATCCCCACACACTTAAACCCCTTCCCTACACAATGAAACAAATCCCCACACAATGAAACCCCTTCCCCACACATACTGAAACACCTTCCCCACACACTGAAACTCCTTCCCCACACACTGAAACCCCTTCCGCACAAAGTGAAACTGTTCCCCACACACTGAAACCCCTTCCCCACACACTGAAACACATCCCCACACACTGAAACCCCTCCCCACACACTGAAACACCTTCCCCACACACAGAAACTACATCCCCACACACTGAAACCCCTTCCGCACACACTGAAACCACTTCCCCACACACTGAAACACCTTCGCCACACACTGAAACAACTTCCCCAAACACTGAAGCCCCTTCCCCACACACTGAAACACCTTCCCCACACACTGAAACACCTTCCCCACACACTGAAACCCCTTCCGCACACACTGAAACACCTTCCCCACACACTGAAACCCTTCCCAAACACTGAAACACCTTCCCCACACACTGAAACACTTCCCCACACACTGAAACTCCTTCCCCACCAAACTGCAACTCATCCCCACACACTGAAACACCTTCCCCACACTCTAAAACCCCTTCCCCACACACTGAAACCCTTCCCCAAACACTGAAACCCATTCACCACACACTGAAACACCTTCCCCACACACCAAAACCCCTTCCGCAACAATGCAACTCATCCCCACACACTGAAACCCATCGCCACACACTGAAACCCATCTCCACACACTGAAACACATTCCCCACACACTGAAACCCATCCCCACACACTGAAACACATCTCCACACACTGAAACACATCCCCACACACTGAAACACCTTCCCCACATACTGAAACCCCTTCCCCACACACTAAGACACCTTCCCCACACACTGAAACAACTTCCCCACGCACTGAAATACCATCCCCACACAATGAAACACCTTTCCCACTCATTGAAACCCCTTCCCCACACACTGGAACCCTACCCCACACACTGAAACAGCTTCCCCACACACTGAAACCCCTTCCCCACACACTGAAACACCTTCCCCACACACTGAAACACTTCCCCACACACTGAAACTCCTTCCCCACAAACTGCAACACATTCCCACAAACTGAAAAACCTTCCCCACATAGTGAAACCCCTTCACCACCCACTGTAACCCTCCCCCAAACACTGAGACCCATTCACCACACACTGAAACACTTTCGCCACACACTGAAACCCTTCCTAACACAGAATCACAATCCCCACACACTGAAACCCCTTCCCCACACACTGAAACCCCTTCCGCACACGCTGAAACACCTTCCCCACACACTGAAACCCCTTCCCCACACACTGAAACACCTCCCCCACGCAACAAAACACCTTCCGCACACACTGAAACCCCTTCCGCACACGCTGAAACACCTTCCCCACACACTGAAACCCTTCCCCACACACTGAAAAACCTTCCCCACACACTGAAACACCTCCCACACACAGTCGCACCTTCCCCACACACTGGAAACCCTACCCCACACACTGAAACCCTTTCCCCACACACTGAAACACCTTCCCCACACACTGAAACGCCATCCGCACACTATGCAACACATCGCCACACACTGAAACACATTCTCCAAACGCTGAAACCCCTTCCCCACACACTGTAAACGTTCCCAAAACACTGATACTCATTCACCACACACTGAAACACATTCCCTTTACACTGAAACCCTTCCAATCACACTGAAACACATTCCCCACACACTGAAAACCCTTCCCCACACACTGAAATACCTTCTGCACACACTGAGACACCTTCCCCACACACTGAAACCCCTTCCCCACACACTGAAGCCCCTTCCGCACATACTGAAACACCTTAACCACACACTGAAACCCCTTCCCCACACACTGAAACCCCTTCCGCACACAGTGAAAACCTTCCCCACACACTGAAACACCTTCCCCACACAGTGAGACATATCCCCACACACTTAAACCCCTTCCTTACACACTGAAACAAATCCCCACACACTGAAACCCCTTCCCCACACACACTGAAACACCTTCCCCACACACTGAAACTCCTTCCCCACACAGTGATTCCCCTTCCGCACACAGTGAAACCCTTCCCCACACACTGAAACAACTTCCCCACACACTGAAACACATCGCCACACACTGAAACCCCTTCCCCACACACTGAAACACCTTCCCCACACACTGAAACACCTTTCCCACACATTAAAACCCCATCCGCACACACTGAAACCCCTTCCCCACACACTGAAACACCTTCCCCACACACTGAAACTCCATCCCCACTAACTGCAACACATCCCCACACACTGAAACATCTTCCCCACACTCTAAAACCCCTTCCCCACACACTGAAACCCTTCCCCAAACACTGAAACCCATTCACCACACACTGAAACCCTTCCAAACACACATAATCACAATCCCCACTCACTGAAACCCCTTCCCCACAGACTGGAACCCTACCCCACACACTGAAACAGCTTCCTCACACACTGAAACCCCTTCCCCACACACTGAAACACCATCCCCACATACTGAAACCCCATCCCCAGACACTTTAACACCTTCCACACATACTGAAGCACCTTCCCCACACACTGAAATACCATCCCCACACACTGGAACACCTATCCCAAACCCTGAAACCCCTTCCCCACACACTGAAACACTTCCCCACACACTGAAACTCCTTCCCCAGACACTGGAAACCCTTCCCCAAACACTGAAACCCCTTCCCCACACACTGAAACACCTTCCCCACACACTGAAACCCCTTCCACACACACTGAAACACCTTCCCCACACACTGAAACCCCTTCCGCATACAATGAAACCCATCCCCACACAATGAAACCCATCCCCAAACACTGAAAACCATCCCCACACATTGAAACACCTTCCCCACACACTGAAACCCTTCCCGACGCACTGAAACACATCCCCACACACTGAAACACATCCACACACACTAAAACAACTTCCCCACACACTGAAACCCCTTCCCCACACACTGAAACACGTTCCCCACACACTGAAACACCTTCCCAACACACAGCAATACCATCCCCACACACTGAAACACCTTTCCCACACACTGAAACGCCTTCCCCACACACTGGAACCCTACCCCACACACTGAAACACCTTCCCCAAACACTGAAACACCTTCCCCACACACTGAAACAGATTCCCCACACACTGAAACTGCTTCCCCAAACACTGAAACACCTACCCCACACACTGAAACTCCTTCCCCACCCACTGAAATACCTTCCCCACACACTGAAACCCCTTCCGCACACACAGAAACACCTTCACCACACACTGAAACCGTTCCCCACACACTGAAACCCCTTCCCCACAGACTGAAACCCTTCCCCACACACTGAAACCCCTTCCCACACATTGAAACACCTTCCCCACACACTGAAACAACTTCCCCACACACTGAAACCCCTTCCCCACACACTGAAACACCTTCCCCACGCAACAAAACACCTTCCCCACACACAGAAACCCCTTCAGCACACACTGAAACACCTTTCCCACACACTGAAACCCTTCCCCAAAAACTGAAACATCTTCCCCACACACTGAAACACGTCCCACACACAGTAGCACCTTCCCCACACACTGGAAACCCTTCCCCACACACTGAAACCCCTTCCCCACAAACTGAAACACCTTCCCCACACACTGAAACGCCATCACCACACACTGCAACACATCGCCACACAATGAAAGACATTCCCCACTCACTGAAACGCCTTCACCACACACAGAAACCCCTTCCCCACACACTGAAACGCCTTCCGCACTGACTGAAACCCCTTCCGCACATACTGAAACACCTTCCCCACACACTGAAACCCCTTCTGCAAACACTGAAACCCATCCCCACCCACAGAAACACCTTCCCCACACACTGAAACACATCCCCACACACAGAAAGCCCTTCCCCACAAACTGAAACAAATCCCCACACACTGATACCCCTACCCCACGCACTGAAACCCCTTCCCCACACACTGAAACTCCTTCCCCACACACTGAAACACCTTCCGCACACAGTGAAACCCTTCCCCCCACACTGAAACCCCTTCCCCACACACTGAAACACATCCCCACACACTGAAACCCCTTCCCCACACACTGAAGCACCTTCCCCACACACTGAAGCACCTTCCCCACACACTGAAACCCCTTCCCCACACACTGAAACCCCTTCCCCACGCAACAAAACACCTTCCGCACACACTGAAATCCCTTCCGCACACGCTGAAACACCTTCCCCACACACTGAAACCCTTCCCCACACACTGAAACACCTTCCCCACACACTGAAACACCTCCCACACACAGTCGCACCTTCCCCACACCCTGGAAACCCTACCCCACACACTGAAACCCCTTCCCCACACACTGAAACACCTTCCCCACACACTGAAACGCCATCCCCACACACTGCAACACATCGCCACACACTGAAACACATTCTCCACACGCTGAAACCCCTTCCCCACACACTGTAAACGTTCCCTAAACACTGATACTCATTCACCACACACTGAAACACATTCCCTTCACACTGAAACCCTTCCAATCATACTGAAACACATTCCCCACACACTGAAAACACTTCCCCACACACTGAAATACCTTCTGCACACACTGAAACAACTTCCCCACACACTGAAACCCCTTCCGCACACAGTGAAAACCTTCCCCACACACTGAAACACCTTCCCCACACAGTGAGACACATCCCCACACACTTAAACCCCTTCCGTACACAATGAAACAAATCCCCACCCACTGAAACCCCTTCCCCACACACACTGAAACACCTTCCCCACACACTGAAACTCCTTCCCCACACACTGATTCCCCTTCCGCACACAGTGAAACCCTTCCCCACACACTGAAACCCCTTCCCCACACACTGAAACACATCGCCACACACTGAAACCCCTTCCCCACACACTGAAACACCTTCCCCACACACTGAAACACCTTCCCCACACATTGAAACACCATCCGCACACACTGAAACCCCTTCCCCACACACTGAAACACCTTCCCCACACACTGAAACAACTTCCCCACACACTGAAACTCCTTCCCCACTAACTGCAACACATCCCCACACACTGAAACATCTTCCCCACACTCTAAAACCCCTTCCCCACACACTGAAACCCTTCCCCAAACACTGAAACCCATTCACCACACACTGAAACACATTCCCCACACACTGAAACCCTTCCAAACACACAGAATCACAATCCCCACACACTGAAACCCCTTCCCCACATACTGAAACCCCTTCCCAACACACTGAAACACCTTCCCCACATACCAAAACCCCTTCCGCACACAATGCAACTCATCCCCACGCACTGAAATCCATCGCCACAAACTGAAACCCATCCCCACACACTGAAGCACATTCCCCACACACTGAAACCCCTCCCCACACACTGAAACACATCTCCACAAACTGAAACACATCCCCACACACTGAAACACCTTCCCCACATTCTGAAACCCCTTCCCCACACACTAAGACACCTTCCCCACACACTGAAACAACTTCCCCACGCACTGAAATACCATCCCCACACAATGAAACAACTTTCCCACTCACTGAAACCCCTTCCCCACACACTGGAACCCTACCCCACACACTGAAACAGCTTCCCCACACACTGAAACCCCTTCCCCACACACTGAAACACCTTCCCCACATACTGAAACCCCATCCCCAGACACTTTAACACCTTCCACACATACTGAAACACCTTCCCCACATACTGAAATACCATCCCCACACACTGGAACACCTATCCCAAACCCTGAAACCCGTTCCCCACACACTGAAACACTTCCCCACACACTGAAACTCCTTCCCCAGACACTGGAAACCCTTCCCCACACACTGAAACCCCTTCCCCACACACTGAAACACCTTCCCCACACACTGAAACCCCTTCCACACACACTGAAACACCTTCCCCACACACTGAAACTCCTGCCGCATACAATTAAACCGATCCCCACACAATGAAACCCATCCCCGCACACTGAAAACCATCCCCACACACTGAAACACCTTCCCCACACACTGAAACCCTTCCCGACACACTGAAACACATCCCCACACACTGAAACACATCCCCACACACTAAAACAACTTCCCCACACACTGAAACCCCTTCCCCACCCACTTAAACACGTTCCCCACACACTGAAACACCTTCCCAACACACAGAAATACCATCCCCACACACTGAAACACCTTTCCCAAACACTGAAACCCCTTCCGCACACACTGCAACACCTTCCCCAATCACTGAAACCCTTCCCCACACACTGAAACACCTTCCCCACACACTGAAACACTTCCCCACACACTGAAACACCTTCCCCACAAACTGCAACACATCCCCACACACTGAAACATTTTCCCCACACTCTAAAACACCTTCCCCACACACTGAAACCCTTCCCCAAACACTGAAACCCATTCACCACACACTGAAACACATTCCCCACACACTGAAACCATTCCAAACACACAGAATCACAGTCCCCACACACTGAAACCCATTCCCCACATACTGAAACCCCTTCCCCACACACTGAAACACCTTCCCCACAAACCAAAACCCCTTCCGCACACAATGCAACTCATCCCCACACACTGAAAGCCATCGCCACACACTGAAACCCATCCCCACACACTGAAACACATTCCCCACACACTGAAACCCTTCCCCACACACTGAAACACATCTCCACACTCTGAAACACATTCCCACACACTGAAATACTATCCACACACAATGAAACACCTTTCCCACTCACTGAAACCCCTTCCCCACAGACTGGAACCCTACCCCACACAGTGAAACAGCTTCCCCACACACCGAAACCCCTTCCCCACACACTGAAACACCTTCCCCACATACTGAAACCCCATCCCCAGACACTTTAACACCTTCCACACATACTGAAGCACCTTCCCCACACACTGAAATACCATCCCCACACACTGCAACACCTATCCCAAACCCTGAAACCCCTTCCCCACACACTGAAACACTTCCCCACACACTGAAACCATTCCAAACACACAGAATCACAGTCCCCACACACTGAAACCCATTCCCCACATACTGAAACCCCTTCCCCACACACTGAAACACCTTCCCCACAAACCAAAACCCCTTCCGCACACAATGCAACTCATCCCCACACACTGAAAGCCATCGCCACACACTGAAACCCATCCCCACACACTGAAACACATTCCCCACACACTGAAACCCTTCCCCACACACTGAAACACATCTCCACACTCTGAAACACATTCCCACACACTGAAATACTATCCACACACAATGAAACACCTTTCCCACTCACTGAAACCCCTTCCCCACAGACTGGAACCCTACCCCACACAGTGAAACAGCTTCCCCACACACCGAAACCCCTTCCCCACACACTGAAACACCTTCCCCACATACTGAAACCCCATCCCCAGACACTTTAACACCTTCCACACATACTGAAGCACCTTCCCCACACACTGAAATACCATCCCCACACACTGCAACACCTATCCCAAACCCTGAAACCCCTTCCCCACACACTGAAACACTTCCCCACACACTGAAACTCCTTCCCCAGACACTGGAAACCCTTCCCCACACACTGAAACCCCTTCCCCACACACTGAAACACCTTCCCCACACACTGAAACCCCTTCCAAACACACTGAAACACCTTCCCCACACACTGAAACCCCTTCCGCATACAATGAAAACCATCCCCACACAATGAAACCCATCCCCAAACACTGAAAACCATCCCCACACACTGAAACACCTTCCCCACACACTGAAACCCTTCCCGACGCACTGAAACACATCCCCACACACTGAAACACATCCCCACACACTAAAACAACTTCCCCACACACTGAAACCCCTTCCCCACACACTGAAACACGTTCCCCACACACTGAAACACCTTCCCAACACACAGAAATACCATCCCCACACACTGAAACACCTTTCCCACACACTGAAACGCCTTCCCCACACACTGGAACCCTACACCACACACTGAAACACCTTCCCCAAACACTGAAACACCTTCCCCACACACTGAAACACCTTCCCCACACACTGAAACCCCTTCTGCAAACACTGAAACCCATCCCCACACACAGAAACACCTTCCCCACACACAGAAACACATCCCCACACACTGAAAGCCCTTCCCCACAAACTGAAACAAATTCCCACACACTGATACCCCTACCCCACGCACTGAAACACCTTCCCCACACACTGAAACTCCTTCCCCACACACTGAAACACCTTCCGCACACAGTGAAACCCTTCCCCCCACACTGAAACCCCTTCCCCACACACTGAAACACATCCCCACACACTGAAACCCCTTCCCCACACACTGAAGCACCTTCCCCACACACTGAAGAACCTTCCCCACACACTGAAACCCCTTCCCCACACACTGAAACACCTTCCCCACGCAACAAAACACCTTCCGCACACACTGAAACCCCTTCCGCACACGCAGAAACACCTTCCCCACACACTGAAACCCTTCCCCACAAACTGAAACACCTTCCCCACACACTGAAACACCTCCCACACACAGTCGCACCTTCCCCACACACTGGAAACCCCACCCCACACACTGAAACCCCTTCCCCACACACTGAAACACCTTCCCCACACACTGAAACGCCATCCCCACACACTGCAACACATCGCCACACACTGAAACACATTCTCCACACGCTGAAACCCCTTCCCCACACACTGTAAACGTTCCCAAAACACTGATACTCATTCACCACACACTGAAACACATTCCCTTCACACTGAAACCCTTCCAATCACACTGAAACACATTCTCCACACACTGAAAACCCTTCCCCACACACTGAAATACCTTCTGCACACACTGAAACACCTTCCCCACACACTGAAACCCCTTCCCCACACACTGAAGCCCCTTCCGCACATACTGAAACACCTTCCCCACACACTGAAACCCCTTCCCCACACACTGAAACCCCTTCCGCACACAGTGAAAACCTTCCCCACACACTGAAACACCTTCCCCACACAGTGAGACACATCCCCACACACTTAAACCCCTTCCCTACACAATGAAACAAATCCCCACACACTGAAACCCCTTCCCCACACACACTGAAACACCTTCCCCACACACTGAAACTCCTTCCCCACACACTGATTCCCCTTCCGCACACAGTGAAACCCTTCCCCACACACTGAAACCCCTTCCCCACACACTGAAACACATCGCCACACACTGAAACCCCTTCCCCACACACTGAAACACCTTCCCCACACACTGAAACACCTTCCCCACACATTGAAACCCCATCCGCACACACTGAAACCCCTTCCCCACACACTGAAACACCTTCCCCACACATTGAAACAACTTCCCCACACACTGAAACTCCTTCCCCACTAACTGCAACACATCCCCACACACTGAAACATCTTCCCCACACTCTAAAACCCCTTCCCCACACACTGAAACCCTTCCCCAAACACTGAAACCCATTCACCACACACTGAAACACATTCCCCACACACTGAAACCCTTCCAAACACACAGAATTACAATCCCCACAAACTGAAACCCCTTCCCCACATACTGAAACCCCTTCCCCACACACTGAAACACCTTCCCCACATACCAAAACCCCTTCCGCACACAATGCAACTCATCCCCACGCACTGAAAGCCATCGCCACACACTGAAACCCATCCCCACACACTGAAGCATATTCCCCACACACTGAAACACCTCCCCACACACTGAAACACATCTCCACAATCTGAAACACATCCCCACACACTGAAACACCTTCCCCACATACTGAAACCCCTTCCCCACACACTAAGACACCTTCCCCACACACTGAAACAACTTCCCTACGCACTGAAATACCATCCCCACACAATGAAACACCTTTCCCACTCACTGAAACCCCTTCCCCACACACTGGAACCCTACCCCACACACTGAAACAGCTTCCCCACACACTGAAACCCCTTCCCCACACACTGAAACACCTTCCCCACATACTGAAACCCCATCCCCAGACACTTTAACACCTTCCACACATACTGAAACACCTTCCGCACATACTGAAATACCATCCCCACACACTGGAACACCTATCCCAAACCCTGAAACCCCTTCCCCACACACTGAAACACTTCCCCACACACTGGAACTCCTTCCCCAGACACTGGGAACCCTTCCCCACACACTGAAACCCCTTCCCCACACACTGCAACACCTTCCCCACACACTGAAACCCCTTCCACACACACTGAAACACCTTCCCCACACACTGAAACTCCTTCCGCATACAATGAAACCCATCCCCACACAATGAAACCCATCCCCGCACACTGAAAACCATCTCCACACACTGAAACACCTTCCCCACACACTGAAACCCTTCCCGACGCACTGAAACACATCACCACACACTGAAACACATCCCCACACACTAAAACAACTTCCCCACACACTGAAACCCCTTCCCCACCCACTTAAACACGTTCCCCTCACACTGAAACACCTTCCCAACACACAGAAATACCATCCCCACACACTGAAACACCTTTCCCAAACACTGAAACCCCTTCCGCACACACTGAAACACCTTCCCCAATCACTGAAACCCTTCCCCACACACTGAAACACATTCCCCACACACTGAAACACTTCCCCACACACTGAAACACCTTCCCCACAAACTGCAACACATCCCCACACACTGAAACATCTTCCCCACACTCTAAAACCCCTTCCCCACACACTGAAACCCTTCCCCAAACACTGAAACCCATTCACCACACACTGAAACACATTCCCCACACACTGAAACCCTTCCAAACACACAGAATCACAGTCCCCACACACTGAAACACATTCCCCACATACTGAAACCCCTTCCCCACACACTGAAACACCTTCCCCACACACCAAAACCCCTTCCGCACACAATGCAACTCATCCCCACACACTGAAAGCCATCGCCACACACTGAAACCCATCCCCACACACTGAAACACATTCCCCACACACTGAAACCCTTCCCCACACACTGAAACACATCTCCACACACTGAAACACATCCCCACACACTGAAACAACTTCCCCACATTCTGAAACCCCTTCCCCACACACTGAAACAACTTCCCCACGCACTGAAATACCATCCCCACACAATGAAACACCTTTCCCACTCACTGAAACCCCTTCCCCACAGACTGGAACCCTACCCCACACACTGAAACAGCTTCCCCACACACTGAAACCCCTTCCCCACACACTGAAACACCTTCCCCACATACTGAAACCCCATCCCCAGACACTTTAACACCTTCCACACATACTGAAGCACCTTCCCCACACACTGAAATACCATCCCCACACACTGGAACACCTATCCCAAACCCTGAAACCCCTTCCCCACACACTGAAACACTTCCCCACACACTGAAACTCCTTCCCCAGACACTGGAAACCCTTCCCCACACACTGAAACCCCTTCCCCACACACTGAAACACCTTCCCCACACAGTGAAACCCCTTCCACACACACTGAAACACCTTCCCCACACACTGAAACCCCTTCCGCATACAATGAAACCCATCCCCACACAATGAAACCCATCCCCGCACACTGAAAACCATCCCCACACACTGAAACACCTTCCCCACACACTGAAACCCTTCCCGACGCACTGAAACACATCCCCACACACTGAAACACATCCCCACACACTAAAACAACTTCCCCACACACTGAAACCCCTTCCCCACACACTGAAACACGTTCCCCACACACTGAAACACCTTCCCAACATACATAAATACCATCCCCACACACTGAAACACCTTTCCCACACACTGAAACGCCTTCCACACACACTGGAACCCTACCCCACACACTGAAACACCTTCCCCAAACACTGAAACACCTTCCCCACACACTGAAACAGATTCCCCACACACTGAAACCGCTTCCCCAAACACTGAAACACCTACCCCACACACTGAAACTCCTTCCCCACACGCTGAAATACCTTCCCCACACACTGAAACCCCTTCCGCACACACAGAAACACCTTCACCACACACTGAAACCGTTCCCCACACACTGAAACCCCTTCCCCACACACTGAAACCCTTCCCCACACACTGAAACCCCTTCCCACACATTGAAACACCTTCCCCACACACTGAAACAACTTCCCCACACACTGAAACCCCTTCCCCACACACTGAAACACCTTCCCCACGCAACAAAACACCTTCCCCACACACAGAAACCCCTTCAGCACACACTGAAACACCTTTCCCACACACTGAAACCCTTCCCCAAAAACTGAAACATTTTCCCCACACACTGAAACACGTCCCACACACAGTAGCACCTTCCCCACACACTGGAAACCCTTCCCCACACACTGAAACCCCTTCCCCACAAACTGAAACACCTTCCCCACACATTGAAACGCCATCACCACACACTGCAACACATCGCCACACAATGAAAGACATTCCCCACTCACTGAAACCCCTTCCCCACACACAGAAACCCCTTCCCCACACACTGAAACGCCTTCCGCACTGACTGAAACCCCTTCCGCACACACTGAAACACCTTCCCCACACACTGAAACCCCTTCCCCACAACACTGAAACCCCTTCCGCACATACTGAAACACCTTCCCCACACACTGAAACCCCTTCTGCCAACACTGAAACCCATCCCCACACACAGAAACACCTTCCCCACACACTGAAACACATCCCCACTCACTGAAAGCCCTTCCCCACAAACTGAAACAAATCCCCACACACTGATACCCCTACCCCACGCACTGAAACACCTTCCCCACACACTGAAACTCCTTCCCCACACACTGAAACACCTTCCGCACACAGTGTAACCCTTTCCCCCACACTGAAACCCCTTCCCCACACACTGAAACACATCCCCACACACTGAAACCCCTTCCCCACACACTGAAACCCCTTCCCTACACACTGAAACGACTTCCCGCACACACTGAAACCTCTTCCGCACACACTGAAACGCCTTCCCCACACACTGAAACCCCTTCCCCACATACTGAACCACCTACCGCACACACTGAAACACCTTCCCCACACACTGAAACCCCTTCCCCACGCACTGAAACAACTTCCGCACACAGTGAATCCCTTCCCCACACACTGAAACCCCTTCCTCACACACTGAAACACATCCCCACACACTGAAAACCCTTCCCCACACACTGAAACCCCTTCCCGCACACTGAAAACCCTTCCCCACACACTGAAACCCTTCCCCACACACTGAAACACCTTCCCCACTCACTGAAACCCCTTCCCCACACACTGAAACCCTTACCCACACTCTGAAACCCCTTCCCCACACTCTGAAACACGTTCCCCACTCACTAAAACCCTTCCAAACACACAGAATCACAATCCCCACACACTGAAACTCCTTCCCCACACACTGAAACCCCTTCCGCACACACCAAAGCCCCTTCCGCACACAATGCAACTCATCCCCACGCACTGAAACCCATTGCCTCACACTGAAATCCATCCCCACACACTGAAACACATTCCCCACACACTGAAACCCTTCCCCACACACTGAAACACATCTCCACACACTGAAACACATCCCCACACACTGAAACACCTTCCCCACATACTGAAACCCCTTCCCCACACACTAAGACACCTTTCCCACACACTGAAACAACTTCCCCACACACTGAAATACCATCCCCACACAATGAAACACCGTTCCCACACACTGAAACACCTTCCCCACACACTGGAACCCTACCCCACACACTTAAACAGCATCCCCACACACTGAAACCCCTTCCCCACACACTGAAACACCTTCCGCACATACTGAAACACCTTCCCCACACACTGAAATACCATCCACACACACTGGAACACCTAGCCCAAATCTGATGCACCTTCCCCACACACTGAAACACTTCCCCACACACTGAACCTCCATCCCCAGACACTGGAAACCCTTCCCCACACACTGAAGCCAATTCCCCACACACTGTAACAACTTCCCAACACCCTGAAACCCCTTCCAGACACACTGAAACACCTTCCCCACACACTGAAACCCTTCCGCATACAATGAAACCCATCCCCACACAATGAAAACCATCCCCACACACTGTAAACCATCCCCACACACTGAAACACCTTCCCCACACACTGAAACCCTTCCCGACACACTGAAACACATCCCCACACACTGAAACACATCCCCACACACTAAAACACCTTCCCCACACACAGAAACCTCTTCCCCACAAACTGAAACACGTTCCCCACACACTGAAACACATTCCCAACACACAGAAATACCATCCCCACACACTGAAACACCTTTCCTACACACTGAAACACCTTCCCCACACACTGGAACCCTACCCCACACACTGAAACAGCATCCCCACACACTGAAACACCTTCCCCACTCACTTAAACCCCTTCCCCACACACTGAAACCTTTCCCCACACACTGAAACACTTCCCCACACACTGAAACCCCTTCCCCACACACTGAAACCCCTTCCCCACACACTGAAACCCTTTCCCAGACACTGAATCCCCTTCCTCACACACTGATACCCCTTCCCCACACACTGAAACCCTTCACCAAAAACTGAAACCCTTCGCCTCACACTGAAACTCCTGCCCCACATACTGAAACTCCTTCCCCACACACTGAAACACCTTCCTCACACACTGAAACCCCTTCCGCACACAGTTAAACCCTTCCCCACACTCTGAAACCACCTCCCCACACACTGAAACCCCTTCGCCTCACACTGAATACCCTTCCGCACACAATGAAACACCTACCCCACACAATGAAACACCTTCCCCACACACTGACTCCCCTTCCCCACAAACTGAAACCCCTTCCGCACACAATGAAACAACTTCCCCACACACTGGAACCCCTTCCCCACACACTGAAACACCTTCCGCACGCACTGAAACCCCTTCCGCATACACTGAAAGACCTTCCCCACACACTGAAACCCCTTCCCCACACACTGAAACCCCTTCCACACACACTGAAACACCTTCCCCAAAGACTGAAAGCCCTTCCGCACACAGTGACACCCTTCCCCACCCACTGAAACCCCTTCCCCACACACGGAAACACATCCCCACACACTAAAACACCTTCCCCACACACTGAAACCTCTTCCTCACACACTGAAACACGTTCCCCACACACTGAAACACCTTCCCAACAAACAGAAATACCATCCCCACACACTGAAACACCTTTCCTACACACTGAAAACCCCTCCCCACACACTGGAACCATACCCCACAAACTGAAACACCTTCCCCAAACACTGAAACACCTTCCCCACACACTGAAACACCTTCCCCACACACTGAAACCGCTTCCCCAAACACTGAAACACCTACCCCACACACTGAAACTCCTTCCCCACACACTGAAACACCTCCCCCACACACTGAAACCCCTTCCGCACACACAGAAACACCTTCCCCATACACTGAAACCCTTCCCCACACATTGAAACACCTTCCCCACACACTGAAAACCTTCCCCACACACTGAAACCCCTTCCCACACATTGAAACACCTTTCACACACACTGAAACACCTTCCCCACACACTGAAACGCCTTCCCCCACACTGAAACGCTTTCCCCTCGCAACAAAACACCTTCCCGACACACTGAAACCCCTTCAGCACACACTGAAACACCTTTCCCACACACTGAAACCCTTCCCCACAAACTGAAACACCTTCCCCACACACTGAAACACCTTCCCCACACACTGAAACGCCATTCCCACACACTGCAACACATCGCCACACACTGAAACACATTCCCCACTCACTGAAAGCCCTTCCCCACACACAGAAACCCCTTCCCCACACACTGAAACGCCTTCTGCACTGACTGAAACACCTTCCGCACACACTGAAACCCTTCCGCACATACTGAAACACCTTCCCCACACTCTGAAACCCCTTCCCCACACACTGAAACACATCCCCACACACTGAAACCCCTTCCCCACACACTGACACACGTTCCCCACACACTGAAACTCCTTCCCCACACACTGAAACACCTTGCGCAAACACTGAAACCCATCCCGACACGCTGAAACTCCTTCCCCACACACTGTAAACGTTCCCAAAACACTGATACTCATTCACCACACACTGAGACACATTCCCCACACACTGAAACCCTTGCAAACACACTGAAACACATTCCCCACACACTGAAAACCCTTCCCCACACACTGAAATACCTTCTGCACACACTGAAACACCTTCCCCACACACTGAAACCCCTTCCCCACACACTGAAGCCCCTTCCGCACATACTGAAACACCATCCCCACACACTGAAACCCCTTCCCCACACACTGAAACCCCTTCCGCACACAGTGAAAACCTTCCCCACACACTGAAACACCTTCCCCACACAGTGAGACACATCCCCACACACTTAAACCCCTTCCCTACACAATGAAACAAATCCCCACACACTGAAAACCCTTCCCCACACACACTGAAACACATTCCCCACACACTGAAACTCCTTCCCCACACACTGACTCCCCTTCCGCACACAGTGAAACCCTTCCCCACACACTGAAACCCCTTCCCCACACACTGAAACACATCGCCACACACTGAAACCCCTTCCCCACACACTGAAACACCTTCCCCACACACTGAAACACCATCCGCACACACTGAAACCCCTTCCCCACACACTGAAACACCTTCCCCACACACTGAAACAACTTCCCCACACACTGAAACTCCTTCCCCACACACTGAAACAACTTCCCCAAACACTGAAACTCCTTCCCCACAAACTGCAACACATCCCCACACACTGAAACTTCTTCCCCACACTCTAAAACCCCTTCCCCACACACTGAAACCCCTTCCGCACACACAGAAACACCTTCCCCATACACTGAAACCCTTCCCCACACACTGAAACCTTTCCCCACACACTGAAACACTTCCCCACACACTGAAACCCCTTCCGCACACACTGAAACCCCTTCCCCACACACTGAAACCCTTTCCCAGACACTGAATCCCCTTCCTCACACACTGATACCCCTTCCCCACACACTGAAACCCTTCACCAAAAACTGAAACCCTTCGCCTCACACTGAAACTCCTGCCCCACATACTGAAACTCCTTCCCCACACACTGAAACACCTTCCTCACACACTGAAACCCCTTCCGCACACAGTTAAACCCTTCCCCACACTCTGAAACCCCCTCCCCACACACTGAAACCCCTTCCCCTCACACTGAATACCCTTCCGCACACAATGAAACACCTACCCCACACAATGAAACACCTTCCCCACACACTGAATCCCCTTCCCCACAAACTGAAACCCCTTCCGCACACAATGAAACAACTTCCCCACACACTGAAACCCCTTCCCCACCCACTGAAACACCTTCCGCACGCACTGAAACCCCTTACGCACACACTGAAAGACCTTCCCCACACACTGAAACCCCTTCCCCACACACTGAAACCCCTTCCACACACACTGAAACACCTTCCCCACAGACTGAAAGCCATTCCGCACACAGTGACACCCTTCCCCACCCACTGAAACCCCTACCCCACACACGGAAACACATCCCCACACACTAAAACACCTTCCCCACACACTGAAACCTCTTCCTCACACACTGAAACCCCTTGCCCACACACTGAAACACCTTCCCAACAAACAGAAATACCATCCCCACACACTGAAACACCTTTCCTACACACTGAAAACCCTACCCCACACACTGGAACCATACCCCACAAACTGAAACACCTTCCCAAAACACTGAAACACCTTCCCCACACACTGAAACACCTTCCCCACACACTGAAACCACTTCCCCAAACACTGAAACACCTACCCCACACACTGAAACTCCTTCCCCACACACTGAAACACCTTCCCCACACACTGAAACCCCTTCCGCACACACAGAAACACATTCCCCATACACTGAAACCCTTCCCCACACATTGAAACACCTTCCCCACACACTGAAAACCTTCCCCACACACTGAAACCCCTTCCCACACATTGAAACACCTTTCACACACACTGAAACACCTTCCCCACACACTGAAACCCCTTCCCCCACACTGAAACACATTCCCCTCGCAACAAAACACCTTCCCGACACACTGAAACCCCTTCAGCACACACTGAAACACCTTTCCCACACACTGAAACCCTTCCCCACAAACTGGAACACCTTCCCCACACACTGAAACACCTTCGCCACACACTGAAACGCCATCCCCACACACTGCAACACATCGCCACTCACTGAATCACATTCCCCACTCACTGAAAGCCCTTCCCCACACACAGAAACTCCTTCCCCACACACTGAAACGCCTTCTGCACTGACTGAAACACCTTCCGCACACACTGAATCCCTTCCGCACATACTGAAACACCTTCCCCACACTCTGAAACCCCTTCCCCACACACTGAAACACATCCCCACACACTGAAACCCCTTCCCCACACACTGACACACGTTCCCCACACACTGAAACTCCTTCCCCACACACTGAAACACCTTGCGCACACAGTGAAACCCTTCCCGACACGCTGAAACCCCTTCCCCACACACTGTAAACGTTCCCAAAACACTGATACTCATTCACCACACACTGAGACACATTCCCCACACACTGAAACCCTTCCAAACACACTGAAACACATTCCCCACACACTGAAAACCCTTCCCCACACACTGAAATACCTTCCGCACATACTGAAACACCTTCCCCACACACTGAAACCCCTTCCCCACACACTGAAACCCCTTCCGCACACAGTGAAAACCTTCCCCACACACTGAAGCACCTTCCCCACACAGTGAGACACATCCCCACACACTTAAACCCCTTCCCTACACAATGAAACAAATCCCCACACACTGAAACCCCTTCCCCACACACTGAAACACATTCCCCACACACTGAAACTCCTTCCCCACACACTGACTCCCCTTCCGCACACAGTGAAACCCTTCCCCACACACTGAAACCCCTTCCCCACACACTGAAACACATCGCCACACACTGAAACTCCTTCCCCACACACTGAAACAACTTCCCCACACACTGAAACTCCTTCCCCACAAACTGCAACACATCCCCACACACTGAAACATCTTCCCCACACTCTAAAACCCCTTCCCCACACACTGAAACCCCTTCCGCACACACAGAAACACCTTCCCTATACACTGAAACCCTTCCCCACACACTGAAACACCTTCCCCACACACTGCAAACCTTCCCCACACACTGAAACCCCTTCCCACACATTGAAACACCTTTCACACACACTGAAACACCTTCCCCACACACTGAAACCCCTTCGCCCACACTGAAACACATTCCCCTCTCAACAAAACACCTTCCCGACACACTGAAACCCCTTCAGCACACACTGAAACACCTTTCCCACACACTGAAACCCTTCCCCACAAACTGAAACACCTTCCCCACACACTGAAACACCTTCCCCACACACTGAAACGCCATCCCCACACACTGCAACACATCGCCACACACTGAAAGACATACCCCACTCACTGAAAGCCCTTCCCCACACACAGAAACCCCTTCCCCACACACTGAAACGCATTCCGCACTGACTGAAACACCTTCCGCACACACTGAAACCCTTCCGCACATACTGAAACACCTTCCCCACACTCTGGAACCCCTTCCCCACACACTGAAACACATCCCCACACACTGAAACCCCTTCCCCACACACTGACACACGTTCCCCACACACTGAAACTCCTTCCCCACACACTGAAATACCTTGCGCACACAGTGAAACCCTTCCCGACACGCTGAAACCCCTTCCCCACACACTGTAAACGTTCCCAAAACACTGAAGCTCATTCACCACACACTGAGACACATTCTCCACACACTGAAACCCTTCCAAAGACACTGAAACACATTCCCCACACACTGAAAACCCTTCCCCACACACTGAAATACCTTCTGCACACACTGAAACACCTTCCCCACACACTGAAACCCCTTCCCCAAACACTGAAGCCCCTTCCGCACATACTGAAACACCTTCCCCACACACTGAAACCCCTTCCCCACACACTGAAACCCCTTCCGCACACAGTGAAAACCTTCCCCACACACTGAAACACCTTCGCCACACAGTGAGACACATCCCCACACACTTAAACCCCTTCCCTACACAATGAAACAAATCCCCACACAATGAAACCCCTTCCCAACACACACTGAAACACCTTCCCCACACACTGAAACTCCTTCCCCACACACTGACTCCCCTTCCGCACACAGTGAAACCCTTCCCCACACACTGAAACCCCTTCCCCACACACTGAAACCCCTTCCCCACACACTGAAACACATCGCCACACACTGAAACCCCTTCCCCACACACTGAAACACCTTCCCCACACACTGAAACACCTTCCCCACACACTGAAACAACTTCCCCACACACTGTAACTCCTTCCCCACAAACTGCAACCCATCCCCACACACTGAAACATCTTCCCCACACTCTATAACCCCTTCCCCACACACTGAAACCCTTCCCCAAACACTGAAACCCATTCACCACACACTAAAACACATTCCCCACACACTGAAACCCTTCAAAACACACAGAATCACAAACCCCACACACTGAAACCCCTTCCCCACATACTGAAACCCCTTCCCCACACACTGAAACACCTTCCCCACACACCAAAACCCCTTCCGCACACAATGCAACTCATCCCCACGCACTGAAAGCCATCGCCACACACTGAAACCCATCCCCACAGACTGAAGCACATTCCCCACACACTGAAACCCTTGCCCACACACTGAAACACATCTCCACAAACTGAAACACATCCCCACACACTGAAACACCTTCCCCACATACTGAAACCGCTTCCCCACACACTAAGACACCTTCCCCACACACTGAAACAACTTCCCCACGCACTGAAATACCATCCCCACACAATGAAACACCTTTCCCACTCACTGAAACCCCTTCCCCACACACTGGAACCCTACCCCACACACTGAAACAGCTTCCCCACAGACTGAAACCCCTTCCACACACACTGAAACCGCTTCCCCAAACACTGAAACACCTACCCCACTCACTGAAACACCTTCTCCACACACTGAAACACCTTCCCCACACACTGAAACATCTTCCGCACACACAGAAACACCTTCCCCACACTCTGAAACCCTTCCCCACACACTGAAACACATTCCCCACACACTGAAACCCTTCCCCACACACTGAAACCCCTTCCCACACATTGAAACACCTTCCCCACACACTGAAACACCTTCCCCAAACACTGAAACACCTTTCCCCACACTGAAACACATTCCCCACGCAACAAAACACCTTCCCGACACACTGAAACCCCTTCAGCACACACTGAAACACCTTTCCTACTCACTGAAACCCTTCCCCACAAACTGAAACACCTTCCCCACACACTGAAACACGTCCCACACACAGTAGCACCTTCCCCACACACTGGAAACCCTTCCCCACACACTGAAACCCCTTCCCCACACACTGAAACACCTTCCCCACACACTGAAACGCCATCCCCACACACTGCAACACATCGCCACACAGTGAAACACATTCCCCACTCACTGAAAGCCCTTCCCCACACACAGAAACCCCTTCCCCACACACTGAAACGCCTTCCGCACTGACTGAAACACCTTCCGCACACACTGAAGCCCTTCCGCACATACTGAAACACCTTCCCCACACTCTGAAACCCCTTCTGCACACACTGAAACACATCCCCACGCACTGAAAGCCCTTCCCCACACACTGAAACAAATACCCACACACTGAAACCCCTTCCCCACACACTGAAACACGTTCCCCACACACTGAAACACCTTCCCCACACACTGAAACACCTTGCGCACACAGTGAAACCCTTCCCGACACGCTGAAACCCCTTCCCCACACACTGTAAACGTTCCCAAAACACTGATACTCATTCACCACACACTGAAACACATTCCCCACACACTGAAACCCTTCCAAACACACTGAAACACATTCCCCACACACTGAAAACCCTTCCCCACACACTGAAATACCTTCTGCACACACTGAAACACCTTCCCCACACACTGAAACCCCTTCCCCACACACTGAAGCCCCTTCCGCACATACTGAAACACCTTCCCCACTCACTGAAACCCCTTCCCCACACACTGAAACCCCTTCCGCACACAGTGAAAACCTTCCCCACACACTGAGACACATCCGCACACACTTAAACCCCTTCCCTACACAATGAAACAAATCCCCACACACTGAAACCCCTTCCCCACACACACTGAAACACCTTCCCCACACACTGAAACTCCTTCCCCACACACTGACTCCCCTTCCGCACACAGTGAAACCCTTCCCCACACACTGAAACCCCTTCCCCACACAATGAAACACATCGCCACACACTGAAACCCCTTCCCCACACACTGAAACACCTTCCCCACACACTGAAACACTTTCCCACACACTGAAACCCCATCCGCACATACTGAAACCCCTTCCCCACACACTGAAACACCTTTCGCTCACACTGAAACACCTTCCCCACACACTGGAACCCTACCCCACACACTGAAACAGCATCCCACACACTGTGACCCCTTCCCCACACACTGAAACACCTTCCCCATATACTGAAACCCCATCCCCAGACACTTAAACACCTTCACACATACTGAAACACCTTCCCCACGCACTGAAATACCATCCACACACATTGAAACACCTTCCCCACACACTGAAAACCTTCCCCACACACTGAAACCCCTTCCCACACATTGAAACACCTTTCACACACACTGAAACCCTTCCCCACACACTGAAACCCCTTCCCCCACACTGAAACACATTCCCCACGCAACAAAACACCTTCCCGACACACTGAAACCCCTTCAGCACACACTGAAACACCTTTCCCACACACTGAAACCCTTCCCCACAAACTGAAACACCTTCCCCACACACTGAAACACGTCCCACACACAGTAGCACCTTCCCCACAGACTGGAAACCCTTCCCCACACACTGAAACCCCTTCCCCACACACTGAAACACCTTCCCCACACACTGAAACGCCATCCCCACACACTGCAACACATCGCCACACAGTGAAACACATTCCCCACTCACTGAAAACCCTTCCCCACACACAGAAACCCCTTCCCCACACACTGAAACGCCTTCCGCACTGACTGAAACACCTTCCGCACACACTGAAACCCTTCCGCACATACTGAAACACCTTCCCCACACTCTGAAACCCCTTCTGCACACACTGAAACACATCCCCACGCACTGAAAGCCCTTCCCCACACACTGAAACAAATACCCACACACTGAAACCCCTTCCCCACACACTGAAACACGTTCCCCACACACTGAAACACCTTCCCCACACACTGAAACACCTTGCGCACACAGTGAAACCCTTCCCGACACGCTGAAACCCCTTCCCCACACACTGTAAACGTTCCCAAAACACTGATACTCATTCACCACACACTGAAACACATTCCCCACACACTGAAACCCTTCCAAACACACTGAAACACATTCCCCACACACTGAAAACCCTTCCCCACACACTGAAATACCTTCTGCACACACTGAAACACCTTCCCCACACACTGAAACCCCTTCCCCACACACTGAAGCCCCTTCCGCACATACTGAAACACCTTCCCCACTCACTGAAACCCCTTCCCCACACACTGAAACCCCTTCCGCACACAGTGAAAACCTTCCCCACACACTGAGACACATCCGCACACACTTAAACCCCTTCCCTACACAATGAAACAAATCCCCACACACTGAAACCCCTTCCCCACACACACTGAAACACCTTCCCCACACACTGAAACTCCTTCCCCACACACTGACTCCCCTTCCGCACACAGTGAAACCCTTCCCCACACACTGAAACCCCTTCCCCACACAATGAAACACATCGCCACACACTGAAACCCCTTCCCCACACACTGAAACACCTTCCCCACACACTGAAACACTTTCCCACACACTGAAACCCCATCCGCACATACTGAAACCCCTTCCCCACACACTGAAACACCTTTCGCTCACACTGAAACACCTTCCCCACACACTGGAACCCTACCCCACACACTGAAACAGCATCCCACACACTGTGACCCCTTCCCCACACACTGAAACACCTTCCCCATATACTGAAACCCCATCCCCAGACACTTAAACACCTTCACACATACTGAAACACCTTCCCCAAGCACTGAAATACCATCCACACACATTGAAACACCTTCCCCACACACTGAAAACCTTCCCCACACACTGAAACCCCTTCCCACACATTGAAACACCTTTCACACACACTGAAACCCTTCCCCACACACTGAAACCCCTTCCCCCACACTGAAACACATTCCCCACGCAACAAAACACCTTCCCGACACACTGAAACCCCTTCAGCACACACTGAAACACCTTTCCCACACACTGAAACCCTTCCCCACAAACTGAAACACCTTCCCCACACACTGAAACACGTCCCACACACAGTAGCACCTTCCCCACACACTGGAAACCCTTCCCCACACACTGAAACCCCTTCCCCACACACTGAAACACCTTCCCCACACACTGAAACGCCATCCCCACACACTGCAACACATCGCCACACAGTGAAACACATTCCCCACTCACTGAAAACCCTTCCCCACACACAGAAACCCCTTCCCCACACTCTGAAACGCCTTCCGCACTGACTGAAACACCTTCCGCACACACTGAAACCCTTCCGCACATACTGAAACACCTTCCCCACACTCTGAAACCCCTTCTGCACACACTGAAACACATCCCCACGCACTGAAAGCCCTTCCCCACACACTGAAACAAATCCCCACACACTGAAACCCCTTCCCCACACACTGAAACACGTTCCCCACACACTGAAACTCCTTCCCCACACACTGAAACACCTTGCGCGCACAGTGAAACCCTTCCCGACACGCTGAAACCCCTTCCCCACACACTGTAAACGTTCCCAAAACACTGATACTCATTCACCACACACTGAAACACATTCCCCACACACTGAAACCCTTCCAAACACACTGAAACACATTCCCCACACACTGAAAACCCTTCCCCACACACTGAAATACCTTCTGCACACACTGAAACACCTTCCCCACACACTGAAACCCCTTCCCCACACACTGAAGCCCCTTCCGCACATACTGAAACACCTTCCCCACTCACTAAAACCCCTTCCCCACACACTGAAACCCCTTCCGCACACAGTGAAAACCTTCCCCACACACTGAGACACATCCCCACAAACTTAAACCCCTTCCCTACACAATGAAACAAATCCCCACACACTGAAACCCCTTCCCCACACACACTGAAACACCTTCCCCACACACTGAATCTCCTTCCCCACACGCTGACTCCCCTTCCGCACACAGTGAAACCCTTCCCCACACACTGAAACCCCTTCCCCACACAATGAAACACATCGCCACACACTGAAACCCCTTCCCCACACACTGAAACACCTTCCCCACACACTGAAACACTTTCCCCACACACTGAAACCCCATCCGCACATACTGAAACCCCTTCCCCACACACTGAAACACCTTTCCCACACACTGAAACACCTTCCCCACACACTGGAAACCTACCCCACACACTGAAACAGCATCCCCACACACTGAAACCCCTTCCCCACACACTGAAACACCTTCCCCACATACTGAAACCCCATCCCCAGACACTTAAACACCTTCACACATACTGAAACACCTTCCCCACGCACTGAAATACCATCCACACTCACTGGAACACCTAGCCCAAACCCTGAAGCACATTCCCCACACACTGAAACACTTCCCCACACACTGAAACTCCTTCCCCAGACACTGGAAACCCTTCCCCACACACTGAAGCCCCTTCCCCACACACTGTAACAACTTCCCAACACCCTGAAACCCCTTCCAGACACACTGAAACACCTTCCCCACACACTGAAACCCTTCCGCATACAATGAAACCCATCCCCACACAATGAAAACCATCCCCACACACTGTAAACCATCCCCACACACTGAAACACCTTCCCCACACACTGAAACCCTTCCCGACACACTGAAACACATCCCCACACACTGAAACACATCCCCACACACTAAAACACCTTCCCCACACACAGAAACCTCTTCGCCACAAACTGAAACACGTTCCCCACACACTGAAACACCTTCCCAACACACAGAAATACCATCCCCACACACTGAAACACCTTTCCTACACACTGAAACACCTTCCCCACACACTGGAACCCTACCCCACACACTGAAACAGCATCCCCACACACTGAAACACCTTCCCCACTCACTTAAACCCCTTCCCCACACACTGAAACCTTTCCCCACACACTGAAACACTTCCCCACACACTGAAACCGCTTCCCCACACACTGAAACCCCTTCCCCACACACTTAAACCCTTTCCCAGACACTGAATCCCCTTCCTCACAAACTGATACCACTTCCCCACACACTGAAACCCTTCACCAAAAACTGAAACCCTTCCCCTCACACTGAAACTCCTGCCCCACATACTGAAACTCCTTCCCCACACACTGAAACACCTTCCTCACACACTGAAACCCCTTCCGCACACAGTTAATCCCTTCCCCACACTCTGAAACCCCCTCCCCACACACTGAAACCCCTTCCCCTCACACTGAATACTCTTCCGCACACAATTAAACACCTACCCCACACATTGAAACACCTTCCCCACACACTGAATCCCCTTCCCCACAAACTGAAACCCCTTCCGCACACAATGAAACAACTTCCCCACACACTGGAACCCCTTCCCCACACACTGAAACACCTTCCGCACGCACTGAAACCCCTTCCGCATACACTGAAAGACCTTCCCCACACACTGAAACCCCTGCCCCACACACTGAAACCCCTTCCACACACACTAAAACACCTTCCCCACACACTGAAACCTCTTCCTCACACACTGAAACACGTTCCCCACACACTGAAACACCTTCCCAACAAACAGAAATACCATCCCCACACACTGAAACACCTTTTCTACACACTGAAAACCCTTCCCCACACACTGGAACAATACCCCACAAACTGAAACACCTTCCCCAAACACTGAAACACCTTCCCCACACACTGAAACACCATCCCCACACACTGAAACCCCTTCCCCACAAACTGAAACACCTTCCCCACACACTGAAACACCTTCCCCACACACTGAAACAACTTCCCCACACACAGTAACTCCTTCCCCACAAACTGCAACCCATCCCCACACACTGAAACATCTTCCCCACACTCTAAAACCCCTTCCCCACACACTGAAACCCTTCCCCAATCACTGAAACCCATTCACCACACACTGAAACACATTCCCCACACACTGAAACCCTTCCAAACACACAGAATCACAAACCCCACACACTGAAACCCCTTCCCCACATACTGAAACCCCTTCCCCACACACTGAAACACCTTCCCCACACACCAAAACCCCTTCCGCACAAAATGCAACTCATCCCCACGCACTGAAAGCCATCGCCACACACTGAAACCCATCCCCACACACTGAAGCACATTCCCCACACACTGAAACCCTTGCCCACACACTGAAACACATCTCCACAAACTGAAACACATCCCCACACACTGAAACACCTTCCCCACATACTGAAACCCCTTCCCCACACACTAAGACACCTTCCCCACACACTGAAACAACTTCCCCACGCACTGAAATAACATCCCCACACAATGAAACACCTTTCCCACTCACTGAAACCCCTTCCCCACACACTGGAACCCTACCCCACACACTGAAACAGCTTCCCCACACACTGAAACCCCTTTCCCACACACTGAAACCGCTTCCCCAAACACTGAAACACCTACCCCACTCACTGAAACTCCTTCTCCACTCACTGAAACACCTTCCCCACACACTGAAACATCTTCCGCACACACAGAAACACCTTCCCCACACTCTGAAACCCTTCCCCACACACTGAAACACCTTCCCCACACACTGAAACCCTTCCCCACACACTGAAACCCCTTCCCACACATTGAAACACCTTCCCCACACACTGAAACACCTTCCCCGCACACTGAAACCCCTTCCCCCACACTGAAACACATTCCCCACGCAACAAAACACCTTCCCGACACACTGAAACCCCTTCAGCACACACTGAAACACCTTTCCCACACACTGAAACCCTTCCCCACAAACTGAAACACCTTCCCCACACACTGAAACACGTCCCACACACAGTAGCACCTTCCCCACACACTGGAAACCCTTCCCCACACACTGAAACCCCTTCCCCACACACTGAAACACCTTCCCCACACACTGAAACGCCATCCCCAAACACTGCAACACATCGCCACACACTGAAACACATTCCCCACTCACTGAAAGCCCTTCCCCACACTCAGAAACCCCTTCCCCACACACTGAAACGCCTTCCGCACTGACTGAAACACCTTCCGCACACACTGAAACCCTTCCGCACATACTGAAACACCTTCCCCACACTCTGAAACCCCTTATGCACACACTGAAACACATCCCCACGCACTGAAAGCCCTTCCCCACACACTGAAACAAATCCCCACACACTGAAACCCCTTCCCCACACACTGAAACACGTTCCCCACACACTGAAACTCCTTCCCCACACACTGAAACACCTTGCGCACACAGTGAAACCCTTCCCGACACGCTGAAACCCCTTCCCCACACACTGTAAACGTTCCCAAAACACTGATACTCATTCACCACACACTGAAACACATTCCCCACACACTGAAACCCTTCCAAACACACTGAAACACATTCCCCACACACTGAAAACCCTTCCCCACACACTGAAATGCCTTCTGCACACACTGAAACACCTTCCCCACACACTGAAACCCCTTCCCCACACACTGAAGCCCCTTCCGCACATACTGAAACACCTTCCCCACTCACTGAAACCCCTTCCCCACACACTGAAACCACTTCCGCACACAGTGAAAACCTTCCCCACACACTGAGACACATCCCCACACACTTAAACCCCTTCCCTACACAATGAAACAAATCCCCACACACTGAAACCCCTTCCCCACACACACTGAAACACCTTCCCCACACACTGAAACTCCTTCCCCACACACTGACTCCCCTTCCGCACACAGTGAAACCCTTCCCCACACACTGAAACCCCTTCCCCACACAATGAAACACATCGCCACACACTGAAACCCCTTCCCCACACACTGAAACACCTTCCCCACACACTGAAACACTTTCCCCACACACTGAAACCCCATCCGCACATACTGAAACCCCTTCCCCACACACTGAAACACATTTCCCACACACTGAAACACCTTCCCCACACACTGGAACCCTACCCCACACACTGAAACAGCATCCCCACACACTGAAACCCCTTCCCTACACACTGTAACAACTACCCAACACCCTGAAACCCCTTCCAGACACACTGAAACAACTTCCCCACACACTGAAACCCTTCCGCATACAATGAAACCCATCCCCACACAATGAAAACCATCCCCACACACTGTAAATCATCCCCACACACTGAAACACCTTCCCCACACACTGAAACCCTTCCCGACACACTGAAACACATCCCCACACACTGAAACACATCCCCACACACTAAAACACCTTCCCCACACACAGAAACCTCTTCCCCACAAACTGAAACACGTTCCCCACACACTGAAACACCTTCCCAACACACAGAAATACCAGCCCCACACACTGAAACACCTTTCCTACACACTGAAACACCTTCCCCACACTCTGGAACCCTACCCCACACACTGAAACAGCATCCCCACACACTGAAACACCTTCCCCACTCACTTAAACCCCTTCCCCACACACTGAAACCTTTCCCCACACACTGAAACACTTCCCCACACACTGAAACCCCTTCCCCACACACTGAAACCCCTTCCCCACACACTGAAACCCTTTCCCAGACACTGAATCCCCTTCCTCACACACTGATACCCCTTCCCCACACACTGAAACCCTTCACCAAAAACTGAAACCCTTCCCCTCACACTGAAACTCCTGCCCCACATACTGAAACTCCTTCCCCACACACTGAAACTCCTTCCCCACACACTGAAACACCTTCCTCACACACTGAAACCCCTTCCGCACACAGTTAAACCCTTCCCCACATTCTGAAACCCCCTCCCCACACACTGAAACCCTTTCCCCTCACACTGAATACCCTTCCGCACACAATGAAACACCTACCCCACACAATGAAACACCTTCCCCACACACTGAATCCCCTTCCCCACAAACTGAAACCCCTTCTGCACACAATGAAACAACTTCCCCACACACTGGAACCCCTTCCCCACACACTGAAACACCTTCCGCACGCACTGAAACCCCTTCCGCACACACTGAAAGACCTTCCCCACACACTGAAACCCCTTCCCCACACACTGAAACCCCTTCCACACACACTAAAACACCTTCCCCACACACTGAAACCTCTTCCTCACACACTGAAACACGTTCCCCACACACTGAAACACCTTCCAAACAAACAGAAATACCATCCCCACACACTGAAACACCTTTCCTACACACTGAAAACCCTTCCCCACACACTGGAACCATAACCCACAAACTGAAACACCTTCCCCAAACACTGAAACACCTTCCCCACACACTGAAACACCATCCCCACACACTGAAACCGCTTCCCCAAACACTGAAACACCTACCCCACGCACTGAAACTCCTTCCCCACACACTGAAACACCTTCCCCACACACTGAAACCCCTTCCGCACACACAGAAACACCTTCCCCATCCACTGAAATCCTTCCCCACACACGGAAACACCTTCCCCACACACTGAAAACCTTCCCCACTCACTGAAACCCCTTCCCACACATTGAAACACCTTTCACACACACTGAAACACCTTCCCCACACACTGAAACCCCTTCCCCCACACTGAAACACATTCCCCTCGCAACAAAACACCTTCCCGACACACTGAAACCCCTTCAGCACACACTGAAACACCTTTCCCACACACTGAAACCCTTCCCCACAAACTGAATCACCTTCCCCACACACTGAAACACGTCCCACACACAGTAGCACCTTCCCCACACACTGGAAACCCTTCCCCACACACTGAAACCCCTTCCCCACACACTGAAACACCTTCACCACACACTGAAACGCCATCCCCACACACTGCAACACATCGCCACACACTGAAACACATTCCCCACTCACTGAAAGCCCTTCCCCACACACAGAAACCCCTTCCCCACACACTGAAACGCCTTCCGCACACACTGAAACGCCTTCCGCACACACTGAAACCCTTCCGCACATACTGAAACACCTTCCCCACACTCTGAAACCCCTTCCCCACACACTGAAACACGTCCCCACACACTGAAAGCCCTTCCCCACACACTGAAACAAATCCCCACACACTGAAACCCCTTCCCCACACACTGACACACGTTCCCCACACACTGAAACACCTTGCGCACACAGTGAAACCCTTCACGACACGCTGAAACCCCTTCCCCACACACTGTAAACGTTCCCAAAACACTGATACTCATACACCACACACTGAGACACATTCCCCACACACTGAAACCCTTCCAAACACACTGAAACACATTCCCCACACACTGAAAACCCTTCCCCACACACTGAAATACCTTCTGCACACACTGAAACACCTTCCCCACACACTGAAACCCCTTCCCCACACACTGAAGCCCCTTCCGCACATACTGAAACACCTTCCCCACACACTGAAACCCCTTCCCCACACACTGAAACCCCTTCCGCACACAGTGAAAACCTTCCCCACACACTGAAACACCTTCCCCACACAGTGAGACACATCCCCACACACTTAAACCCCTTCCCTACACAATGAAACAAATCCCCACACACTGAAACCCCTTCTCCACACACACTGAAACACCTTCCCCACACACTGAAACTCCTTCCCCACACACTGACTCCCCTTCCGCACACAGTGAAACCCTTCCCCACACAGTGAAACACATCGCCACACACTGAAGCCCCTTCCCCACACACTGAAACACCTTCCCCACACACTGAAACACCTTCCCCACACACTGAAACATCTTCCCCACACTCTAAAACCCCTTCCCCACACACTGAAACCCTTCCCCAAACACTGAAACCCATTCACCACACACTGAAACACATTCCCCACACACTGAAACCCTTCCAAACACACAGAATCACAAACCCCACACACTGAAACCCCTTCCCCACATACTGAAACCCCTTCCCCACACACTGAAACACCTTCCCCACACACCAAAACCACTTCCGCACACAATGCAACTCATCCCCACGCACTGAAAGCCATCGCCACACACTGAAACCCATCCCCACACACTGAAGCACATTCCCCACACACTGAAACCCTTGCCCACACACTGAAACACATCTCCACAAACTGAAACACATCCCCACACACTGAAACACCTTCCCCACATACTGAAACCCCTTCCCCACACACTAAGATACCTTCCCCACACACTGAAACAACTTCCGCACGCACAGAAATACCATCCCCACACAATGAAACACCTTTCCCACTCACTGAAACCCCTTCCCCACACACTGGAACCCTACCCCACACACTGAAACAGCTTCCCCACACACTGAAACCCCTTCCCCACTAACTGAAACACCTTCCCCACACACTGAAACCGCTTCCCCAAACACTGAAACACCTACCCCACACACTGAAACTCCTTCCCCACACACTGAAACACCTTACCCACACACTGAAACCCCTTCCGCACACACAGAAACACCTTCCCCACACTCTGAAACCCTTCCCCACACACTGAAACACCTTCCCCACACACTTAAACCCTTCCCCACACACTGAAACCCCTTCCCACACATTGAAACACCTTCCCCACACACTGAAACACCTTCCCCACACACTGAAACCCCTTCCCCCACACTGAAACACATTCCCCACACAACAAAACACCTTCCCGACACACTGAAACCCCTTCAGCACACACTGAAACACCTTTCCCACACACTGAAACACTTCCCCACAAACTGAAACACCTTCCCCACACACTGAAACACGTCCCACACACAGTAGCACCTTCCCCACACACTGGAAACCCTTCCCCACACACTGAAACCCCTTCCCCACACACTGAAACACCTTCCCCACACACTGAAACGCCATCCCCACACACTGCAACACATCGCCACACACTGAAACACATTCCCCACTCACTGAAAGCCCTTCCCCACACACAGAAACCCCTTCCCCACACACTGAAATGCCTTCCGCACTGACTGAAACACCTTCCGCACACACTGAAACCCTTCCGCACATACTGAAACACCTTCCCAACACTCTGAAACCCCTTCCCCACACACTGAAACACATCCCCACACACTGAAAGCCCTTCCCCACACACTGAAACAAATCCCCACACACTGAAACCCCTTCCCCACACACTGAAACACGTTCCCCACACACTGAAACTCCTTCCCCACACTCTGAAAACTTTCAAAACACACTTGAAACACATTCCCCACACACTGAAATCCCTTCTGCACACACTGAAACCCCTTCCCCACACACTGAAGCCCCTTCCGCACATCCTGAAACACCTTCCCCAAACACTGAAACTCCTTCCCCACACACTGAAACCGCTTCCGCACACAGTGAAGACCTTCCCCACACACTGAAACACCTTCCCCACGCAGTGAGACACATCCCCACACACTTAAACCCCTTCCCTACACAATGAAACAAATCAGCACACACTGAAACCCCTTCCCCACACACTAAGATACCTTCCCCACACACTGAAACAACTTCCGCACGCACAGAAATACCATCCCCACACAATGAAACACCTTTCCCACTCACTGAAACCCCTTCCCCACACACTGGAACCCTACCCCACACACTGAAACAGCTTCCCCACACACTGAAACCCCTTCCCCTCTAACTGAAACACCTTCCCCACACACTGAAACCGCTTCCCCAAACACTGAAACACCTACCCCACACACTGAAACTCCTTCCCCACACACTGAAACACCTTACCCACACACTGAAACCCCTTCCGCACACACAGAAACACCTTCCCCACACTCTGAAACCCTTCCCCACACACTGAAACATCTTCCCCACACACTTAAACCCTTCCCCACACACTGAAACCCCTTCCCACACATTGAAACACCTTCCCCACACACTGAAACACCTTCCCCACACACTGAAACGCCATCCACACACACTGCAACACATCGCCACACACTGAAACACATTCCCCACTCACTGAAAGCCCTTCCCCACACACAGAAACCCCTTCCCCACACACTGAAACGCCTTCCGCACTGACTGAAACACCTTCCGCACACACTGAAACCCTTCCGCACATACTGAAACACCTTCCCCACACTCTGAAACCCCTTCCCCACACACTGAAACACATCCCCACACACTGAAAGCCCTTCCCCACACACTGAAACAAATCCCCACACACTGAAACCCCTTCCCCACACACTGAAACACGTTCCCCACACACTGAAACTCCTTCCCCACACACTGAAAACCTTCCAAACACACTTGAAACACATTCCCCACACACTGAAATCCCTTCTGCACACACTGAAACCCCTTCCCCACACACTGAAGCCCCTTCCGCACATCCTGAATCACCTTTCCCACACACTGAAACCCTTCCCCACAAACTGAAACACCTTCCCCACACACTGAAACACGTCCCACACACAGTAGCACCTTCCCCACACACTGGAAACCCTTCCCCACACACTGAAACCCCTTCCCCACACACTGAAACACCTTCCCCACACACTGAAACGCCATCCCCACACACTGCAACACATCGCCACACACTGAAACACATTCCCCACTCACTGAAAGCCCTTCCCCACACACAGAAACCCCTTCCCCACACACTGAAACGCCTTCCGCACTGACTGAAACACCTTCCGCACACACTGAAACCCTTCCGCACATACTGAAACACCTTCCCCACTCTCTGAAACCCCTTCCCCACACACTGAAACACATCCCCACACACTGAAGGCCCTTCCCCACACACTGAAACAAATCCCCACACACTGAAACCCCTTCCCCACACACTGAAACACGTTCCCCACACACTGAAACTCCTTCCCCACACACTGAAAACCTTCCAAACACACTTGAAACACATTCCCCACACACTGAAATCCCTTCTGCACACACTGAAACTCCTTCCCCACACACTGAAGCCCCTTCCGCACATCCTGAAACACCTTCCCCAAACACTGAAACTCCTTCCCCACACACTGAAACCCCTTCCGCACACAGTGAAAACCTTCCCCACACACTGAAACACCTTCCCCACACAGTGAGACACATCCCCACACACTTAAACCCCTTCCCTACACAATGAAACAAATCACCACACACTGAAACCCCTTCCCCACACACACTGAAACACCTTCCCCACACACTGAAAATCCTTCCCCACACACTGACCCCCCTTCCGCACACAGTGAAACCCTTCCCCACACACTGAAACACATCGCCACACACTGAAGCCCCTTCCGCACATACTGAAACACCTTCCCCACACACTGAAACTCCTTCCCTACACAATGAAACAAATCCCCACACACTGAAACCCCTTCCCCACACACACTGAAACACCTTCCCCACACACTGAAACTCCTTCCCCACACACTGACTCCCCTTCCGCACACAGTGAAACCCTTCCCCACACACTGAAACCCCTTCCCCACACACTGAAACACATCGCCACACACTGAAACCCCTTCCCCACACACTGAAACACCTTCCCCACACACTGAAACACCTTCCCCACACACTGAAACCCCATCCGCACACACTGAAACACCTTCCCCACACACTGAAACACATTCCCCACAGACTGAAACAACTTCTCCACACACTGAAACTTCTTCCCCACAAACTGCAACACATCCCCACACACTGAAACATCTTCCCCAAACTCTAAAACCCCTTCCCCACACACTGAAACCCTTCCCCAAACACTGAAACCCATTCTCCACACACTGAAACACATTCCCCACACACTGAAACCCTTCCAAACACACAGAATCACAATCCCCACAGACTGAAACCCCTTCCCCACATACTGAAACCCCTTCCCCACACACTGAAACACTTTCCCCACACACCAAAACCCCTTCCGCACACAATGCAACTCATCCCCACGCATTGAAAGCCATCGCCACACACTGAAACACATCTCCACAAACTGAAACACATCCCCACACACTGAAACACCTTCCCCACATACTGAAACCCCTTCCCCACACACTAAGACACCTTCCCCACACACTGAAACACCTTCCCCACATACTGAAACCCCATCCCCAGACACTTTAACACCTTCCACACATACTGAAACACCTTCCCACACACTGAAATACCATCCCCACACACTGGAACACCTATCCCAAACCCTGAAACCCCTTCCCCACACACTGAAACACTTACCCACACACTGAAACCCCTTCCCCAGACACTGGAAACCCTTCCCCACACACTGAAACCCCTTCCCCACACACTGAAACCCCTTCCACACACACTGAAACACCTTCCCCACACACTGAAACCCCTTCCGCATGCAATGAAACCCATCCCCACACAATGAAACCCATCCCCACACACTGAAAACCATCCCCACACCTGAAACACCTTCCCCACACATTGAAACCCTTCCCGACACAATGAAACACATCCCCACACACTGAAACACATCCCCACACACTGAAACAACTTCCCCACACACTGAAACCCCTTCCCCACTCACTGAACCACGTTCCCCACACACTGAAACACCTTCCCAACACACTGAAATACCATCCCCACACACTGAAACACCTTTCCCACACACTGAAACGCCTTCCCCACACACTGGAACTCTACCCCACACACTGAAACACCTTCCCCAAACACTGAAACACCTTCCCCACACACTGAAACAGAATCCCCACACACTGAAACCGCTTCCCCAAACACTGAAACACCTACCCCACACACTGAAACTCCTTCCCCACACACTGAAATACCTTCCCCACACACTGAAAACCCTTCCGCACACACAGAAACACCTTCACCACACACTGAAACCGTTCCCCACACACTGAAACCCCTTCCCCACACACTGAAACCCTTCCCCACACATTGAAACCCCTTCCCACACATTGAAACACCTTCCCCACACACGGAAACAACTTCCCCACACACTGAAACCCCTTCCCCACACACTGAAACACCTTCCCCTCGCAACAAAACACCTTCCCCACACACAGAAACCCCTTCAGCACACACGGAAACACCTTTCCCACACACTGAAACCCTTCCCCAAAAACTGAAACACCTTCCCCACACACTGAAACACGTCCCACACACAGTAGCACCTTCCCACATACTGGAAACCCTTCCCCACACACTGAAACCCCTTCCCCACACACTGAAACACCTTCCCTACACATTGAAACGCCATGAGCACACACTGCAACACATCGCCACACAATGAATGACATTCCCCACTCACTGAAACCCCTTCCCCACACACAGAAACCCCTTCCCCACACACTGAAACGCCTTCCGCACTGACTGAAACCCCTTCCGCACACACTGAAACACCTTCCCCACACACTGAAACCCCTTCCCCACAACACTGAAACCCCTTCCGCACATACTGAAACACCTTCCCCACACACTGAAACCCCTTCCGCAAACACTGAAACCCATCCCCACACACAGAAACACCTTCCCCACACACTGAAACACATCCCCACACACTGAAAGCCCTTCCCCACACACTGAAACAAATCCCCACACACTGATACCCCTTCCCCACGCATTGAAACACCTTCCCCACACACTGAAACTCCTTCCCCACGCACTGAAATACCTTCCGCACACAGTGAAACCCTTCCCCACACACTGAAACCCCTTCCCCACACACTGAAACACATCCTCACACACTGAAACCCCTTCCCGCACACACTGAAACCTCTTCCGCACACACTGAAACGCCTTCCCCACACACTGAAACCCCTTCCCCACATACTGAAACACCTACCGCACACACTGAAACACCTTCCCCGCACACTGAAAACCCTACCCCACACACTGAAAACCTTCCCCACACTCTGAAACACCTTCCCCACTCACTGAAACCCCTTCCCCACACACTGAAACCCTTACCCACACTCTGAAACCCCTTCCCCACAATCTGAAACACGTTCCCCACACACTGAAACCCTTCCAAACACACAGAATCAAAATCCCCACACACCGAAACTCCTTCCCCACACACTGAAACCTCTTCCGCACACACCAAAACCCCTTCCACACACAATGCAAATCATCCCCACGCACTGGAACCCATCGCCACACACTGAAATCCATCCCCACACACTGAAACACATTCCCCACACACTGAAACCCTTCCCCACACACTGAAACACATCTCCACACACTGAAACACATCCCCACACACTGAAACACCTTCCCCACACACTGAAACCCTTTCCCCACACACTAAGACACCTTCCCCACACACTGAAACAACTTCCCCACACACTGAAATACCATCGCCACACAATGAAACACCTTTCCCACACACTGAAACACCTTCCCCACACACTTGAACCCTACCCCACACACTGAAACAGCATCCCCACACACTGAACCCCTTCCCCACACACTGAAACACCTTCCACACACACTGAAATACCATCCCCACACACTGGAACACCTAGCCCAAACCCTGAAACACCTTCCCCACACACTGAAACACTTCCCCACACACTGAAACTCCTTCCCCAGACACTGAAACCCCTTCCACACACACTGAAACACCTTCCCCACACACTGAAACCCCTTCCGCATACAATGAAACCCATCCCCACACAATGAAACCCATCCCCACACACTGAAAACCATCCCCACAAACTGAAACACCTTCCTCACACACTGAAGCCCTTCCCGACGCACTGAAACACATCCCCACACACTGAAACACATCCCCACACACTGAAACAACTTCCCCACACACTGAAACCCCTTCCCCACACACTGAAACACGTTCCCCACACACTGAAACACCTTCCCAACACACAGAAATACCATCCCCACACACTGAAACACCTTTCCCACACACTGAAACGCCTTCCCCACACACTGGAACCCTACTCCACACACTGAAACACCTTCCCCAAACACTGAAACACCTTCCCCACACACTGAAACAGATTCCCCACACACTGAAACCGCTTCCCCAAACACTGAAACACCTACCCCACTCACTGAAACTCCTTCCCCACACACTGAAATACCTTCCCCACACACTGAAACCCCTTCCGCACACACAGAAACACCTTCACCACACACTGAAACCGTTCCCCACACACTGAAACCCCTTCCCCACACACTGAAACCCTTCCCCACACACTGAAACCCCTTCCCACTATCGAAACACCTTCCCCACACACGGAAACAACTTCCCCACACACTGAAACCCCTTCCCCACACACTGAAACACCTTCCCCACGCAACAAAACACCTTCCCCACACACAGAAACCCCTTCAGCACACACGGAAACACCTTTCCCACACACTGAAACCCTTCCCCAAAAACTGAAACACCTTCCCCACACACTGAAACACGTCCCACACACAGTAGCACCTTCCCCACACACTGGAAACCCTTCCCCACACACTGAAACCCCTTCCCCACACACTGAAACACCTTCCCTACACACTGAAACGCCATCAGCAAACACTGCAACACATCGCCACACAATGAAAGACATTCACCACTCACTGAAACCCCTTCCCCACACACAGAAACCCCTTCCCCACACACTGAAACGCCTTCCGCACTGGCTGAAACCCCTTCTGCACACACTGAAACACCTTCCCCACACACTGAAACCCCTTCCCCACGCACTGAAATACCTTCCGCACACAGTGAAACCCTTCCCCACACACTGAAACCCCTTCCCCACACACTGAAACACATCCCCACACACTGAAACCCCTTCCCCACACACTGAAACCCCTTCCCTACACACTGAAACACTTCCCGCACAAACTGAAACCTCTTCCGCACACACTGAAACACCTTCCCCACACACTGAAACCCCTTCCCCACATACTGAAACACCTACCGCACACACTGAAACACCTTCCCCACACACTGAAACCCCTTCCCCACACACTGAAACCACTTCCGCACACAGTGAATCCCTTCCCCACACACTGAAACCCCTTCCTCACACACTGAAACACATCCCCACACACTGAAAACCCTTCCCCTCACACTGAAACCCCTTCCCCGCACACTGAAAACCATACCCCACACACTGAAACCCTTCCCCACACTCTGAAACACCTTCCTCACTCACTGAAACCCCTTCCCCACACACTGAAACCCTTACCCACACTCTGAAACCCCTTCCCCACACTCTGAAACACGTTCCCCACACACTGAAACCCTTCCAGACACACAGAATCACAATCCCCACACACTGAAACTCCTTCCCCAGACACTGAAACCCCTTCCGCACACACCAAAACCCCTTCCGCACACAATGCAACTCATCCCCACGCACTGAAACCCATCGCCACACACTGAAATCCATCCCCACACACTGAAACACATTCCCCACACACTGAAACCCTTCCCCACACACTGAAACACATCTCCACACACTGAAACACATCCCCACACACTGAAACACCTTCCCCACATACTGAAACCCCTTCCCCAAACACTAAGACACCTTCCCCACACACTGAAACAACTTCCCCACACACTGAAATACCATCCCCACACAATGAAACACCTTTCCCACACACTGAAACACATTCCCCACACACTGGAACCCTGCCCCACACACTGAAACAGCATCCCCACACACTGAAACCCCTTCCCCACACACTGAAACACCTTCCCCACATACTGATACCCCATCCCCAGACACTTAAACACCTTCCACACACACTGAAATACCATCCCCACACACTGGAACACCTAGCCCAAACCCTGAAACACCTTCCCCACACACTGAAACACTTTCCCCAGACACTGGAAACCCTTCCCCACACACTGAAGCCCCTTCCCTACACACTGTAACAACTTCCCAACACACTGAAAACCCTTCCAGACACACTGAAACACCTTCCCCACACACTGAAACACTTTCCCCAGACACTGGAAACCCTTCCCCACACACTGAAGCCCCTTCCCTACACACTGTAACAACTTCCCAACACACTGAAAACCCTTCCAGACACACTGAAACACCTTCCCCACACACTGAAACCCCTTCCGCATACAATGAAACCCATCCCAACACAATGAAAACCATCCCCACACACTTAAAAACATCCCCACACACTAAAACACCTTCCCCACACACTGAAACCCTTCCCGACACACTGAAACACATCCCCACACACTGAAACACATCCCCACACACTAAAACACCTTCCCCACACACAGAAACCTCTTCCCCACAAACTGAAACACCTTCCCAACACACAGAAATACCATCCCCACACACTGAAACACCTTTCCTACACACTGAAACACCTTCCCCACACACTGGAACCCTACCCCACACACTGAAACAGCATCTGCACACACTGAAGCACCTTCCCCCCTCACTTAAACCCCTTCCCCACACACTGAAACCTTTCCCCACACACTGAAACACTTCCCCACACACTGAAACCCCTTCCCCACACACTGAAACCCCTTCCCCACACACTGAAACCCTTTCCCAGACACTGAATCCCCTTCCTCACACACTGATACCCCTTCCCCACACACTGAAACCCTTCACCAAAAACTGAAACCCTTCCCCTCACACTGAAACTCCTGCCCACAGACTGAAACTCCTTCCCCACACACTGAAACACCTTCCTCACACACTGAAACCCCTTCCGCACACAGTTAAGCCCTTCCCCACACTCTGAAACCCCCTCCCCACACACTGAAACCCCTTCCCCTCACACTGAATACCCTTCCGCACACAATGAAACACCTACCCCACACAATGAAACACCTTCCCCACACACTGAATCCCCTTCCCCACAAACTGAAACCCCTTCCGCACACAATGAAACAACTTCCCCACACACTGGAACCCCTTCCCCACACACTGAAACCCCTTCCGCACGCACTGAAAACCCTTCCGCACACACTGAAAGACCTTCCCCACACACTGAAACCCCTTCCCCACACACTGAAACCCCTTCCACACACACTGAAACACCTTCCCCACACACTGAAACCCCTTCCGCACACAGTGACACCCTTCCCCACTCACTGAAACCCCTTCCCCACACACGGAAACACATCCCCACACACTGAAACACGTGCCCCACACACTGAAACACCTTCCCATAAAACAGAAATACCATCCCCACACACTGAAACACCTTTCCTACACACTGAAACCCCTTCCCCACACACTGGAACCCTACCCCACAAACTGAAACACCTTCCCCAAACACTGAAACACCTTCCCCACACACTGAAACACCTTCCCCACACACTGAAACCGCTTCCCCAAACACTGAAACACCTACCCCACACACTGAAACTCCTTCCCCACACACAGAAACACCTTCCCCACACACTGAAACCCCTTCCACACACACAGAAACACCTTCCCCACACACTGAAACCCTTCCCCACACACTGAAACACCTTCCCCACATACTGAAACCCTTCCCCACACATTGAAACCCCTTCCCACACATTGAAACACCTTCCCCACACACTGAAACACCTTCCGCACACACTGAAACCCCTTTTCCCACACTGAAACACATTCCCCACGCAACAAAACACCTTCCCGACACACTGAAACCCCTTCAGCACACACTGAAACACCTTTCCCACACACTGAAACCCTTCCGCACAAACTCAAACACTTTCCCCACACACTGAAACACGTCCCACACACAGTAGCACCTTCCCCACACATTGGAAACCCTTCCCCACACACTGAAACCCCTTCCCCACACACTGAAACACCTTCACCACACACTGAAACGCCATCCCGACACACTGCATCACATCGCCACACACTGAAACACATTCCCCACTCACTGAAAGCCCTTCCCCACACACAGAAACCCCTTCCCCACACACTGAAACGCCTTCCGCACACACTGAAACGCCTTCCGCACACATTGAAACACTTCCGCACATACTGAAACACCTTCCCCACACTCTGAAACCCCTTCCCCACACACTGAAACACGTCCCCACACACTGAAAGCCCTTCCCCACACACTGAAACAAATCCCCACACACTGAAACCCCTTCCCCACACACTGACACACGTTCCCCACACACTGAAACACCTTGCGCACACACTGAAACCCTTCACGACACGCTGAAACCCCTTCCCCACACACTGTAAACGTTCCCAAAACACTGATACTCATTCACCACACACTGAGACACATTCCCCACACACTGAAACCCTTCCCAACACACTGAAACACATTCCCCACACACTGAAAACCCTTCCCCACACACTGAAATACCTTCTGCACACACTGAAACACCTTCCCCACACACTGAAACCCCTTCCCCACACACTGAAACACCTTCCCCACACACTGAAAAGCCATCCCCACACACTGCAACACATCGCCACACACTGAAACACATTCCCCACTCACTGAAAGCCCTTCCCCACACACAGAAACCCCTTCCCCACACTCTGAAACGCCTTCCGCACTGACTGATACACCTTCCGCACACACTGAAACCCTTCCGCACATGCTGAAACACCTTCCCCACACTCTGAAACCCCTTCCCCACTCACTGAAACACATCCCCACACACTGAAAGCGCTTCCTCACACACTGAAACAAATCCCCACACACTGAAACCCCTTCCCCACACACTGAAACACGTTCCCCACACACTGAAACTCCTTCCCTACGCACTGAAACACCTTGCGCACACAGTGAAACCCTTCCCGACACACTGAAACCCCTTCCCCACACACTGAAACACATCCCCACACACTGAAACCCCTTCCCCACACACTGAAAACCCTTCCGCACACACTGAAACACCTTCCCCACACACTGAAACCCCTTCCCCACACACTGAAACCCTTACCGCACACACTGAAACCTCTTCCGCACACACTGAAACGCCTTCCCCACACACTGGAACCCCTTCCCCAAGTACTGAAACCCCTACCGCACACACTGAAACACCTTCCCCACACACTGAAACCCCTTCCCCACGTACTGAAACCCCTACCGCACACACTGAAACACCTTCCCCACACACTGAAACCCCTTCCCCGCACACTGAAAACCATTCCCCACACACTGAAACCCTTCCCCACACTCTGAAACACCTTCCCCACTCACTGAAACCCCTTCCCCACACACTGAAACACTTACCCACACTCTGAAACCCCTTCCCCACACACTGAAACACCTTCCCCACTCACTTAAACCCCTTCCCCACACACTGAAACCTTTCCCCATACACTGAAGAACCTTCCGCACACACTGAAACCCCTTCCGCACACACTGAAACCCATGCCCACACACTGTAACCAATCCCCACACACTGAAACCCCTTCCCCACACACTGAAACCCCTTCCCCACACACTGAAACACATCCCCACACAAAGAAACACCTTCCCCACATAGTGAAACCCCTTCCACACACACTGACACACATCCCCACACACTGGAACCCATCCCCACACACTGAAACCCATCCCCACACACTGAAACACCTTCCCCACACACTGAAACCCTTCCCCACACACTGAAACACATCCCCACACACTGAAACATCTACCCCACACACTGAAACACATTCCCCACACACTGAAACACCTTCCCCACACACTGAAACCCCTTCCCCACACACTGAAACACATCCCCACACACTGAAACGCCTTCCCCACACACGGAAACACATCCCCACACACTGAAACACCTTCCCCACACACTGAAACCCCTTCCACAAACACTGAAACCCCTTCCGCACTCAGTCAAACCCTTCCCCACACACTGAAACACATCCCCACACACTGAAACACCTTTCCCACACACTGAAACCCTTCCCCACACACTGAAACCACTTCCGCACACACTGAAACAGTTCCCCACACACTGAAACCCCTTCCCCACACACTGAAACCCCGTCCCCAGACACTGTAATCCTTCCCCACACACTGAAACACTTCCCCACACACTGAAACCCCTTCCCCACACACTGAAACCCCTTCCCCACACATTGAAACCCTTTGCCAGACACTGAATCCCCTTCCTCACAGACTGTTACCCCTTCCCCACACACTGAAACCCTTCACCAAAAACTGAAACCCTTCCCCTCACACTGAAACACCTTCTTCACACACTGAAACCCATTCCGCACACAGTTAAAACCTTCCCCACACTCTGAAACCCCCTCCCCACACACTGAAACCCCTTCCCCTCACAGTGAATACCCTTCCGCACACAATTAAACACCTACCCCACACAATGAAACACCTTCCCCACACACTGAATCCCCTACCCCACAAACTGAAACCCCTTCCCCAAACACTGAAACCCCTTCCACACACAATGAAACACCTTCCCCACTCAGTGAAACCCCTTCCCCACACACTGAAACCCCTTCCCCACACACTGAAACCCCTTCCCCACACACTGAAAACCCTTCCCCTCACACTGAAACCCCTTCCCCGCACACTGAAAACCCTACCCCACACACTGAAACCCTTCCCCACACTCTGAAACACCTTCCCCACTCACTGAGACCCCTTCCCCACACACTGAAACCCTTACCCACACTCTGAAACCCCTTCCCCACACTCTGAAACACGTTCCCCACACACTGAAACCCTTCCAAACACACAGAATCACAATCCCCACACACTGAAACTCCTTCCCCACACACTGAAACCCCTTCCGCACACACCAAAACCCCTTCCGCACACCATGCAACTCATCCCCACGCACTGAAACCCATCGCCACACACTGAAATCCATCCCCACACACTGAAACACATTCCCCACACACTGAAAACCTTCCCCACACACTGAAACACATCTCCACACACTGAAACACATCCCCACACACTGAAACACCTTCCCCACATACTGAAACCCCTTCCCCAAACACTAAGACACCTTCCCCACACACTGAAACAACTTCCCCACACACTGAAATACCATCCCCACACAATGAAACACCTTTCCCACACACTGAAACACATTCCCCACACACTGGAACCCTACCCCACACACTGAAACAGCATCCCCACACACTGAAACCCCTTCCCCACACACTGAAACACCTTCCCCACATACTGAAACCCCATCCCCAGACACTTAAACACCTTCCACACACACTGAAATACCATCCCCACACACTGGAACACCTAGCCCAAACCCTGAAACACCTTCCCCACACACTGAAACACTTTCCCCAGACACTGGAAACCCTTCCCCACACACTGAAGCCCCTTCCCTACACACTGTAACAACTTCCCAACACACTGAAAACCCTTCCAGACACACTGAAACACCTTCCCCACACACTGAAACCCCTTCCGCATACAATGAAACCCATCCCCACACAATGAAAACCATCCCCACACACTGAAAAACATCCCCACACACTGAAACACCTTCCCCACACACTGAAACCCTTCCCGACACACTGAAACCCCTTCCCCACACTCTGAAACACGTTCCCCACACACTGAAACCCTTCCAAACACACAGAATCACAATCCCCACACACTGAAACTCCTTCCCCACACACTGAAACCCCTTCCGCACACACCAAAACCCCTTCCGCACACCATGCAACTCATCCCCACGCACTGCAACCCATCGCCACACACTGAAATCCATCCCCACACACTGAAACACATTCCCCACACACTGAAACCCTTCCCCACACACTGAAACACATCTCCACACACTGAAACACATCCCCACACACTGAAACACCTTCCCCACATACTGAAACCCCTTCCCCAAACACTAAGACACCTTCCCCACACACTGAAACAACTTCCCCACACACTGAAATACCATCCCCACACAATGAAACACCTTTCCCACACACTGAAACACATTCCCCACACACTGGAACCCTACCCCACACACTGAAACAGCATCCCCACACACTGAAACCCCTTCCCCACACACTGAAACACCTTCCCCACATACTGAAACCCCATCCCCAGACACTTAAACACCTTCCACACACACTGAAATACCATCCCCACACACTGGAACACCTAGCCCAAACCTGAAACACCTTCCCCACACACTGAAACACTTTCCCCAGACACTGGAAACCCTTCCCCACACACTGAAGCCCCTTCCCTACACACTGTAACAACTTCCCAACACACTGAAAACCCTTCCAGACACACTGAAACACCTTCCCCACACACTGAAACCCCTTCCGCATACAATGAAACCCATCCCCACACAATGAAAACCATCCCCACACACTGAAAAACATCCCCACACACTGAAACACCTTCCCCACACACTGAAACCCTTCCCGACACACTGAAACACATCCCCACACACTGAAACACATCCCCACACACTAAAACACATTCCCCACACACAGAAACCTCTTCCCCACAAACTGAAACACCTTCCCAACACACAGAAATACCATCCCCACACACTGGAACCCTACCCCACACACTGAAACAGCATCCGCACACACTGAAACACCTTCCCCACTCACTTAAACCCCTTCCCCACACACTGAAACCTTTCCCCACACACTGAAACACTTCCCCACACACTGAAACCCCTTCCCCACACACTGAAACCCCTTCCCCACACACTGAAACCCTTTCCCAGACACTGAATCCCCTTCCTCACACACTGATACCCCTTCCACACACTGAAACCCTTCACCAAAAACTGAAACCCTTCCCCTCACACTGAAACTCCTGCCCCACAGACTGAAACTCCTTCCCCACACACTGAAACACCTTCCTCACACACTGAAACCCCTTCCGCACACAGTTAAACCCTTCCCCACACTCTGAAACCCCCTCCCCACACACTGAAAACCCTTCCCCTCACACTGAATACCCTTCCGCACACAATGAAACACCTACCCCACACAATGAAACACCTTCCCCACACACTGAATCCCCTTCCCCACAAACTGAAACCCCTTCCGCACACAATGAAACAACTTCCCCACACACTGGAACCCCATCCCCACTCACTGAAACCCCTTCCGCATACAATGAAACCCATCCCCACACAATGAAAACCATCCCCACACACTGAAAACCATCCCCACACACTGAAACACCTTCCCCACACACTGAAACCCTTCCCGACACACTGAAACACATCCCCACACACTGAAACACATCCCCGCACACTAAAACACCTTCCCCACACACAGAAACCTCTTCCCCACAAACTGAAACACGTTCCCCACACACTGAAACAACTTCCCAACACACATAAATACCATCCCCAGACACTGAAACACCTTTCCTACAAACTGAAACACCTTCCCCACACACTGGAACCCTACCCCACACACTGCAACAGCTTCCCCACACACTGAAACACCTTCCCCACTCATTAAACCCCTTCCCCACACACTGAAACCTTACCCCACACACTGAAACACTTCCCCACACACTGAAACCCCTTCCCCACACACTGAAACCCCTTCCCCACACACTGAAACCCTTTCCCAGACACTGAATCCCCTTCCTCACACACTGATACCCCTTCCCCACACACTGAAACCCTTCACCAAAAACTGAAACCCTTCCCCTCACACTGAAACTCCTGCCCCACTTACTGAAACTCCTTCCCCACACACTGAAACACCTTCCTCACACACTGAAACCCCTTCCGCACACAGTTAAGCCTTCCCCACACTCTGAAACCCCCTCCCCACACACTGAAACCCCTTCCCCTCACACTGAATACCCTTCCGCACACAATGAAACACCTACCCCACACAATGAAACACCTTCCCCACACACTGAATCCCCTTCCCCACAAACTGAAACCCCTTCCGCACACATTGAAACAACTTCCCCACACACTGGAACCCCTTCCCCACACACTGAAACCCCTTCCGCACGCACTGAAACCCCTTCCGCACACACTGAAAGACCTTCCCCACACACTGAAACCCCTACCCCACACACTGAAACCCCTTCCACACACACTGAAACACCTTCCCCACACACTGAAACCCCTTCCGCACACAGTGACACCCTTCCCCACTCACTGAATCCCCTTCGCCACACACGGAAACACATCCCCACACACTGAAACACGTGCCCCACACACTGAAACACCTTCCCATAAAACAGAAATACCATCCCCACACACTGAAACACCTTTCCTACACACTGAAACCCCTTCCCCACACACTGGAACCCTAACCCACAAACTGAAACACCTTCCCCAAAGACTGAAACACCTTCCCCACACACTGAAACACCTTCCCCACACACTGAAACCGCTTCCCCAAACACTGAAACACCTACCCCACACACTGGAACCCTTCCCCACACACTGAAACCGCTTCCGCACGCACTGAAACCCCTTCCGCACACACTGAAAGACCTTCCCCACACACTGAAACCCCTACCCCACACACTGAAACCCCTTCCACACACACTGAAACACCTTCCCCACACACTGAAACCCCTTCCGCACACAGTGACACCCTTCCCCACTCACTGAATCCCCTTCGCCACACACGGAAACACATCCCCACACACTGAAACACGTGCCCCACACACTGAAACACCTTCCCATAAAACAGAAATACCATCCCCACACACTGAAACACCTTTCCTACACACTGAAACCCCTTCCCCACACACTGGAACCCTAACCCACAAACTGAAACACCTTCCCCAAACACTGAAACACCTTCCCCACACACTGAAACACCTTCCCCACACACTGAAACCGCTTCCCCAAACACTGAAACACCTACCCCACACACTGAAACTCCTTCCCCACACACTGAAACACCTTCCCCACACACGGAAACCCCTTCCGCACACACAGAAAAACATTCCCCACACACTGAAACCCTTCCCCACACACTGAAACACCATCCCCACACACTGAAACCCTTCCCCACACATTGAAACACCTTCCCCACACACTGAAACACCTTCCGCACACACTGAAACACCTTTTCCCACACTGAAACACATTCCCCACGCAACAAAACACCTTCCCGACACACTGAAACCCCTTCAGCACACACTGTAACACCTTTCCCACACACTGAAACCCTTCCGCACAAACTGAAACACCTTCCCCACACACTGAAACACGTCCCACACACAGTAGCACCTTCCCCACACACTGGAAACCCTTCCCCACACACTGAAACCCCTTCCCCACACACTGAAACACCTTCCCCACACACTGAAACGCCATCCCCACACACTGCAACACATCGCCACACACTGAAACACATTCCCCACTCACTGAAAGCCCTTCCCCACACACAGAAACCCCTTCCCCACACACTGAAACGCCTTCCGCACTGACTGAAACACCTTCCGCACACACTGAAACCCTTCCGCACATGCTGAAACACCTTCCCCACACTCTGAAACCCCTTCCCCACTCACTGAAACACATCCCCAAACGCTGAAAGCGCTTCCCCACACACTGAAACAAATCCCCACACACTGAAACCCCTTCCCCACACACTGAAACACGTTCCCCACACACTGAAACTCCTTCCCCACACACTGAAACACCTTGCGCTCACAGTGAAACCCTTCCCGACACACTGAAACCCCTTCCCCACACACTGAAACACATCCCCACACACTGAAACCCCTTCCCCACACACTGAAAACCCTTCTGCACACACTGAAACACTTCCCCACACACTGAAACCCCTTCCCCACACACTGAAACCCCTTCCCCACACATTGAAACCCTTTGCCAGACACTGAATCCCCTTCCTCACAGACTGTTACCCCTTCCCCACACACTGAAACCCTTCACCAAAAACTGAAACCCTTCCCCTCACACTGAAACACCTTCTTCACACACTGAAACCCATTCCGCACACAGTTAAAACCTTCCCCACACTCTGAAACCCCCTCCCCACACACTGAAACCCCTTCCCCTCACAGTGAATACCCTTCCGCACACAATTAAACACCTACCCCACACAATGAAACACCTTCCCCACACACTGAATCCCCTACCCCACAAACTGAAACCCCTTCCCCAAACACTGAAACCCCTTCCACACACAATGAAACACCTTCCCCACTCAGTGAAACCCCTTCCCCACACACTGAAACCCCTTCCCCACACACTGAAACCCCTTCCCCACACACTGAAAACCCTTCCCCTCACACTGAAACCCCTTCCCCGCACACTGAAAACCCTACCCCACACACTGAAACCCTTCCCCACACTCTGAAACACCTTCCCCACTCACTGAGACCCCTTCCCCACACACTGAAACCCTTACCCACACTCTGAAACCCCTTCCCCACACTCTGAAACACGTTCCCCACACACTGAAACCCTTCCAAACACACAGAATCACAATCCCCACACACTGAAACTCCTTCCCCACACACTGAAACCCCTTCCGCACACACCAAAACCCCTTCCGCACACCATGCAACTCATCCCCACGCACTGAAACCCATCGCCACACACTGAAATCCATCCCCACACACTGAAACACATTCCCCACACACTGAAACCCTTCCCCACACACTGAAACACATCTCCACACACTGAAACACATCCCCACACACTGAAACACCTTCCCCACATACTGAAACCCCTTCCCCAAACACTAAGACACCTTCCCCACACACTGAAACAACTTCCCCACACACTGAAATACCATCCCCACACAATGAAACACCTTTCCCACACACTGAAACACATTCCCCACACACTGGAACCCTACCCCACACACTGAAACAGCATCCCCACACACTGAAACCCCTTCCCCACACACTGAAACACCTTCCCCACATACTGAAACCCCATCCCCAGACACTTAAACACCTTCCACACACACTGAAATACCATCCCCACACACTGGAACACCTAGCCCAAACCCTGAAACACCTTCCCCACACACTGAAACACTTTCCCCAGACACTGGAAACCCTTCCCCACACACTGAAGCCCCTTCCCTACACACTGTAACAACTTCCCAACACACTGAAAACCCTTCCAGACACACTGAAACACCTTCCCCACACACTGAAACCCCTTCCGCATACAATGAAACCCATCCCCACACAATGAAAACCATCCCCACACACTGAAAAACATCCCCACACACTGAAACACCTTCCCCACACACTGAAACCCTTCCCGACACACTGAAACCCCTTCCCCACACTCTGAAACACGTTCCCCACACACTGAAACCCTTCCAAACACACAGAATCACAATCCCCACACACTGAAACTCCTTCCCCACACACTGAAACCCCTTCCGCACACACCAAAACCCCTTCCGCACACCATGCAACTCATCCCCACGCACTGCAACCCATCGCCACACACTGAAATCCATCCCCACACACTGAAACACATTCCCCACACACTGAAACCCTTCCCCACACACTGAAACACATCTCCACACACTGAAACACATCCCCACACACTGAAACACCTTCCCCACATACTGAAACCCCTTCCCCAAACACTAAGACACCTTCCCCACACACTGAAACAACTTCCCCACACACTGAAATACCATCCCCACACAATGAAACACCTTTCCCACACACTGAAACACATTCCCCACACACTGGAACCCTACCCCACACACTGAAACAGCATCCCCACACACTGAAACCCCTTCCCCACACACTGAAACACCTTCCCCACATACTGAAACCCCATCCCCAGACACTTAAACACCTTCCACACACACTGAAATACCATCCCCACACACTGGAACACCTAGCCCAAACCCTGAAACACCTTCCCCACACACTGAAACACTTTCCCCAGACACTGGAAACCCTTCCCCACACACTGAAGCCCCTTCCCTACACACTGTAACAACTTCCCAACACACTGAAAACCCTTCCAGACACACTGAAACACCTTCCCCACACACTGAAACCCCTTCCGCATACAATGAAACCCATCCCCACACAATGAAAACCATCCCCACACACTGAAAAACATCCCCACACACTGAAACACCTTCCCCACACACTGAAACCCTTCCCGACACACTGAAACACATCCCCACACACTGAAACACATCCCCACACACTAAAACACATTCCCCACACACAGAAACCTCTTCCCCACAAACTGAAACACCTTCCCAACACACAGAAATACCATCCCCACACACTGGAACCCTACCCCACACACTGAAACAGCATCCGCACACACTGAAACACCTTCCCCACTCACTTAAACCCCTTCCCCACACACTGAAACCTTTCCCCACACACTGAAACACTTCCCCACACACTGAAACCCCTTCCCCACACACTGAAACCCCTTCCCCACACACTGAAACCCTTTCCCAGACACTGAATCCCCTTCCTCACACACTGATACCCCTTCCACACACTGAAACCCTTCACCAAAAACTGAAACCCTTCCCCTCACACTGAAACTCCTGCCCCACAGACTGAAACTCCTTCCCCACACACTGAAACACCTTCCTCACACACTGAAACCCCTTCCGCACACAGTTAAACCCTTCCCCACACTCTGAAACCCCCTCCCCACACACTGAAAACCCTTCCCCTCACACTGAATACCCTTCCGCACACAATGAAACACCTACCCCACACAATGAAACACCTTCCCCACACACTGAATCCCCTTCCCCACAAACTGAAACCCCTTCCGCACACAATGAAACAACTTCCCCACACACTGGAACCCCATCCCCACTCACTGAAACCCCTTCCGCATACAATGAAACCCATCCCCACACAATGAAAACCATCCCCACACACTGAAAACCATCCCCACACACTGAAACACCTTCCCCACACACTGAAACCCTTCCCGACACACTGAAACACATCCCCACACACTGAAACACATCCCCGCACACTAAAACACCTTCCCCACACACAGAAACCTCTTCCCCACAAACTGAAACACGTTCCCCACACACTGAAACAACTTCCCAACACACATAAATACCATCCCCAGACACTGAAACACCTTTCCTACAAACTGAAACACCTTCCCCACACACTGGAACCCTACCCCACACACTGCAACAGCTTCCCCACACACTGAAACACCTTCCCCACTCATTAAACCCCTTCCCCACACACTGAAACCTTACCCCACACACTGAAACACTTCCCCACACACTGAAACCCCTTCCCCACACACTGAAACCCCTTCCCCACACACTGAAACCCTTTCCCAGACACTGAATCCCCTTCCTCACACACTGATACCCCTTCCCCACACACTGAAACCCTTCACCAAAAACTGAAACCCTTCCCCTCACACTGAAACTCCTGCCCCACTTACTGAAACTCCTTCCCCACACACTGAAACACCTTCCTCACACACTGAAACCCCTTCCGCACACAGTTAAGCCTTCCCCACACTCTGAAACCCCCTCCCCACACACTGAAACCCCTTCCCCTCACACTGAATACCCTTCCGCACACAATGAAACACCTACCCCACACAATGAAACACCTTCCCCACACACTGAATCCCCTTCCCCACAAACTGAAACCCCTTCCGCACACATTGAAACAACTTCCCCACACACTGGAACCCCTTCCCCACACACTGAAACCCCTTCCGCACGCACTGAAACCCCTTCCGCACACACTGAAAGACCTTCCCCACACACTGAAACCCCTACCCCACACACTGAAACCCCTTCCACACACACTGAAACACCTTCCCCACACACTGAAACCCCTTCCGCACACAGTGACACCCTTCCCCACTCACTGAATCCCCTTCGCCACACACGGAAACACATCCCCACACACTGAAACACGTGCCCCACACACTGAAACACCTTCCCATAAAACAGAAATACCATCCCCACACACTGAAACACCTTTCCTACACACTGAAACCCCTTCCCCACACACTGGAACCCTAACCCACAAACTGAAACACCTTCCCCAAACACTGAAACACCTTCCCCACACACTGAAACACCTTCCCCACACACTGAAACCGCTTCCCCAAACACTGAAACACCTACCCCACACACTGGAACCCTTCCCCACACACTGAAACCGCTTCCGCACGCACTGAAACCCCTTCCGCACACACTGAAAGACCTTCCCCACACACTGAAACCCCTACCCCACACACTGAAACCCCTTCCACACACACTGAAACACCTTCCCCACACACTGAAACCCCTTCCGCACACAGTGACACCCTTCCCCACTCACTGAATCCCCTTCGCCACACACGGAAACACATCCCCACACACTGAAACACGTGCCCCACACACTGAAACACCTTCCCATAAAACAGAAATACCATCCCCACACACTGAAACACCTTTCCTACACACTGAAACCCCTTCCCCACACACTGGAACCCTAACCCACAAACTGAAACACCTTCCCCAAACACTGAAACACCTTCCCCACACACTGAAACACCTTCCCCACACACTGAAACCGCTTCCCCACACACTGAAACCCCTTCCGCACACAGTGACACCCTTCCCCACTCACTGAATCCCCTTCGCCACACACGGAAACACATCCCCACACACTGAAACACGTGCCCCACACACTGAAACACCTTCCCATAAAACAGAAATACCATCCCCACACACTGAAACACCTTTCCTACACACTGAAACCCCTTCCCCACACACTGGAACCCTAACCCACAAACTGAAACACCTTCCCCAAACACTGAAACACCTTCCCCACACACTGAAACTCCTTCCCCACACACTGAAACACCTTCCCCACACACGGAAACCCCTTCCGCACACACAGAAAAACATTCCCCACACACTGAAACCCTTCCCCACACACTGAAACACCATCCCCACACACTGAAACCCTTCCCCACACATTGAAACACCTTCCCCACACACTGAAACACCTTCCGCACACACTGAAACACCTTTTCCCACACTGAAACACATTCCCCACGCAACAAAACACCTTCCCGACACACTGAAACCCCTTCAGCACACACTGTAACACCTTTCCCACACACTGAAACCCTTCCGCACAAACTGAAACACCTTCCCCACACACTGAAACACGTCCCACACACAGTAGCACCTTCCCCACACACTGGAAACCCTTCCCCACACACTGAAACCCCTTCCCCACACACTGAAACACCTTCCCCACACACTGAAACGCCATCCCCACACACTGCAACACATCGCCACACACTGAAACACATTCCCCACTCACTGAAAGCCCTTCCCCACACACAGAAACCCCTTCCCCACACACTGAAACGCCTTCCGCACTGACTGAAACACCTTCCGCACACACTGAAACCCTTCCGCACATGCTGAAACACCTTCCCCACACTCTGAAACCCCTTCCCCACTCACTGAAACACATCCCCAAACGCTGAAAGCGCTTCCCCACACACTGAAACAAATCCCCACACACTGAAACCCCTTCCCCACACACTGAAACACGTTCCCCACACACTGAAACTCCTTCCCCACACACTGAAACACCTTGCGCTCACAGTCAAACCCTTCCCGACACACTGAAACCCCTTCCCCACACACTGAAACACATCCCCACACACTGAAACCCCTTCCCCACACACTGAAAACCCTTCTGCACACACTGAAACACCTTCCCCACACACTGAAACCCCTTCCCCACACACTGAAACCCTTACCGCACACACTGAAACCTCTTCCGCACACACTGAAATGCCTTCCCCACACACTGAAACCCCTTCCCCACGTACTGAAACCCCTACCGCACACACTGAAACACCTTCCCCACACACTGAAACCCCTTCCCCACGGACTGAAACCCCGACCGCACACACTGAAACACCTTCCCCACACACTGAAACCCCTTCCCCGCACACTGAAAACCCTTCCCCACACACTGAAACCCTACCCCACACTCTGAAACACCTTCCCCTCTCACTGAAACCCCTTCCCCACACACTGAAACACTTACCCACACTCTGAAACCCCTTCCCCACACACTGAAACACCTTCCCCACTCACTTAAACCACTTCCCCACACACTGAAATATTTCCCCATACACTGAAGAACCTTCCCCACACACTGAAACCCCTTCCGCACACACTGAAACCCATCCCCACACATTGTAACTCATCCCCACACACTGAAACCCCTTCCCCACACACTGAAACCCCTTCCCCACACACTGAAACACATCCCCACACAAGAAACACCTTCCCCACATAGTGAAACCTCTTCCACACACACTGACACCCATCCCCACACACTGAAACCCATCCCCACACACTGAAACCCATCCCCACACACTGAAACACCTTCCCCACGCACTGAAACCCTTCCCCACACACTGAAACATATCCCCACACACTGAAACACCTACCCCACACACTGAAACCCCTTCCCCACACACTGAAACACCTTCCCCACACACTGAAACCCCTTCCCCACACACTGAAACACATCCCCACACACTGAAACGCCTTCCCCACACACTGAAACACATCCCCACACACTGAAACACCTTCCCCACACACTGAAACCCCTTCCACAAACACTGAAACCCCTTCCGCACTCAGTCAAACCCTTCCCCACACACTGAAGCACATCCCCACAAACTGAAACACCTTCCCCACACACTGCAACCCTTCCCCACACACTGAAACCACTTCCACACACACTGAAACAGTTCCCCACACACTGAAACCCCTTCCCCACACACTGAAACCCCGTCCCCAGACACTGTAATCCTTCCCCACACACTGAAACACTTCCCCACACACTGAAACCCCTTCCCCACACACTGAAACCCCTTCCCCACACATTGAAACCCTTTCCCAGACACTGAATCCCCTTCCTCACAGACTGATACCCCTTCCCCACACTCTGAAACCCTTCACCAAAAACTGAAACCCTTCCCCTCACACTGAAACACCTTCTTCACACACTGAAACCCATTCCGCACACAGTTAAACCCTTCCCCACACACTGAAACACCTTCCCCACACACTGAAACCCCTTCCCCACACACTGAAACCCCTTCCCCACACACTGAAACACATCCCCACACACTGAAACGCCTTCCCCACACACTGAAACCCCTTCCCCAAATACTGAAAGCCCTTCCGCACTCAGTCAAACCCTTCCCCACACACTGAAACACATCCCCACACACTGAAACACCTTCCCCACACACTGAAACCCTTCCCCACACACTGAAACAACTTCCGCACACACTGAAACAGTTTCCCACACACTGAAACCCCTTCCCCACACACAGAAACCCCGTCCCCAGACACTGTAATCCTTCCCCACATACTGAAACACTTCCCCACACACTGAAACCCCTACCGCACACACTGAAACACCTTCCCCACACACTGAAACCCCTTCCCCACGGACTGAAACCCCGACCGCACACACTGAAACACCTTCCCCACACACTGAAACCCCTTCCCCGCACACTGAAAACCCTTCCCCACACACTGAAACCCTACCCCACACTCTGAAACAACTTCCCCTCTCACTGAAACCCCTTCCCCACACACTGAAACACTTACCCACACACTGAAACCCCTTCCCCACACACTGAAACCCCTTCCACACACACTGAAACCCCTTCCACACACACTGTAACACCTTCCCCACACACTGAAACCCCTTCCACACACAGTGAAACCCTTCCCCACTCACTGAAACCCCTTCCCCACACACGGAAACACCTTCCCCTCACACTGAAAACCTTCCCCACTCACTGAAACCTTTCCCCACACACTGAAACCCATTCCCACACACTGAAACACCTTCACAGCACACTGAAACACCTTCCCCACACACTGAAACCCCTTCCCCACACACTGAAACACCTTCCCAACACACCGAAACACCTTCCCCACACACTGAAACCCCTTCCGCACACACTGAAACACCTTCCCCACACACTGCAACCCTTCCCCACACACTGAAACACCTTCCCCAAACACTGAAAAACTTCCCCACACACTGAAAACCCTTCCCCACACACTGAAACAGCTACCTTACACACTGAAACACCTTCCCCACACACAGAAACCCCTTCCCCACACAATGCAACACGTCCTCACACACAGAAACACCTTCCCCACACACTGAAACCCCTTCCCCACACACTGAAACCGTTCCCCAAACACTGATACCCATTCACCACACACTGAAACACATTGCCCACACACTGAAAACCCTTCCGAACACACTGTAACACCTTCCCCACACAAAGACTGCCATTCCCCATACACTGAAACCCTTATCGCACGCACTGAAACCTCTTCCGCACACACTGAAACATCTTCCCCACACACTGTAACCCCTTCCCCACACATTGAAACCCCTTCCGCACACACTGAAAAACCTTCCCCACACATTGAAACCCCTTCCCCACACACTGAAACCACTTCCGCACACAGTGAAACCCTTCCCCACACACTGAAACCCCTTCCTCACACACTGAAACACATCCCCACACACTGAAACCCCTGTGCACAACTGAAACCCCTTCCCCACACACTCAAAACCCTTCCCCACACACTGAAACCCTTCCCCACACTCTGAAACACCTTCCCCACTCACTGAAACCCCTTCCCCACACACTGAAACAATTACCCAAACTCTGAAACCCCTTCCCCACAAACTGAAACACCTTCCCCACACACTTAAACACCTTCCCCACACACTGAAACACCTTCCACACACAGTGAAACTCCTCGCCACACACTGAAACCCCTTCCCCACACACTGAAACACCTTCCCCACACACTGAAACCCCTTCCCCACACACTGAAACACATCCCCACACACTGAAACGCCTTCCCCACACACTGAAACACATCCCCACACACGGAAACACCTTCCCCACACACTGAAACACCTTCCCCAAACACTGAAACCCCTTCCGCACTCAGTCAAACCATTCGCCACATACTGAAACACATCCCCACACACTGAAACACCTTCCCCACACACTGAAACCCTTCCCCACACACTGAAACCACTTCCGCACACACTGAAACAGCTCCCCACACACTGAAACCCCTTCCCCACACACTGAAACCCCGTCCCCACACACTGAAAACCCTTCCGCACACACAGTAACACCTTCCCCACACACTGAAACCCCTTCCCCACACACTGAAACCCTTATCACACGCACTGAAACCTCTTCCGCACACACTGAAACACCTTCCCCACACACTGAAACCCCTTCCCCACACACTGAAACCCCATCCCCAGACAATGTAATCCTTCCCCACACACTGAAAAACTTCCCCACACACTGAAACCCCTTCCCCACACACTAAAACCCCTTCCCCACACACTGAAACCCTTTCCCAGACACTGAATCCCCTTCCTCACACACTGATACCCCTTCCCCACACACTGAAACCCTTCACCAAAAATTGAAACCCTTCCCCTCACACTGAAACCTCTTCCCCACATACTGAAACTCATTCCCCACGCACTGAAACACCTTCCTCACACACTGAAACCCCTTCCGCACACAGTTAAACCCTTCCCCACACTCGGAAACCCCCTCCCCACTCACTGAAACCCATTCCCCTCACACTGAATACCCTTCTGCACACAATTAAACACCTACCCCACACAATGAAACACCTTCCCCACACACTGAATCCCTTTCCCCACAAACTGAAACCCCTTCCGCACACAATGAAACAACTTCCCCACACACTGGAACCCCTTCCCCACACACTGAAACACCTTCTGCACGCACTGAAACCCCTTCCGCACACACTGAAAGACCTTCCCCACACACTGAAACCCCTTCGCCACACACTGAAACCCCTTCCACACACACTGAAACACCATCCCCACACACTGAAACCCCTTCCGCACACAGTGAAACACTTCCCCACTCACTGAAACCCCTTCCCCACACACGGAAACACCTTCCCCACACACTGAAACCCTTCCCCACTCACTGAAACCCTTCCCCACACACTGAAACCCATTCGCACACACTGAAACACCTTCCCTGCACACTGAAACACCTTCCCCACACACTGAAACCCCTTCCCCACACACTGAAACACCTTCCCCACACACCGAAACACCTTCCCCACACACTGAAACCCCTTCCCCAAACACTGAAACCCCTTCCGCACTCAGTCAAACCCTTCCCCACACTCTGAAACACCTTCCCCACACACTGAAACAATTACCCAAACTCTGAACCCCTTCCCCACAAACTGAAACACCTTCCCCACACACTTAAACACCTTCCCCACACACTGAAACATTTCCCCACACACTGAAACACGTTGCCCACACACTGAAACACCTTCCGCACACACAGAAGTCCATCCCCACACACTGAAACCCCTTCCGACACACTGAAACTCCTTCCCCGCACACTGAAACACCTTCCCCACACACTGAAACACCTTCCCCACACACTGAAACACATTCCCCAATCACCAAAACACCTTCCCCACACACTGAAACGCCTTCCGCACACACTGAAACACTTCCCCACAAACTGAATCACCTTCCCCACACACTGCGACCCTTCCCCACACACTGAAAAACCTTCGCACACACTGAAACACTTCCCCACACACCGAAACACCTTCCCCACACACTGAAACCCCTTCCCCAAACACTGAAACCCCTTCCGCACTCAGTCAAACCCTTCCCCACACTCTGAAACACCTTCCCCACTCACTGAAACCCCTTCCCCACACACTGAAACAATTACCCAAACTCTGAACCCCTTCCCCACAAACTGAAACACCTTCCCCACACACTTAAACACCTTCCCCACACACTGAAACATTTCCCCACACACTGAAACACGTTGCCCACACACTGAAACACCTTCCCCACACACTTAAACACCTTCGCCACACACTGAAACATTTCCCCACACACTGAGACACGTTGCCCACACACTGAAACGCCTTCCGCACACACAGAAGTCCATCCCCACACACTGAAACCCCTTCCGACACACTGAAACTCCTTCCCCGCACACTGAAACACCTTCCCCACACACTGAAACCCCTTCCCCACACACTGAAACACATTCCCCAATCACCAAAACACCTTCCCCACACACTGAAACGCCTTCCGCACACACTGAAACACTTCCCCACAAACTGAATCACCTTCCCCACACACTGCGACCCTTCCCCACACACTGAAACACCTTCGCACACACTGAAACACTTCCCCACAAACTGAATCACCTTCCCCACACACTGAAACCCTTCCCCACTCACTGAAACAGCTTTCTCACACACTGAAACACCTTCCCCACACACTGAAACCCCTACCCCACACAATGCAACACGTCCTCACACACTGAAACACCTTCCCCACACACTGAAACCCCTTCCCCACACACTGAAACCGTTCCCCAAACACTGATACCCATTCACCACACACTGAAACACATTGCCCACACACTGAAAACCTTCCAAACACACTGAAACACGTTTCCCACACTCTGAAACCCCTTCCCCACACAAAGAAACCCCTTCCCCACACACTGAAACGCCTTCCGCACTGACTGAAACCCCTTCCGCACACACTGAAACACCTTCACCACACTCTGAAACACCTTCCCCACAACACTGAAACCCCTTCCGCACATACTGAAACACCTTCCCCACACACTGAAACCCCTTCCGCACACACTGAAACCCTGCCCCACACACAGAAACACATTCCCCACACGCTGAAACACATCCACACACACTGAAAGCCCTTCCGCACACACTGAAACAAATCACCACACACTGAAACCCCTTTCGCACACACTGAAACACCTTCCCCACACACTGAAACTCCTTCCCCACACACTGATACCCCTTCTGCACACAGTGAACCCCTTCCCCACACACTCAAACCCCTTCCCCACACACTGAAGCACATCCCCACACACTGAAACCCCTTCCCCACACACTGAAAACCCTTCCGCACACACTGTAACAACTTCCCCAAACACTGAAACCCCTTCACCACACACTGAAACCCTTATCGCATGCACTGAAACCTCTTCTGCACACACAGAAACACCTTCCCCACACACTGAAACACCTTCCCCACACACTGAAACCCCTTCCGCACACACTGAAACACCTTCCCCACACACTGAAACCCCTTCCCCACACACTGAAACCACTTCCGCACACAGTGAAACCCTTCCCCACACACTGAAACCCCTTCCTCACACACTGAGACACATCCCCACACACTGAAACCCCTTCCCCACAAACTGAAACCCCTTCCCCACACACTCAAAACCCTTCCCCACACACTGAAACCCTTCCCCACACTCTGAAACACCTTCCCCACTCACTGAAACCCCTTCCCCACACACTGTAACAATTACCCAAACTCTGAAACACCTTCCCCACACACTGAAACACCTTCCCCACACACTTAAAAACCTTCCCCACACACTGAAACCCTTCCCCACACACTGAAACACCTTCCCCACACACTGAAACACCTTCCGCACACACAGAAGACCATCCCCACACACTGAAACCCATCCCCACACACTGAAACACCTTCCCCACACACTGAGCCCCCTTCCCCACACACTGAAACACCACCCCACACACAGAAACACATTCCCCACAAACTGATACCCCTTCCGCACACACTGACACCCATCCCCAGACACTGAAACCCATCCCCACACACTGAAACCCCTTCCCCACACACTGAAACCCCTTCCCCACACACTGAAACACCTTCCCCACACTCTGAAACCCTTCCCCACACACTGAAACACCTTCCCCACACACTGAAACCCTTCCCCACACACTGAAACCCCTTCCCACACATTGAAACACCTACCCCACACAATGAAACACCTTCCCCACACACTGAATCCCCTTCCCCACAAACTGAAACCCCTTCCGCACACAATGAAACAACTTCCCCACACACTGGAACCCCTTCCCCACACACTGAAACACCTTCTGCACGCACTGAAACCCCTTCCGCACATACTGAAAGACCTTCCCCACACACTGAAACCCCTTCCCCACTCACTGAAACCCCTTCCACACACACTGAAACACCTTCCCCACACACTGAGCCCCCTTCCCCACACACTGAAACACCACCCCACACACAGAAACACATTCCCCACAAACTGATACCCCTTCCGCACAAACTGACACCCATCCCCAGACACTGAAACCCATCCCCACACACTGAAACCCCTTGCCCACACACTGAAACCCCTTCCCCACACACTGAAACACCTTCCCTACACACTGAAACCCTTTCCCCACACACAGAAACACCTCCCGCACACACTGAAACACCTTCCCCACACACTGAAATACCTTCTCCAGACACTGAAACACCTTCCACACACACTGATACCCCTTCCCCACACACTGAAACCGATCCCCACACACTGAAACACGTTGCCCACACACTGAAACCCCTTCCACACACACTGAAACACCTTCCCCATACACTGAAACACCTTCCCCACACAATGAAACACCTTCCCCACACACAGAATCGCCTGCCCCACACACTGAAACACCTTCCGCACACAATGAAACAACTTCCCAACACATTGAAACCCCTTCCCCACACACAGAAACACCTTCCGCTCAAACTGAAACCACTTCCCCACACACTGAAACTTCTTCCCCACACACTGAAACCCCTTCCCCACACACTGAAACCCCTTCCACACACAGTGAAACTCCTCGCCACACACTGAAACCCCTTCCCCACACACTGAAACACCTTCCCCACACACTGAAACCCCTTCCCCAGACACTGAAACCCATCCCCACACACTGAAACCCCTTCCCCACACACTGAAACCCCTTCCCCACACACTGAAACACCTTCCCCACACTCTGAAACCCTTCCCCACACACTGAAACACCTTCCCCACACACTGAAACCCTTCCCCACACACTGAAACCCCTTCCCACACATTGAAACACCTACCCCACACAATGAAACACCTTCCCCACACACTGAATCCCCTTCCCCACAAACTGAAACCCCTTCCGCACACAATGAAACAACTTCCCCACACACTGGAACCCCTTCCCCACACACTGAAACACCTTCTGCACGCACTGAAACCCCTTCCGCACATACTGAAAGACCTTCCCCACACACTGAAACCCCTTCCCCACTCACTGAAACCCCTTCCACACACACTGAAACACCTTCCCCACACACTGAGCCCCCTTCCCCACACACTGAAACACCACCCCACACACAGAAACACATTCCCCACAAACTGATACCCCTTCCGCACAAACTGACACCCATCCCCAGACACTGAAACCCATCCCCACACACTGAAACCCCTTGCCCACACACTGAAACCCCTTCCCCACACACTGAAACACCTTCCCTACACACTGAAACCCTTTCCCCACACACAGAAACACCTCCCGCACACACTGAAACACCTTCCCCACACACTGAAATACCTTCTCCAGACACTGAAACACCTTCCACACACACTGATACCCCTTCCCCACACACTGAAACCGATCCCCACACACTGAAACACGTTGCCCACACACTGAAAACCCTTCCACACACACTGAAACACCTTCCCCATACACTGAAACACCTTCCCCACACAATGAAACACCTTCCCCACACACAGAATCGCCTGCCCCACACACTGAAACACCTTCCGCACACAATGAAACAACTTCCCAACACATTGAAACCCCTTCCCCACACACAGAAACACCTTCCGCTCAAACTGAAACCACTTCCCCACACACTGAAACTTCTTCCCCACACACTGAAACCCCTTCCCCACACACTGAAACCCCTTCCACACACAGTGAAACTCCTCGCCACACACTGAAACCCCTTCCCCACACACTGAAACACCTTCCCCACACACTGAAACCCCTTCCCCACACACTGAAACACATCCCCACACACTGAAACGCCTTCCCCACGCACTGAAACACATCCCCACACACGGAAACACCTTCCCCACACAATGAAACACCTTCCCCAAACACTGAAACCCCTTCCGCACTCAGTCAAACCCTTCCCCACATACTGAAACACATCCCCACACACTGAAACACCTTCCCCACACACTGAAACCCTTCCCCACACACTGAAACCACTTCCGCACACACTGAAACAGCTTCCCACACACTGAAACCCCTTCCCCACACACTGAAACCCCGTCCCCACACACTGAAAACCCTTCCGCACACACAGTAACACCTTCCCCACACACTGAAACCCCTTCCCCACACACTGAAACCCTTATCACACGCACTGAAACCTCTTCCGCACACACTGAAACACCTTCCCCACACACTGAAACCCCTTCCCCACACACTGAAACCCCTTCCGCACACACTGAAACCCCTTCCCCACACACTGAAACCCCGTCCCCAGACAATGTAATCCTTCCCCACACACTGAAAAACTTCCCCACACACTGAAACCCCTTCCCCACACACTAAAACCCCTTCCCCACACACTGAAACCCTTTCCCAGACACTGAATCCCCTTCCTCACACACAGATACCCCTTCCCCACACACTGAAACCCTTCACCAAAAATTGAAACCCTTCCCCTCACAGTGAAACCCCTTCCCCACATACTGAAACTCCTTCCCCACGCACTGAAACACCTTCCTCACACACTGAAACCCCTTCCGCACACAGTTAAACCCTTCCCCACACTCTGAAACCCCCTTCCCACTCACTGAAACCCCTTCCCCTCACACTGAATACCCTTCCGCACACAATTAAACACCTACCCCACACAATGAAACACCTTCCCCACACACTGAATCCCCTTCCCCACAAACTGAAACCCCTTCCGCACACAATGAAACAACTTCCCCACACACTGGAACCCCTTCCCCACACACTGAAACACCTTCTGCACGCACTGAAACCCCTTCCGCACATACTGAAAGACCTTCCCCACACACTGAAACCCCTTCCCCACTCACTGAAACCCCTTCCACACACACTGAAACACCTTCCCCACACACTGAAACCCCTTCCGCACACAGTGAAACCCTTCCCCACTCACTGAAACCCCTTCCCCACACACGAAAACACCTTCCGCACACAGTGAAACCCTTCCCCACTCACTGAAACCCTTCCCCACACACTGAAACCCCTTCGCACACACTGAAACACCTTCCCTGCACACTGAAACACCTTCCCCACACACTGAAACCCCTTCCCCACACACTGAAACACCTTCCCCACACACCGAAACACCTTCCCCACACACTGAAACCCCTTCCCCAAACACTGAAACCACTTCCCCACACACTGAAACACATTCCCCACACTCTGAAACACCTTCCCCACTCACTGAAACCCCTTCCCCACACACTGAAACAATTACCCAAACTCTGAAACCACTTCCCCACAAACTGAAACACCTTCTCCACACACTTAAACACCTTCCCCACACACTGAAACCCTTCCCCACACACTGAAACACGTTACCCACACACTGAAACACCTTCAGCACATACAGAAGTCCATCCCCACACACTGAAACCCCTTCCGACACACTGAAACTCCTTCCCCGCACACTGAAACACCTTCCCCACGCACTGAAACACCTTCCTCACACACTGAAACCCCTTCCGCACACAGTTAAACCCTTCCCCACACTCTGAAACCCCCTCCCCACTCACTGAAACCCCTTCCCCTCACACTGAATACCCTTCCGCACACAATTAAACACCTACCCCACACAATGAAACACCTTCCCCACACACTGAATCCCCTTCCCCACAAACTGAAACCCCTTCCGCACACAATGAAACAACTTCCCCACACACTGGAACCCCTTCCCCACACACTGAAACACCTTCTGCACGCACTGAAACCCCTTCCGCACATACTGAAAGACCTTCCCCACACACTGAAACCCCTTCCCCACTCACTGAAACCCCTTCCACACACACTGAAACACCTTCCCCACACACTGAAACCCCTTCCGCACACAGTGAAACCCTTCCCCACTCACTGAAACCCCTTCCCCACACACGGAAACACCTTCCCCACACACTGAAACCCTTCCCCACTCACTGAAACCCTTCCCCACACACTGAAACCCCTTCGCACACACTGAAACACCTTCCCTGCACACTGAAACACCTTCCCCACAGACTGAAACCCCTTCCCCACACACTGAAACACCTTCCCCACACACCGAAACACCTTCCCCACACACTGAAACCCCTTCCCCAAACACTGAAACCCCTTCCCCACACACTGAAACACATTCCCCACACTCTGAAACACCTTCCCCACTCACTGAAACCCCTTCCCCACACACTGAAACAATTACCCAAACTCTGAAACCCCTTCCCCACAGACTGAAACACCTTCCCCACACACTTAAACACCTTCCCCACACACTGAAACCCTTCCCCACACACTGAAACACGTTGCCCACACACTGAAACACCTTCCGCACACAAAGAAGTCCATCCCCACACACTGAAACCCCTTCCGACACACTGAAACTCCTTCCCCGCACACTGAAACACCTTCCCCACACACTGAAACCCCTTCCCCACACACTGAAACACATTCCCCACACACCAAAACACCTTCCCCACACACTGAAACGCCTTCCGCACACACTGAAACACTTCCCCACAAACTGAATCACCTTCCCCACACACTGCGAACCTTCCCCACACACTGAAACACCTTCGCACACACTGAAACACTTCCCCACAAACTGAATCACCTTCCCCACACACTGAAAACCCTTCCCCACACACTGAAACAGCTTTCTCACACACTGAAACACCTTCCCCACACAACGAAACCCCTACCCAACACAATGCAACACGTCCTCACACACTGAAACACCTTCCCCACACACTGAAACCCCTTCCCCACACACTGAAACCGTTCCCCAAACACTGATACCCATTCACCACACACTGAAACACATTGCCCACACACTGAAATCCTTCCAAACACACTGAAACACGTTTCCCACACACTGAAACCCCTTCCCCACACAAAGAAACCCCTTCCCCACACACTGAAACGCCTTCCGCACTGACTGAAACCCCTTCCGCACGCACTGAAACACCTTCACCACACTCTGAAACACCTTCCCCACAACACTGAAACCCCTTCCGCACATACTGAAACACCTTCCCCACACACTGAAACCCCTTCCGCACACACTGAAACCCTGCCCCACACACAGAAACACATTCCCCACACGCTGAAACACATCCCCACACACTGAAAGCGCTTCCGCACACACTGAAACCCCTTCCCCACACACTGAAACCCCTTCCCCACACACTGAAACAATTACCCAAACTCTGAAACCCCTTCCGCACAGACTGAAACACCTTCCCCACACACTTAAACACCTTCCCCACACACTGAAACCCTTCCCCACACACTGAAACACGTTGCCCACACACTGAAACACCTTCCGCACACACAGAAGTCCATCCCCACACACTGAAACCCCTTCCGACACACTGAAACTCCTTCCCCGCACACTGAAACACCTTCCCCACACACTGAAACCCCTTCCCCACACACTGAAACACATTCCCCACACACCAAAACACCTTCCCCACACACTGAAACGCCTTCCGCACACACTGAAACACTTCCCCACAAACTGAATCACCTTCCCCACACACTGCGACCCTTCCCCACACACTGAAACACCTTCGCACACACTGAAACACTTCCCCACAAACTGAATCACCTTCCCCACACACTGAAAACCCTTCCCCACACACTGAAACAGCTTTCTCACACACTGAAACACCTTCCCCACACAATGAAACCCCTACCCCACACAATGCAACACGTCCTCACACACTGAAACACCTTCCCCACACACTGAAACCCCTTCCCCACACACTGAAACCGTTCCCCAAACACTGATACCCATTCACCACACACTGAAACACATTGCCCACACACTGAAATCCTTCCAAACACTCTGAAACACGTTTCCCACACACTGAAACCCCTTCCCCACACAAAGAAACCCCTTCCCCACACACTGAAACGCCTTCCGCACTGACTGAAACCCCTTCCGCACGCACTGAAACACCTTCACCACACTCTGAAACACCTTCCCCACAACACTGAAACCCCTTCCGCACATACTGAAACACCTTCCCCACACACTGAAACCCCTTCCGCACACACTGAAACCCTGCCCCACACACAGAAACACATTCCCCACACGCTGAAACACATCCCCACACACTGAAAGCGCTTCCGCACACACTGAAACAAATCCCCACACACTGAAACCCCTTCCCCACACACTGAAACACCTTCCCCACACACTGAAACTCCTTCCCCACACACTGATACCCCTTCTGCACACAGTGAACCCCTTCCCCACACACTCAAACCCCTTCCCCACACACTGAAGCACATCCCCACACACTGAAACCCCTTCCCCACACACTGAAAACCCTTCCGCACACACTGTAACAACTTCCCCAAACACTGAAACCCCTTCACCACACACTGAAACCCTTATCGCATGCTCTGAAACCTCTTCTGCACACACAGAAACACCTTCCCCACACACTGAAACCCCTTCCCCACACACTGAAACCCCTTCCGCACACACTGAAACACCTTCCCCACACACTGAAACCCCTTCCCCACACACTGAAACCACTTCCACACACACTGAGACACATCCCCACACACTGAAACCCCTTCCCCACAAACTGAAACCCCTTCCCCACACACTCAAAACCCTTCCCCACACACTGAACCCCTTCCCCACACTCTGAAACACCTTCCCCACTCACTGAAACCCCTTCCCCACACACTGTAACAATTAGCCAAACTCTGAAACCCCTTCCCCACACACTGAAACACCTTCCCCACACACTTAAACACCTTCCCCACACACTGAAACCCTTCCCCACACACTGAAACACCTTCCCCACACACTGAAACACCTTCCGCACACACAGAAGACCATCTCCACACACTGAAACCCATCCCCACACACTGAAACACCTTCCCCACACACTGAACCCCCTTCCCCACACACTGAAACACCACCCCACACACAGAAACACATTCCCCACAAACTGATACCCCTTCCGCACACACTGACACCCATCCCCAGACACTGAAACCCATCCCCACACACTGAAACCCCTTCCCCACACACTGAAACCCCTTCCCCACACACTGAAACACCTTCCCTACACACTGAAACCCTTTCCCCACACACAGAAACACCTCCCGCACACACTGAAACACCTTCCCCACACACTGAAATACCTTCTCCAGACACTGAAACACCTTCCTCACACACTGATACCCCTTCCCCACACACTGAAACCGATCCCCACACACTGAAACACGTTGCCCACACACTGAAACCCCATCCACACACACTGAAACACCTTCCCCATAAACTGAAACACCTTCCCCACACAATGAAACACCTTCCCCACACACAGAATCCCCTGCCCCACACACTGAAACACCTTCCGCACACAATGAAACAACTTCCCAACACATTGAAACCCCTTCTCCACACACAGAAACACCTACCGCTCAAACTGAAACCCCTTCCCCACACACTGAAACTTCTTCCCCACACACTGAAACCCCTTCCCCACACACTGAAACCCCTTCCACACACAGTAAAACTCCTCGCCACACACTGAAACCCCTTCCGCACACACTGAAACACCTTCCCCACACACTGACACCCCTTCCCCACACACTGAACCACATCCCCACACACTGAAACGCCTTCCCCACACATTGAAACACATCCCCACACACGGAAACACCTTCCCCACACACTGAAACACCTTCCCCACACACTGCAACCCTTCCCCACACACTGAAACCACTTCCGCACACACTGAAACAGCTCCCCACACACTGAAACCCCTTCCCCACACACTGAAACCCCGTCCCCACACACTGAAAAGCCTTCCGCACACACAGTAACACCTTCCCCACACACTGAAACCCCTTCCCCACACACTGAAACCCTTATCACACGCACTGAAACCTCTTCCGCACACACTGAAACACCTTCCCCACACACTGAAACCCCTTCCCCACACACTGAAACCCCTTCCGCACACACTGAAACCCCTTCCCCACACACTGAAACCCCGTCCCCAGACAATGTAATCCTTCCCCACACACTGCAAAACTTCCCCACACACTGAAACCCCTTCCCCACACACTAAAACCCCATCCCCACACACTGAAACCCTTTCCCAGACACTGAATCCCCTTCCTCACACACTGATACCCCTTCCCCACACACTGAAACCCTTCACCAAAAATTGAAACCCTTCCCCTCACACTGAAACCCCTTCCCCACATATTGAAACTCCTTCCCCACGCACTGAAACACCTTCCTCACACACTGAAACCCATTCCGCACACAGTTAAACCCTTCCCCACACTCTGAAACCCCCTCCCCACTCACTGAAACCCCTTCCCCTCACACTGAATACCCTTCCACACACAATTAAACACCTACCCCACACAATGAAACACCTTCCCCACACACTGAATCCCCTTCCCCACAAACTGAAACCCCTTCCGCACACAATGAAACAACTTCCCCACACACTGGAACCCCTTCCCCAAACACTGAAACACCTTCTGCACGCACTGAAACCCCTTCCGCACACACTGAAAGACCTTCCCCACACACTGAAACCCCTTCCCCACACACTGAAACCCCTTCCACACACACTGAAACACCTTCCCCACACACTGAAACCCCTTCCGCACACAGTGAAACCCTTCCCCACTCACTGAAACCCCTTCCCCACACACGGAAACACCTTCCCCACACACTGAAACCCTTCCCCACTCACTGAAACCCTTCCCCACACACTGAAACCCCTTCGCACACACTGAAACACCTTCCCTGCACACTGAAACACCTTCCCCACACACTGAAACCCGTTCCCCACACACTGAAACACCTTCCCCACACACCGAAACACATTCCCCACACACTGAAACCCCTTCGCCAAACACTGAAACCCCTTCCGCACTCAGTCAAACCCTTCACCACACACTGAAACCCCTTCCCCACACACTGAAACACCTTCCCCACACACTGAAACCCTTCCCCACACACTGATACCACTTCCGCACACACTGAAACACCTTCCCCACACACTGAAACCCCTTCCTCACACACTGAAACCCCGTCCCCAGACACTGTAATCCTTCCCCACACACTGAAACACTTTCCCACACATTGAAATCCCTTCCCCACACACTGAAACCCCTTCCCCACACACTGAAACCATTCGCCAGACACTGAATCCCCTTCCTAACACATTGATACCCCTTCCCCACACACTGAAATCCTTCACCATAAACTTAAACCCTTCCCCTCACACTGAAACCCCTTCCCCACATACTGAAACCCCTTCCCCACACACTGAAACCCCTTCCGCACACACTGAAACCCCTTCCCCACACACTGAAACCCCGTCCCCAGACAATGTAATCCTTCCCCACACACTGCAAAACTTCCCCACACACTGAAACCCCTTCCCCACACACTAAAACCCCATCCCCACACACTGAAACCCTTTCCCAGACACTGAATCCCCTTCCTCACACACTGATACCCCTTCCCCACACACTGAAACCCTTCACCAAAAATTGAAACCCTTCCCCTCACACTGAAACCCCTTCCCCACATATTGAAACTCCTTCCCCACGCACTGAAACACCTTCCTCACACACTGAAACCCATTCCGCACACAGTTAAACCCTTCCCCACACTCTGAAACCCCCTCCCCACTCACTGAAACCCCTTCCCCTCACACTGAATACCCTTCCACACACAATTAAACACCTACCCCACACAATGAAACACCTTCCCCACACACTGAATCCCCTTCCCCACAAACTGAAACCCCTTCCGCACACAATGAAACAACTTCCCCACACACTGGAACCCCTTCCCCAAACACTGAAACACCTTCTGCACGCACTGAAACCCCTTCCGCACACACTGAAAGACCTTCCCCACACACTGAAACCCCTTCCCCACACACTGAAACCCCTTCCACACACACTGAAACACCTTCCCCACACACTGAAACCCCTTCCGCACACAGTGAAACCCTTCCCCACTCACTGAAACCTCTTCCCCACACACGGAAACACCTTCCCCACACACTGAAACCCTTCCCCACTCACTGAAACCCTTCCCCACACACTGAAACCCCTTCGCACACACTGAAACACCTTCCCTGCACACTGAAACACCTTCCCCACACACTGAAACCCGTTCCCCACACACTGAAACACCTTCCCCACACACCGAAACACATTCCCCACACACTGAAACCCCTTCGCCAAACACTGAAACCCCTTCCGCACTCAGTCAAACCCTTCACCACACACTGAAACCCCTTCCCCACACACTGAAACACCTTCCCCACACACTGAAACCCTTCCCCACACACTGATACCACTTCCGCACACACTGAAACACCTTCCCCACACACTGAAACCCCTTCCTCACACACTGAAACCCCGTCCCCAGACACTGTAATCCTTCCCCACACACTGAAACACTTTCCCACACATTGAAATCCCTTCCCCACACACTGAAACCCCTTCCCCACACACTGAAACCATTCGCCAGACACTGAATCCCCTTCCTAACACATTGATACCCCTTCCCCACACACTGAAATCCTTCACCATAAACTTAAACCCTTCCCCTCACACTGAAACCCCTTCCCCACATACTGAAACCCCTTCCCCACACACTGAAACCCCTTCCAAATACACTGAAGCACCTTCCCCACACACTGAAACCCCTTCCCCACACACTGAAACACATCCCCACACACTGAAACGCCTTCCCCACACACTGAAACACATCCCCACACACTGAAACACCATCCCCACACACTGAAACCCCTTCCCCAAATACTGAAACACCTTCTGCAATCAGTCAAACCCTTCCCCACACACTGAAACACATCCCCACACACTGAAACACCTTCCCCACACACTGAAACCCTTCCCCACACACTGAAACAACTTCCGCACACACTGAAACAGTTTCCCACACACTGAAACCCCTTAACCACACACAGAAACCCTGTCCCCAGACACTGTAATCCTTCCCCACATACTGAAACACTTCCCCACACACTGAAACCCCTTCCCCACACACTGAAACCCCTTCCCCACACACTGAAACCCCTTCCCCACACACTCAAAACCCTTCCCCACACACTAAAACCCTTCCCCACACTCTGAAACACCTTCCCCACTCACTGAAACCCCTTCCCCACACACTGAAACTATTACCCAAACTCTGAAAACCCTTCCCCACACACTGAAACAACTTCCCCACACACTTAAACACCTTCCCCACACACTGAAACCCTTCCCCACACACTGAAACACCTTGCCCACACACTGAAACACCTTTTCACACACAGAAGTCCATCCCCACACACTGAAACCCATCCCCACACACTGAAACCCCTTCTCCACACACTGAACCCCCTTCCCCACACACTGAAACACCACCCCACACACAGAAACACATTCCCCACATACTGATACCCCTTCTGCACACACTGACACCCATCCCCACACACTGAAACCCCTTCCGCACACACTGAAACCCATACCCACACACAGAAACCCTTCCCCACACGCTGAAACACATCCCCACACACTGATACCCCTTCTGCACACAGTGAACCCCTTCCGCACACACTCAAACCCCTTCCCCACACACTGAAGCACATCCCCACACACTGAAACCCCTTCCCCACACACTGAAAACCCTTCTGCACACACTGTAACACCTTCCCCACACACTGAAACCCCTTCCCCACACACTGAAACCCCTTCCCCACACACTGAAACCACTTCTGCTCACACTGAAACACCTTCCCCACACACTGAAACCCCTTCCCCACACACTGAAACCACTTCCGCACACAGTGAAACCCTTCCCCACACACTGAAACCCCTTCCTCACACACTGAAATACATCCCCACACACTGAAACCCCTACCCCACAAACTGAAACCCCTTCCCAACACACTCAAAACCCTTCCCCACACACTGAAAACATTCCCCACACTCTGAAACACCTTCCCCACTCACTGAAACCCCTTCCCCACACACTGAAACAATTACCCAAACTCTGAAACGCCTTCCCCACACACTGAAACACCTTCCACACACACTGAAACCCCTTCCCCACAAACTGAAACCCCTTCCCCACACACTGAAAACCCTTCCCCACACACTGAAACCCTTCCCCACACACTGAAACACCTTCCCCACTCACTTAAACCCCTTCCCCACACACTGAAACAATTACCCAAACTCTGAAACCCCTTCCCCACACACTGAAACACCTTTCCCACACACTTAAACACCTTCCCCACACACTGAAACCCTTCCCCACACACTGAAACACCTTTCCCACACACTTAAACACCTTCCCCACACACTGAAACCCTTCCCCACACATTGAAACCCCTTCCCCACACACAGAAACACCTTCCGCTCAAACTGAAACCCCCCCCGCACACACTGAAACTCCTTCCCCACACACTGAAACACCTTCCCCACATACTGAAACCCCTTCCACACACAGTGAAACTCCTCGCCACACACTGAAACCCCTTCCCCACACACTGAAACACCTTCCCCACACACTGAAACCCCTTCCCCACTCACTGAAACACATCCCCACACACTGAAACGCCTTCCCCACACACTGAAACACATCCCCACACACTGAAACCCCTTCCCCACACACTGAAACACATTCCCCAAACACTGAAACCCCTTCCGCACTCAGTCAAACCCTTCCCCACATACTGAAACACATCCCCACACACTGAAACACCTTCCCCACACACTGAAACCCTTCCCCACACACTGAAACCACTTCCGCACACACTGAAACAGTTCCCCACACACTGAAACCCCTTCCCCACACACTGAAACCCCGTCCCCACACACTGAAAACCCTGCCGCACACACTGTAACACCTTCCCCACACACTGAAACCCCTTCCCCACACACTGAAACCCTTATCGCACGCACTGAAACCTCTTCCGCACACACTGAAACACCTTCCCCACACACTGAAACCCCTTCCCCACACACTGAAACCCCTTCCGCACACACTAAAACACCTTCTTCACACGCTGAAACCCCTTCCCCACACACTGAAACCACTTCCGCACACAGTGAAACCCTTCCCCACACACTGAAACCCCTTTCTCACACACTGAAACACATCCCCACACACTGAAACCCCTTCCCCACACACTGAAACCCCTTCCCCACACACTCAAAACCCTTCCCCACACACTGAAACCCTTCCCCACACTCTGAAACACCTTCCCCACTCACTGAAACCCCTTCCCCACACACTGAAACAATTACCCAAACTCTGAAAACCCTTCCCCACACACTGAAACAACTTCCCCACACACTTAAACACCTTCCTCACACACTGAAGCCCTTCCCCACACACTGAAACACCTTGCCCACACACTGAAACACCTTTTCGCACACAGAAGTCCATCCCCACACACTGAAAACCATCCCCACACACTGAAACCCCTTCCCCACACACTGAACCCCCTTCCCCACACACTGAAACACCACCCCACACACAGAAAAACATTCCCCACATACTGATACCCCTTCTGCACACACTGACACCCATCCCCACACACTGAAATGCCTTCCGCACACACTGAAACCCATACCCACACAGAGAAACACCTTCCCCACACGCTGAAACACATCCCCACACACTGAAAGCCATTCCGCACACACTGAAACAAATCCCCACACACTGAAACCCCTTCCCCACACACTGAAACACCTTCCCCACACACTGAAACTCCTTCCCCACACACTGACACCCCTTCTGCACACAGAGAACCCCTTCCACACACACTCAAACCCCTTCCCCACACATTGAAACCCCTTCCCCACACACTGAAACCCCTTCCGCACACACTGAAACACCTTCTTCACACACTGAAACCCCTTCCCCACACACTGAAACCACTTCCGCACACAGTGAAACCCTTCCCCACACACTGAAAGACCTTTCTCACACACTGAAACACATCCCCACACACTGAAACCCCTTCCCCACACACTGAAACCCCTTCCCCACACACTCAAAACCCTTCCCCACACACTGAAACCCTTCCCCACACTCTGAAACACCTTCCCTACTCACTGAAACCCCTTCCCCACACACTGAAACAATTACCCAAACTCTGAAAACCCTTCCCCACACACTGAAACAACTTCCCCGCACACTTAAACACCTTCCCCACACACTGAATCCCTTCCCCACACACTGAAACACCTTGCCCACACACTGAAACACCTTTTCACACACAGAAGTCCATCCCCACACACTGAAACCCATCCCCACACACTGAAACCCCTTCCCCACACACTGAACCCCCTTCCCCACACACTGAAACACAACCCCACTCACAGAAAAACATTCCCCACATACTGATACCCCTTCTGCACACACTGACACCCATCCCCACACACTGAAACGCCTTCCGCACACACTGAAACCCATACCCACACAGAGAAACACCTTCCCCACACGCTGAAACACATCCCCACACACTGAAAGCCCTTCCGCACACACTGAAACAAATCCCCACACACTGAAACCCCTTCCCCACACACTGAAACACCTTCCCCACACACTGAAACTCCTTCCCCACACACTGATACCCCTTCTGCACACAGTGAACCCCTTCCCCACACACTCAAACCCCTTCCCCACACACTGAAGCACATCCCCACACACTGAAACCCCTTTCTTACACAGTGAAACACATCCCCACACACTGAAACCCCTTCCCCACTCCCTGAAACCACTTCCCCACACACTCACAACCCTTCCCCACTCACTGAAACCCTTCCCCACACTCTGAAACACCTTCCCCACTCACTGAAACCCCTTCCCCACACACTGAAACAATTACCCAAACTCTGAAACCCCTTCCCCACACACTGAAACACCTTCCCCACACACTGAAACCACTTCCGCACACAGTGAAACCCTTCCCCACACACTGAAACCCCTTCCTCACACACTGAAACACATCCCCACACACTGAAACCCCTTCCCCACAAACTGAAACCCCTTCCCCACACAGTCAAAACCCTTCCCCACACACTGAAACCCTACCCCACACTCTGAAACACCTTCCCCACTCACTGAAACCACTTCCCCACACACTGAAACAATTACCCAAACTCTGAAACCCCTACCCCACACACTGGAACACCTTCCCCACACACTGAATCCCTTCCCCACACACTGAAACACCTTGCCCACACACTGATACCCCTTCCCCACACACTGAAACCGTTTCCCACACACTGAAACACGTTCCCCACACACTGAAACCCCTTCCCCACACACTGAAACACCTTCCCCATAAACTGAAACACCTTCCCCACACAATGAAACACCTTCCCCACACGCAGAATCCCCTGCCCCACACACTGAAACACCTTCCGCACACAATGAAACACCTTCCCAACACATTGAAACCCCTTCCCCACACACTGAAACACCTTCCGCTCAAACTGAAACCCCTTCCCCAGAAACTGAAACTCCTTCCCCACACACTGAAACCCCTTCCCCACACACTGAAACCCCTTCCACACACAGTGAAACTCTTCCCCACACACTGAACCCCCTTCCCCACACACTGAAACACCACCCCACACACAGAAAAACATTCCCCACATACTGATACCCCTTCTGCACACACTGACACCCATCCCCACACACTGAAACGCCTTCCGCACACACTGAAACCCAGACCCACACAGAGAAACACCTTCCCCACACGCTGAAACACATCCCCAGACACTGAAAGCCCTTCCGCACACACTGAAACAAATCCCCACACACTGAAACCCCTTCCCCACACACTGAAACACCTTCCCCACACACTGAAACTCCTTCCCCACACACTGATACCCCTTCTGCAGACAGTGAACCCCTTCCCCACATACTCAAACCCCTTCCCCACACACTGAAGCACATCCCCACACACTGAAACCCCTTCCCCACACACTGAAAACCCTTCTGCACACACTGTAACACCTTCCCCACACACTGAAACCCTTTCCCCACACACTGAAACCTCTTCTGCACACACTGAAACACCTTCCCCACACACTGAAACCCCTTCCCCACACACTCAAACCCCTTCCCCACATACTGATACCACTTCCCCACATACTGAAACACATCCCCGCTGACTGAAACCCCTTCCCCACACACTGAAACGCCTTCCCCACACACTGAAACCACTTCCGCACACAGTGAAACCCTTCCCCACACACTGAAACCCCTTTCTTACACAGTGAAACACATCCCCACACACTGAAACCCCTTCCCCACACACTGAAACCACTTCCCCACACACTCAAAACCCTTCCCCACACACTGAAACCCTTCCCCACACTCTGAACCACCTTCCCCACTCACTGAAACCCCTTCCCCACACACTGAAACAATTACCCAAACTCTGAAACCCCTTCCCCACACACTGAAACACCTTCCCCACACACTGAAACCACTTCCGCACACAGTGAAACCCTTCCCCACACACTGAAACACATCCCCACACACTGAAACCCCTTCCCCACAAACTGAAACCCCTTCCCCACACAGTCAAAACCCTTCCCCACACACTGAAACCCTACCCCACACTCTGAAACACCTTCACCACTCACTGAAACCCCTCCCCACACACTGAAACAATTACCCAAACTCTGAAACCCCTTCCCCACACACTGAAACACCTTCCCCACACACTGAATCCCTTCCCCACACACTGAAACACCTTGCCCACACACTGATAACCCTTCCCCACACACTGAAACCGTTCCCCACACACTGAAACACGTTACCCACACACTGAAACCCCTTCCCCACACACTGAAACACCTTCCCCATAAACTGAAACACCTTCCCCACACAATGAAACACCTTCCCCACACGCAGAATCCCCTGCCCCACACACTGAAACACCTTCCGCACACAATGAAACACCTTCCCAACACATTGAAACCCCTTCCCCACACACTGAAACACCTTCCGCTCAAACTGAAACCCCTTCCCCAGAAACTGAAACTCCTTCCCCACACACTGACACCCCTTCCCCACACACTGAAACCCCTTCCACACACAGGGAAACTCTTCCCCACACACTGAAACCCCTTCCCCACACACTGAAACACCTTCCCCACACACTGAAACACCTTCCCCACACACTGTAACACATCCCCACACACTGAAACGCCTTCCCCACACACTGAAACACATCCCCACACACTGAAACACCTTCCCCACACACTGAACCACCTTCCCCAAACACTGAAACCCCTTTCGCACTCAGTCAAACCCTTCCCCACATACTGAAACACATCCCCGCACACTGAAACACCTTCCCCACACACTGAAACCCTTCCCCACACACTGAAACCACTTCCGCACACACTGAAACAGTTCCCCAACACTGAAACCCCTTCCCCACACACTGTAACACCTTCCCCACACACTGAAACCCCTTCCCCACACACTGAAACCCTTATCGCACGCACTGAAACCTCTTCCGCACACACTGAAACACCTTACCCACACACTGAAACCCCTTCCCCACACACTGAAACCCCTTCCGCACACACTGAAACACCTTCACCACACACTGAAACCCCTTCCCCACACACTGAAACCACTTCCGCACACAGTGAAACCCTTCCCCACACACTGAAACCACTTTCTTACACAGTGAAACACATCCCCACACACTGAAACCCCTTCCCCACACACTGAAACCCCTTCCCCATACACTCAAAACCCTTCCCCACACACTGAAACCCTTCCCCATACTCTGAAACACCTTCCCCACTCACAGAAACCCCTTCCCCACACACTGAAACAATTACCCAAACTCTGAAACCCCTTCCCCACACACTGAAATACCTTTCCCACACACTTAAACACCTTCCCCACACACTGAAACCCTTCCCCACACACTGAAACACCTTGCCCACACACTGAAACACCACCCCACACACAGAAACACATTCCCCACATACTGATACCCATTCCGCACCAACTGACACCCATCCCCACACACTGAAACCCGTCCCCAAACACTGAAACCCATCCCCACACACTGAAACCACTTCCGCACACACTGAAACACCTTCCACACACACTGAAACCCCTTCCGCACACACTGAAACCCCATCCCCAGACACTGTAATCCTTCCCCACACACTGAAACACTTCCCTACACACTGAAACGCCTTCCCCACACACTGAAACCCCTTCCCCACACACTGAAACACTTCGCTAGACACTGAATCCCCTTCCTAGCACACTGATACCCCTTCCCCACACACTGAAACCCTTCACCAAAAACTGAAACCCTTCCCCTCACACTGAAACCCCTTCCCCACATACTGAAACTCCTTCCCCACACACTGAAACACCTTACCCACACACTGAAACCATTCCGCACACAGTTAAACCCTTCCCCACACACTGAAACCCCCTCCCCACACACTGAAACCCCTTCCCCTCACACTGAATACCCTTCCGCACACAATGAAACACCTACCCCACACAATGAAACACCTTCCCCACACACTGAATCCACTTCCCCACAAACTGAAACCCCTTCCGCACACAATGAAACACCTTCCCCTCACACTGGAACCCCTTCCCCACACACTGAAACACCTTCCGCACGCACTGAAACCCCTTCCGCACACACTGAAACCCCTTCCCCACACACTGAAACACCTTCCACACACACTGAAACACCTTCCCCACACACAGAAACACCTTCCCCACACACTAAAACCCCTTCCTCACACACTGAAACCGTTCCCCAAACACTGATACCCATTCACCACACACTGAAACACATTGCCCACACACTTAAACCCTTCCAAGCACACTGAAACGCATTCCCCACACACAGAAACCCCTTCCTCACACACTGAAACGCCTTCCGCACTGACTGAAACCCCTTCCGCACACACTGAAACACCTTCCCCACACACTGAAACCCCTTCCCCACAACACTGAAATCCTTTCCGCACTTACTGAAACACCTTCCCCACACACTGAAACCCCTTCCGCACATACTGAAACCCTGCCCCACACACAGAAACATCTTCCCCACACACTGAAACACATCCCCACACACTGAAAGCCCTTCCGCACACACTGAAACAAATCCCCACACACTGAAATCCCTTCCCCACACACAGAAACACCTTCCCCACACACTGAAACTCCTTCCCCACACACTGAAACCCCTTCTGCACACAGTGAAACCCTTCCCCACACACTCAAACCCATTCTCCAGACACTGAAGCACATCCCCACACACTGAAACCCCTTCCCCACACACTGAAAACCCTTCCGCACACACTGTAACACCTTCCCCACACACTGAATCCCATTCCCCATACACTGAAACCCTTATCGCACGCAGTGAAACCCCTTCCGCACACATTGAAACCACTTCCGCACACAGTGAAACCCTTCGCCACACACGCAAACCCCTTCCTCACACACTGAAACACATCCCCACACACTGAAACCGCTTCCCCACACACTGAAACCCCTTCCCCACACACTCAAAACACTTCCCCACACACTGAAACCCTCCACACACTCTGAAACACCTCCCCCACTCATTGAAACCCCTTCCCCACACACTGAAACAATTACCCAAACTCTGAAACCCCTTCCCCACACACTGAAACACCTTCCCCACACACTTAAACACCTTCCCCACACACTGAAAGCCTTCCCCACACACTGAAACACGTTGCCCACACACTGAAACACCTTCCGCACACACAGAAGTCCATCCCCACACACTGAAACCCCTTCCCACACACTGAAACTCCTTCCCCGCACACTGAAACACCTTCCCCACACACTGAAACCTCTTCCCCACACACTGAAACACCTTCCCCACACACCGAAACACCTTCCCCACACACTGAAACCCCTTCCGCACACACTGAAACACCTTCCCCACAAACTGCAACCCTTCCCCACACACTGAAACACCTTCGCACACACTGAAACACTTCCCCACAAATTGAAACACCTTTCCCACACACTGAAAACCCTTCCCCACATACTGAAACAGCTTCCTCACACACTGAAAACCCTTCCCCACACACTGAAACCCCTTCCCCACACAAAGAAACCCCTTCCCCACACACTGAAACGCCTTCCGCACTGACTGAAACCCCTTCCACACACACTGAAACACCTTCACCACACTCTGAAACACCTTCCCCACAACACTGAAACCCCTTCCGCACATACTGAAACACCTTCCCCACACACTGAAACCCCTTCCGCACACACTGAAACCCTGCCCCACACACTGAAAGCCCTTCCGCACACACTGAAACAAATCCCCACACACTGAAACCCCTTCCCCACACACTGAAACACCTTCCCCACACACTGAAACTCCTTCCCCACACACTGATACACCTTCTGCACACAGTGAACCCCTTCCGCACACACTCAAACCCCTTCCCCACACACTGAAGCACATCCCCACACACTGAAACCCCTTCCCCACACACTGAAAACCCTTCCGCACACACTGTAACATCTTCCCCACACACTGAAACCCCTTCCCCACACACTGAAACCCTTATCGCATGCACTGAAACCTCTTCTGCACACACTGAAACACCTTCCCCACACACTGAAACCCCTTCCCCACACACTGAAACCCCTTCCGCACACACTGAAACACCTTCCCCACACACTGAAACCCCTTCCCCACACACTGAAACCACTTCCGCACACAGTGAAACCCTTCCCCACACACTGAAACCCCTTCCTCACACACTGAAACACATCCCCACACACTGAAACTCCTTCCGCACTAACTGAAACCCCTTCCCCACACACTCAAAACCCTTCCCCACACACTGAAACCCTTCTCCACACTCTGAAACACCTTCCCCACTCACTGAAACCCCTTCCCCACACACTGAAACAATTACCCAAACTCTGAAACCGCTTTCCCACACACTGAAACACCTTCCCCACACACTTAAACACCTTCCCCACACACTGAAACCCTTCCCCACACACTGAAACACCTTGCCCACACACTGAAACACCTACCGCACACACAGAAGTCCATCCCCACACACTGAAACCCATCCCCACACACTGAAATCCCTTCCCCACACACTGAACCCCCTTTGCCACTCAGTGAAACACCACCCCACACACAGAAACACATTCCCCACATACTGATACCCCTTCCGCACACACTGACACCCATCCCCACACACTCAAAACCCTTCCCCACACACTGAAACCCTTCCCCACACTTTGAAGCACCTTCCCCACTCACTGAAACCCCTTCCCCACACACTGAAACAATTACCCAAACTCTGAAAACCCTTCCCCACACACTGAAACAACTTCCCCACACACTTAAACACCTTCCTCACACACTGAAACCCTTCCCCACACACTGAAACACCTTGCCCACACACTGAAACACCTTTTCACACACAGAAGTCCATCCCCACACACTGAAACCCATCCCCTCACACTGAAACCCCTTCCCCACACACTGAACCCCCTTCCCCACACACTGAAACACCACCCCACACACAGAAAAACATTCTCCACATACTGATACCCCTTCTGCACACACTGACACCCATCCCCACACACTGAAACGCCTTCCGCACACACTGAAACCCATACCCACACAGAGAAACACCTTCCCCACACGCTGAAACACATCCCCACACACACTGAAACACCTTCCGCACACACTGAAACAAATCCCCACACACTGAAACCCCTTCCCCACACACTGAAACACCTTCCCCACACACTGAAACTCCTTCCCCACACACTGATACCCCTTCTGCACACAGTGAACCCCTTCCCCACACACTCAAACCCCTTCCCCACACACTGAAACCCCTTCCCCACACACTGAAACCCCTTCCCCACACACTGAAACCACTTCCGCACACAGTGAAACCCTTCCCCACACACTGAAAGACCTTTTTCACACACTGAAACACATCCCCACACACTGAAACCCCTTCCCCACACACTGAAACCCCTTCCCCACACACTCAAAACCCTTCCCCACACACTGAAACCCTTCCCCACACTCTGAAACACCTTCCCCACTCACTGAAACCCCTTCCCCACACACTGAAACAATTACCCAAACTCTGAAAACCCTTCCCCACACACTGAAACAACTTCCCCACACACTTAAACACCTTTCCCACACACTGAAACCCTTCCCCACAGACTGAAACACCTTGCCCACACACTGAAACACCTTTTCACACACAGAAGTCCATCCCCACACACTGAAACCCATCCCCACACACTGAAACCCCTTCCCCACACACTGAACCCCCTTCCCCACACACTGAAACACCACCCCACACACAGAAAAACATTCCTCACATACTGATACCCCTTCTGCACACACTGACACCCATCCCCACACACTGAAACGCCTTCCGCACACACTGAAACCCAGACCCACACAGAGAAACACCTTCCCCACACGCTGAAACACATCCCCACACACTGAAAGCCCTTCCGCACACACTGAAACAAATCCCCACACACTGAAACCCCTTCCCCACACACTGAAACACCTTCCCCACACACTGAAACTCCTTCCCCACACACTGATACTCCTTCTGCACACAGTCAACCTCTTCCCCACACACTCAAACCCCTTCCCCACACACTGAAGCACATCCCCACACACTGAAACCCCTTCCCCAAAACACTGAAAACCCTTCTGCACACACTGTAACACCTTCCCCACGCACTGAAACCCTTTCCCCACACACTGAAACCTCTTCTGCACACACTGAAACACCTTCCCCACACACTGAAACCCCTTCCACACACACTGAAACACCTTCCCCACACACTGAAACCCCTTCCCCACACACTGAAACCACTTCCGCACACAGTGAAACCCTTCCCCACACACTGAAACCCCTTCCTCACACACTGAAACACATCCCCACAAACTGAAACTCCTTCCCCACTAACTGAAACCCCTTCCCCACACACTCAAAACCCTTCCCCACACACTGAAACCCTTCTCCACACTCTGAAACACCTTCCCCACTCACTGAAACCCCTTCCCCACACACTGAAACAATTACCCAAACTCTGAAACCGCTTCCCCACACACTGAAACACCTTCCCCACACACTTAAACACCTTCCCCACACACTGAAACCCTTCCCCACACACTGAAACACCTTGCCCACACACTGAAACACCTACTGCACACACAGAAGTCCATCCCCACACACTGAAACCCATCCCCACACACTGAAATCCCTTCCCCACACACTGAACCCCCTTTGCCACTCAGTGAAACACCACCCCACACACAGAAACACATTCCCCACATACTGATACCCCTTCCGCACACACTGACACCCATCCCCACACACTCAAAACCCTTCCCCACACACTGAAACCCTTCCCCACACTTTGAAACACCTTCCCCACTCACTGAAACCCCTTCCCCACACACTGAAACAATTACCCAAACTCTGAAAACCCTTCCCCACACACTGAAACAACTTCCCCACACACTTAAACACCTTCCTCACACACTGAAACCCTTCCCCACACACTGAAACATCTTGCCCACACACTGAAACACCTTTTAACACACAGAAGTCCATCCCCACACACTGAAACCCATCCCCTCACACTGAAACCCCTTCCCCACACACTGAACCCCCTTCCCCACACACTGAAACACCACCCCACACACAGAAAAACATTCTCCACATACTGATACCCCTTCTGCACACACTGACACCCATCCCCACACACTGAAACGCCTTCCGCACACACTGAAACCCATACCCACACAGAGAAACACCTTCCCCACACGCTGAAACACATCCCCACACACACTGAAACACCTTCCGCACACACTGAAACAAATCCCCACACACTGAAACCCCTTCCCCACACACTGAAACACCTTCCCCACACACTGAAACTCCTTCCCCACACACTGATACCCCTTCTGCACACAGTGAACCCCTTCCACACACACTCAAACCCCTTCCCCACACACTGAAACCCCTTCCCCACACACTGAAACCCCTTCCCCACACACTGAAACCACTTCCGCACACAGTGAAACCCTTCCCCACACACTGAAAGACCTTTCTCACACACTGAAACACATCCCCACACACTGAAACCCCTTCCCCACACACTGAAACCCCTTCCCCACACACTCAAAACCCTTCCCCACACACTGAAACCCTTCCCCACACTCTGAAACACCTTCCCCACTCACTGAAACCCCTTCCCCACACACTGAAACAATTACCCAAACTCTGAAAACCCTTCCCCACACACTGAAACAACTTCCCCACACACTTAAACACCTTTCCCACACACTGAAACCCTTCCCCACAGACTGAAACACCTTGCCCACACACTGAAACACCTTTTCACACACAGAAGTCCATCCCCACACACTGAAACCCATCCCCACACACTGAAACCCCTTCCCCACACACTGAACCCCCTTCCCCACACACTGAAACACCACCCCACACACAGAAATACATTCCCCACATACTGATACCCCTTCTGCACACACTGACACCCATCCCCACACACTGAAACGCCTTCCGCACACACTGAAACCCATACCCACACAGAGAAACACCTTCCCCACACGCTGAAACACATCTCCACACACTGAAAGCCCTTCTGCACACACTGAAACAAATCCCCACACACTGAAACCCCTTCCCCACACACTGAAACACCTTCCCCACACACTGAAACTCCTTCCCCACACACTGATACTCCTTCTGCACACAGTGAACCTCTTCCCCACACACTCAAACCCCTTCCCCACACACTGAAGCACATCCCCACACACTGAAACCCCTTCCCCAAAACACTGAAAACCCTTCTGCACACACTGTAACACCTTCCCCACACACTGAAACCCTTTCCCCACACACTGAAACCTCTTCTGCACACACTGAAACACCTTCCCCACACACTGAAACCCCTTCCACACACACTGAAACACCTTCCCCACACACTGAAACCCCTTCCCCACACACTGAAACCACTTCCGCACACAGTGAAACCCTTCCCCACACACTGAAACCCCTTCCTCACACACTGAAACACATCCCCACACACTGAAACCCCTTCCCCACAAACTGAAACCCCTTCCCCACACACTCAAAACCCTTCCCCACACACTGAAACCCTTCCCCACACTCTGAAACACCTTCCCCACACACTGAAACACCTTCCCCACACACTGAAACCACTTCCGCACACAGTGAAACCCTTCCCCACACACTGAAACCCCTTCCTCACACACTGAAACACATCCCCACACACTGAAACCCCTTCCCCACAAACTGAAACCCCTTCCCCACACACTCAAAACCCTTCCCCACACACTGAAACCACTTCCCCACACACTGAAACACCTTCCCCACACACTGAAACACCACCCCACACACAGACACACATTCCCCACATAATGATACCCCTTCCCCACATACTGAAACACATCCCCGCACACTGAAACCCCTTCCCCACACACTGAAACGCCTTCCCCACACACTGAAACTACTTCCGCACACAGTGAAACCCTTCCCCACACACTGAAACCCCTTTCTTACACAGTGAAACACATCCCCACACACTGAAACCCCTTCCCCACACACTGAAACCACTTCCCCACACACTCAAAACCGTTCCCCACACACTGAAACCCTTCCCCACACTCTGAAACACCTTCCCCACTCACTGAAACCCCTTCCCCACACACTGAAACAATTACCCAAACTCTGAAACCCCTTCCCCACACACTGAAACACCTTCCCCACACACTGAAACCACTTCCGCACACAGTGAAACCCTTCCCCACACACTGAAACCCCTTCCTCACACACTGAAACACATCCCCACACACTGAAACCCCTTCCCCACAAACTGAAACCCCTTCCTCACACAGTCAAAACCCTTCCCCACACACTGAAACCCTACCCCACACTCTGAAACACCTTCCCCACTCACTGAAACCCCTTCCCCACACACTGAAACAATTACCCAAACTCTGAAACCCCTTCCCCACACACTGAAACACCTTCCCCAAACACTGAATCCCTTCCAAACACACTGAAACACCTTGCCCACACACTGATACCCCTTCCCCACACACTGAAACCGTTCCCCACACACTGAAACACGTTCCCCACACACTGAAACCCCTTCCCCACACACTGAAACACCTTCCCCTTAAACTGAAACACCTTCCCCACGCAATGAAACACCTTCCCCACACGCAGAATCCCCTGCCCCACACACTGAAACACCTTCCGCACACAATGAAACACCTTCCCAACACATTGAAACCCCTTCCCCACACACTGAAACACCTTCCGCTCAAACTGAAACCCCTTCCCCAGAAACTGAAACTCCTTCCCCACACACTGAAACCCCTTCCCCACACACTGAAACCCCTTCCACACACAGTGAAACTCTTCCCCACACACTGAAACCCCTTCCCCACACACTGAAACACCTTCCCCACACACTGAAACCCCTTCCCCACACACTGTAACACATCCCCACACACTGAAACGCCTTCCCCACACACTGAAACACATCCCCACACACTGAAACACCTTCCCCACACACTGAAACACCTTCCCCAAACACTGATACTCCTTCTGCACACAGTGAACCTCTTCCCCACACACTCAAACCCCTTCCCCACAAACTGAAGCACATCCCCACACACTGAAACCCCTTCCCCAAACACTGAAAACCCTTCTGCACACACTGTAACACCTTCCCCACACACTGAAACCCTTTCCCCACACACTGAAAACTCTTCTGCACACACTGAAACACCTTCCCCACACACTGAAACCCCTTCCACACACACTGAAACAGCTTCCCCACACACTGAAACCCCTTCCCCACACACTGAAACCACTTCCGCACACAGTGAAACCCTTCCCCACACACTGAAACCCCTTCCTCACACACTGAAACACATCCCCACACACTGAAACCCCTTCCCCACAAACTGAAACCCCTTCCCCACACACTCAAAACCCTTCCCCACACACTGAAACCCTTCCCCACACTCTGAAACACCTTCCCCACTCACTGAAACCCTTTCCCCACACTCTGAAACAATTACCCAAACTCTGAAACCACTTCCCCACACACTGAAACACCTTCCCCACACACTGAAACACCACCCCACACACAGAAACACATTCCCCACATAATGATACCCCTTCCCCACATACTGAAACACATCCCCGCACACTGAAACCCCTTTCCCACACACTGAAACGCCTTCCCCACACACTGAAACCACTTCCGCACACAGTGAAACCCTTCCCCACACACTGAAACCCCTTTCTTACACAGTGAAACACATCCCCACACACTGAAACCCCTTCCCCACACACTGAAACCACTTCCCCACACACTCAAAACCCTTCCCCACACACTGAAACCCTTCCCCACACTCTGAAACACCTTCCCCACACACTGAAACCCCTTCCCCACACACTGAAACAATTACCCAAACTCTGAAACCCCTTCCCCACACACTGAAACACCTTCCCCACACACTGAAACCACTTCCGCACACAGTGAAACCCTTCCCCACACACTGAAACCCCTTCCTCACACACTGAAACACATCCCCACACACTGAAATCCCTTCCCCACAAACTGAAACCCCTTCCCCACACAGTCAAAACCCTTCCCCACACACTGAAACCCTACCCCACACTCTGAAACACCTTCCCCACTCACTGAAACCCCTTCCCCACACACTGAAACAATTACCCAAACTCTGAAACCCCTTCCCCACACACTGAAACACCTTCCCCACACACTGAATCCCTTCCCCACACACTGAAACACCTTGCCTACACACTGATACCCCTTCCCCACACACTGAAACCGTTCCCCACACACTGAAACACGTTCCCCACACACTGAAACCCCTTCCCCACACACTGAAACACCTTCCCCATAAACTGAAACACCTTCCCCACACAATGAAACACCTTCCCCACACGCAGAATCCCCTGCCCCACACACTGAAACACCTTCCGCACACAATGAAACACCTTCCCAACACATTGCAACCCCTTCCCCACACACTGAAACACCTTCCGCTCAAACTGAAACCCCTTCCCCAGAAACTGAAACTCCTTCCCCACACACTGAAACCCCTTCCCCACACACTGAAACCCCTTCCACACACAGTGAAACTCTTCCCCACACACTGAAACCCCTTCCCCACACACTGAAACACCTTCCCCACACACTGAAACCCCTTCCCCACACACTGAAACACCTTCCCCACACACTGAATCCTTCCCCACACACTGAAACACCTTGCCCACACACTGATACCCCTTCCCCACACACTGAAACCGTTCCCCACACACTGAAACACGTTCCCCACACACTGAAACCCCTTCCCCACACACTGAAACACCTTCCCCATAAACTGAAACACCTTCCCCACACAATGAAACACCTTGCCCACACGCAGAATCCCCTGCCCCACACACTGAAACACCTTCCGCACACAATGAAACACCTTCCCAACACATTGAAACCACTTCCCCACACACTGAAACACCTTCCGCTCAAACTGAAACCCCTTCCCAAGAAACTGAAACTCCTTCCCCACACACTGAAACCCCTTCCCCACATACTGAAACCCCTTCCACACACAGGGAAACTCTTCCCCACACACTGAAACCCCTTCCCCACACACTGAAACACCTTCCCCACACACTGAAACCCCTTCCCCACACACTGTAACACATCCCCACACACTGAAACGCCTTCCCCACACACTGAAACACATCCCCACACACTGAAACACCTTCCCCACACACTGAAACACCTTCCCCAAACACTGAAACCCCTTCCGCACTCAGTCAAACCCTTCCCCACATACTGAAACACATCCCCGCACACTGAAACACCTTCCCCACACACTGAAACCCTTCCCCACACACTGCAACCACTTCCGCACACACTGAAACAGTTCCCCAACACTGAAACCCCTTCCCCACACACTGTAACAACTTCCTCACACACTGAAACCCCTTCCCCACACACTGAAACCCTTATCGCACGCACTGAAACCTCTTCCGCACACACTGAAACACCTTACCCACACACTGAAACCCCTTCCCCACACACTGAAACCCCTTCCGCACACACTGAAACAGCTTCACCACACACTGAAACCCCTTCCCCACACACTGAAACCACTTCCGCACACAGTGAAACCCTTCCCCACACACTGAAACCTCTTTCTTACACAGTGAAACACATCCCCACACACTGAAACCCCTTCCCCACACACTGAAACCCCTTCCCCACACACTCAAAACCCTTCCCCACACACTGAAACCCTTCCCCATACTCTGAAACACCTTCCCCACTCACTGAAACCCCTTCCCCACACACTGAAACAATTACCCAAACTCTGAAACCCCTTCCCCACACACTGAAACACCTTTCCCACACACTTAAACACCTTCCCCACACACTGAAACCCTTCCCCACACACTGAAACACCTTGCCCACACACTGAAACACCTTTTCACACACAGAAGTCCATCCCCACACATTGAAACCCATCCCCACACACTGAAACCCCTTCCCCACACACTGAACCCCCTTCCCCACACACTGAAACACCACCCCACACACAGAAACACATTCCCCACATACTGATACCCATTCCGCACCAACTGACACCCATCCCCACACACTGAAACCCGTCCCCAAACACTGAAACCCATCCCCACACACTGAAACCACTTCCGCACACACTGAAACACCTTCCACACACACTGAAACCCCTTCCGCACATACTGAAACCCCATCCCCAGACACTGTAATCCTTCCCCACACACTGAAACACTTCCCTACACACTGAAACCCCTTCCCCACACACTGAAACCCCTTCCCCACACACTGAAACCCTTCACTAGACACTGAATCCCCTTCCTAGCACACTGATACCCCTTCCCCACACACTGAAACCCTTCACCAAAAACTGAAACCCTTCCCCTCACACTGAAACCCCTTCCCCACATACTGAAACTCCTTCCCCACACACTGAAACACCTTACCCACACACTGAAACCATTCCGCACACAGTTAAACCCTTCCCCACACACTGAAACCCCCTCCCCACACACTGAAACCCCTTCCCCTCACACTGAATACCCTTCCGCACACAATGAAACACCTACCCCACACAATGAAACACCTTCCCCACACACTGAATCCACTTCCCCACAAACTGAAACCCCTTCCACACACAATGAAACACCTTCCCCTCACACTGGAACCCCTTCCCCACACACTGAAACACCTTCCGCACGCACTGAAACCCCTTCCGCACACACTGAAACCCCTTCCCCACACACTGAAACACCTTCCACACACACTGAAACACCTTCCCCACACACAGAAACACCTTCCCCACACACTAAAACCCCTTCCTCACACACTGAAACCGTTCCCCAAACACTGAAACCCATTCACCACACACTGAAACACATTGCCCACACACTGAAACCCTTCCAAGCACACTGAAACGCATTCCCCACACACAGAATCCCCTTCCCCACACAAAGAAACCCCTTCCCCACACACTGAAACGCCTTCCGCACTGACTGAAACCCCTTCCGCACACACTGAAACACATTCCCCACACACTGAAACCCCTTCCCCACAACACTGAAACCCTTTCCGCACATACTGAAACACCTTCCCCACACACTGAAACCCCTTCTGCACATACAGAAACCCTGGCCACACACAGAAACATCTTCCCCACACACTGAAACACATCCCCACACACTGAAAGCCCTTCCGCACACACTGAAACAAATCCCCACACACTGAAATCCCTTCCCCACACACAGAAACACCTTCCCCACACACTGAAACTCCTTCCCCACACACTGAAACCCCTTCTGCACACAGTGAAACCCTTCCCCACACACACAAACCCATTCTCCAGACACTGAAGCACATCCCCACACACTGAAACCCCTTCCCCACACACTGAAAACCCTTCCGCACACACTGTAACACCTTCCCCACACACTGAATCCCATTCCCCATACGCTGAAACCCTTATCGCACGCAGTGAAACCACTTCCGCACAGACTGAAACATCTTCCACACACACTGAAACCCCTTCCCCACACATTGAAACCACTTCCGCACACAGTTAAACCCTTCCCCACACACGCAAACCCCTTCCTCACACACTGAAACACATCCCCACACACTGAAACCGCTTCCCCACACACTGAAACCCCTTCCCCACACACTCAAAACACTTCCCCACACACTGAAACCCTCCACACACTCTGAAACACCTCCCAAACTCATTGAAACCCCATCCCCACACACTGAAACAATTACCCAAACTCTGAAACCCCTTCCCCACACACTGAAACACCTTCCCCACACACTTAAACACCTTCCCCACACACTGAAAGCCTTCCCCACACACTGAACCTCCTTCCCCGCACACTGAAACACCTTCCCCACACACTGAAACCTCCTCCCCACACACTGAAACACCTTCCCCACACACCGAAACACCTTCCCCACACACTGAAACCGCTTCCGCACACACTGAAACACCTTCCCCACAAACTGCAACCCTTCCCCACACACTGAAACACCTTCGCACACACTGAAACACTTCCCCCAAATTGAAACACCTTCCCCACACACTGAAAACCCTTCCCCACACACTGAAACAGCTTCCTCACACACTGAAAACCATTCCCCACACACTGAAACCCCTTCCCCATACAAAGAAACCCCTTCCCCACACACTGAAACGCCTTCCGCACTGACTGAAACCCCTTCCACACACACTGAAACACCTTCACCACACTCTGAACACCTTCCCCACAACACTGAAACCCCTTCCGCACATACTGAAGCACCTTCCCCACACACTGAAACCCCTTCCGCACACACTGAAACCCTGCCGCACACACTGAAATCCCTTCCGCACACACTGAAACAAATCCCCACACACTGAAACCCCTTCCCCACACACTGAAACACCTTCCCCACACACTGAAACTCCTTCCCCACACACTGATACACCTTCTGCACACAGTGAACCCCTTCCGCACACACTCAAACCCCTTCCCCACACACTGAAGCACATCCCCACACACTGAAACCCCTTCCCCACACACTGAAAACCCTTCCGCACACACTGTAACATCTTCCCCACACACTGAAACCCCTTCCCCACACACTGAAACCCTTATCGCATGCACTGAAACCTCTTCTGCACACACAGAAACACCTTCCCCACACACTGAAACCCCTTCCCCACACACTGAAACCCCTTCCGCACACACTGAAACACCTTCCCCACACACTGAAACCCCTTCCGCACACACTGAAACACATCCCCACACACTGAAACCCCTTCCCCACTAACTGAAACCCCTTCCCCACACACTCAAAACCCTTCCCCACACACTGAAACCCTTCCCCACTCTCTGAAACACCTTCCCCACTCACTGAAACCCCTTCCCCACACACTGAAACAATTACCCAAACTCTGAAACCGCTTCCCCACACACTGAAACACCTTCCCCACACACTTAAACACCTTCCCCACACACTGAAACCCTTCCCCACACACTGAAACACCTTGCCCACACACTGAAACACCTACCGCACACACAGAAGTCCATCCCCACACACTGAAACACATCCCCACGCACTGAAATCCCTTCCCCACACACTGAACCCCCTTTGCCACTCAGTGAAACACCACCCCACACACAGAAACACATTCCCCACATACTGATACCCCTTCCGCACACACTGACACCCATCCCCACACACTGAAACCCATCCCCACACACTGAAACACCTCCCGCACACACTGAAACATTTCCCCACACACTGAAATCCCTTCCCCACACACTGAAATTCCTTCTCCAGACACTGAAACACCTTCCTCACACACTGATACCCCTTCCCCACACACTGAAACCATTCCCCACACACTGAAACACGTTCCCCAAACACTGAAACCCCTTTCCCACACACTGAAACACCTTCCCCATACACTGAAACACCTTCCCCACACAATGAAACACCTTCCCCACACACAGAATCCCCTGCCCCACACATTGAAAGACCTTCCGCACACACTGAAACACCTTCCCAACACATTGAAACCCTTTCCACACACACCGAAACATCTTCCGCTCAAACTGAAACCCCTTCCCCACACACTGAAACTCCTTCCCCACACACTGAAACCCCTTCCCCACACACTGAAACCCCTTCCACACACAGTGAAACTCTTCCCCACACACTGAAACCCCTTCCCCACACAATGAAACCCCTTCCCCACACACTGGAACACATCCCCACACACTGAAACGCCTTCCCCACACACTGAAACACATCCCCACACACTGAAACACCTTCCCCACACACTGAAACACCTTCCCCAAACACTGAAACCCCTTCCGCACTCAGTCAAACCCTTCCCCACATACTGAAACATATCCCCACACATTGAAACACCTTCCCCACACACTGAAACCCTTCCCCACATACTGAAACCACCTCTGCACACACTGAAACAGTTCCCCACACACTGAAACCCCGTCCCCACACACTGAAAACCCTTCCGCACACACTGTAACACCTTCCCCACACACTGAAACCCCTTCCCCACACACTGAAACCCTTATCGCACGCACTGAAACCTCTTCCGCAAACACTGAAACACCTTCCCCACACACTGAAACCCCTTCCCCACACACTGAAACCCCTTCCGCACACACTGAAATACCTTCACCACTCACTGAAACCCCTTCCCCACACACTGAAACCACTTCCGCACACAGTGAAACCCTTCCCCACACACTGAAACCCCTTTCTCACACACTGAAACACATCCCCACTGACTTAAACCCCTTCCCCACACACTGAAACCCCTTCCCCACACACTCAAAACCCTTCCCCACACACTGAAACCCTTCCCCACACTCTGAAACACCTTCCCCACTCACTTAAAACTCTTCCCCACCCACTGAAACACCTTCCCCACACACTGAACCCCCTTCCCCACACACTTAAACACCACCCCACACACAGAAACACATTCCCCACATACTGATACCCCTTCCGCACACACTGACACCCATCCCCACACACTGAAACCCATCCCCACACACTGAAACCCATCCCCACACAGTGAAACACCTTCCCCACACACTGAAACCCTTTCTCCACACACTGAAACACCTCCCGCACACACTGAAACACCTTCCCCACACACTGAAATACCTTCTCCAGACACTGAAACACCTTCCTCTCACACTGATACCCCTTCCCACACACTGAAACCGTTCCCCACACACAGAAACACGTTCCCCACACACTGAAACCCCTTACCCACACACTGAAACACCTTCCCCATACACTGAAACACCTTCCCCACGCAAAGAAACACCTTCCGCTCAAACTGAAACCCCCTCCCCACACACTGAGACGCCATCCCCTCACACTGAATACCCTTCCGCACACAATGAAACAACTACCCCACACAATGAAACACCTTCCCCACACACTGAATCCACTTCCCCACAAACTGAAACCCCTTCCGCTCACAATGAAACACCTTCCCCACACACTGGAACCCCTTCCCCACACACTGAAACACCTTCCGCACGCACTGAAACCCCTTCCGCACACACTGAAATACTTTCCCCACACACTGCAACCCTTCCTCACACACTGAAACACCTTCACCACACACTGAAACACTTCCCCACACACTGAAACACCTTCCCCACACACTGAAAACCCTTCCCCATACACTGAAACACCTTGCCACACACTTAAACACCTTCCCCGCACACTGAAACACCTTCCCCACTCACTGAAACCCCTGCCCCACACACTGAAACACCTTCCCCACACACCGAAACACCTTCCACACACACTGAAACCCCTTCCGCACACACTGAAACACTTTCCCCACACACTGCAAACCTTCCACACACACTGAAACACCTTCCCCACACACTGAAACAATTCCCCACAGACTGAAACACCTTCCCCACACACTGAAAACCCTTCCCCACACACTGAAACACCTTCCTCACACACAGAAACCCCTTCCCCACACACTGAAATCCATTCCGCACACAGTGAAACCCTTCCCCACACACTGAAACCCCTTCCTCACACACTGAAAACCCTTCGCCACACACTGATACCCATTCAACACACACTGAAACACATTGCCCACACACTGAAAACCTTCCAAACACACTGAAACCCCTTCCGCACATACCGAAACACCTTCCCCACACACTGAAACCCCTTCCGCACACACTGAAACGCCTTCCGCTCTGACTGAAACCCCTTCCGCACACACAGAAACACATTCCCCACATACTGATACCCCTTCCGCACACACTGACACCCATCCCCACACACTGAAACCCATCCCCACACACTGAAACACTCCCGCACACACTGAAACACCTTCCCCACACACTGAAATCCCTTCCCCACACACTGAAATTCCTTCTCCAGACACTGAAACACCTTCCTCACACACTGATACCCCTTCCCCACACACTGAAACCATTCCCCACACACTGAAACACGCTCCCCAAACACTGAAACCCCTTTCCCACACACTGAAACACCTTCCCCATACACTGAAACACCTTCCCCACACAATGAAACACCTTCCCCACACACTGAAACACATCCCCACACACTGAAACACCTTCCCCACACACTGAAACACCTTCCCCAAACACTGAAACCCCTTCCGCACTCAGTCAAACCCTTCCCCACATACTGAAACATATCCCCACACACTGAAACACCTTCCCCACACACTGAAACCCTTCCCCACACACTGAAACCACCTCCGCACACACTGAAACAGTTCCCCACACACAGAAACCCCGTCCCCACACACTGAAACCAAGTCCCCACACACTGAAAACCCTTCCGCACACACTGTAACACCTTCCCCACACACTGAAACCCCTTCCCCACACACTGAAACCCTTATCGCATGCACTGAAACCTCTTCCGCACACACTGAAACACCTTCCCCACACACTAAAACCCCTTCCCCACACACTGAAACCCCTTCCGCACACACTGAAACACCTTCAGCACTCACTGAAACCCCTTCCCCACACACTGAAACCACTTCCGCACACAGTGAAACCCTTCCCCACACACTGAAACCCCTTCCCCACACACTGAAACCCCTTCCCCACACACTCAAAACCCTTCCCCACACACTGAAACCCTTCCCCACACTCTGAAACACCTTCCCCACTCACTGAAACCCCTTCGCCACATACTTAAACACCTTCCCCACACACTGAAACACTTCCCCACACACTGAAACACCTTGCCCACACACTGAAACACCTTTTCACACACAGAAGTCCATCCCCACACACTGAAACCCATCCCCACACACTGAAACCCCTTCCCCACACACTGAACCCCCTTCCCCACACACTTAAACACCACCCCACACACAGAAACACATTCCCCACATACTGATACCCCTTCCGCACACACTGACACCCATCCCCACACACTGAAACCCATCCCCACACAGTGAAACACCTTCCCCACACACTGAAACCCTTTCTCCACACACTGAAACACCTCCCGCACACACTGAAACACCTTCCCCACACACTGAAATACCTTCTCCAGACACTGAAACACCTTCCTCACACACTGATACCCCTTCCCACACACTGAAACCGTTCCCCACACACAGAAACACGTTCCCCACACACTGAAACCCCTTACCCACACACTGAAACACCTTCCCCATACACTGAAACACCTTCCCCACACAATGAAACACCTTCCGCTCAAACTGAAACCCCCTCCCCACACACTGAAACGCCTTCCCCTCACACTGAATACCCTTCCGCACACAATGAAACAACTACCCCACACAATGAAACACCTTCCCCCACACTGAATCCACTTCCCCACAAACTGAAACCCCTTCCATTCACAATGAAACACCTTCCCCACACACTGGAACCCCTTCCCCACACACTGAAACACCTTCCGCACGCACTGAAACCCCTTCCGCACACACTGAAATACTTTCCCCACACACTGCAACCCTTCCCCACACACTGAAACACCTTCACCACACACTGAAACACTTCCCCACACACTGAAACACCTTCCCCACACACTGAAAACCCTTCCCCATACACTGAAACACCTTGCCACACACTTAAACACCTTCCCCGCACACTGAAACACCTTCCCCACTCACTGAAACCCCTGCCCCACACACTGAAACACCTTCCCCACACACCGAAACACCTTCCACACACACTGAAACCCCTTCCGCACACACTGAAACACTTTCCCCACACACTGCAACCCTTCCACACACACTGAAACACCTTCCCCACACACTGAAAACCCTTCCCCACACACTGAAACACCTTCCTCACACACTGAAACCCCTTCCCCACACACTGAAACCCCTTCCGCACACAGTGAAACCCTTCCCCACACACTGAAACCCCTTCCTCACACACTGAAAACCCTTCGCCACACACCGATACCCATTCACCACAAACTGAAACACATTGCCCACACACTGAAAACCTTCCAAACACACTGAAACCCCTTCCGCACATACCGAAACACCTTCCCCACACACTGAAACCCCTTCCGCACACACTGAAACGCCTTCTGCTCTGACTGAAACCCCTTCCGCACACACTGAAACACCTTCCCCACACACTGAAACACATTCCCCACAACACTGAAACCCCTTCCGCACATACCGAAACACCTTCCCCACACACTGAAACCCCTTCCGCACACACTGAAACCCTGCCCCACACACAGAAACACCTTCCCCACACACTGAAACTCATCCCCACACACTGAAAGCCCTTCCGCACACACTGAAACAAATCCCCACACACTGAAACCCCTTCCCCACACACTGAAACACCTTCCCCACACACTGAAACTCCTTCCCCACACACTGAAGCCCATTCTGCACGCAGTGAAACCCTTCCCCACACACTCAAACCCCTTCCCCACACACTGAAAACCCTTCTGCACACACTGTAACACCTTCCCCACACACTGAAACCCCTTCCCCACACACTGAAACCCTTATCGCACACACTGAAACCTCTTCCGCACACACTGAAACACCTTCCCCACACACTGAAACCCCTTCCCCACACACTGAAACCCCTTCCGCACACACTGAAACACCTTCCCCACACACTGAAACCCCTTCCCCACACACTGAAACCCCTTCTGCACACACTGAAACACCTTCCCCACACACTGAAACCCCTTCCCCACACACTGAAACCCCTTCCGCACACAGTGAAACCCTTCCCCACACACTGAAACCCCTTCCTTACACACTGAAACACATGCCCACACACTGAAACCCCTTCCCCATACACTGAAACCCCTTCCCCACACACTCAAAACCCTTCCCCACACACTGAAACCCTTCCCCACACTCTGAAACACCTTCCCCACTCACTGAAACCCCTTCCCCACACACTGAAACAATTACCCAAACTCTGAAACCCCTTCCCCACTCACTGAAACACCTTCCCCACACACTGAAACACATCCCCACACACTGAAACGCCTTCCCCACACACTGAAACACATCCCAACACACTGAAACACCTTCCCCACATACTGAAACCCCTTCCCCAAACACTGACACCCCTTCCGCACTCAGTCAAACCCTTCCCCACATACTGAAACACATCCCCACACACTGAAACACCTTCCCCACACACTGAAACCCTTCCCCACACACTGAAACCACTTCCGCACACACTGAAACAGTTCCCCACACACTGAAACCCCTTCCCCACACACTGAAACCCCGTCCCCACACACTGAAAACCCTTCCGCACACACTGAAACACCTTCCCCACACACTGAAACCCCTTCCCCACACACTGAAACCCTTATCGCACGCACTGAAACCTCTTCCGCACACACTGAAACACCTTACCCACACACTGAAACCCCTTCCCCTCACACTGAAACCCCTTCCGCACACACTGAAACACCTTCCCCCCACACTGAAACCCCTTCCCCACACACTGAAACCACTTCCGCACACAGTGAAACCCTTCCCCACACACTGAAACCCCTTTCTCACACACTGAAACACATCCCACACACTGAAACACCTTCCCCACACACTGAAACCCTTTCCCCACACACTGAAACACCTCCCGCACACACTGAAACACCTTCCCCACACACTGAAATCCCTTCCCCACACACGGAAATACCTTCTCCAGACACTGAAACACCTTCCTCACACACTGATACCCCTTCCCCACACACTGAAACTGTTCCCCACACACAGAAGCACGTTCACCACACACTGAAACCCCTTCCCCACTCACTGAAACACCTTCCCCATACACTGAAACACCTTCCCCACACAATGAAACACCTTCCCCACACACAGAAATCCCTGCCCCACACACTGAAACACCTTCCGCACACACTGAACCCCCTTTGCCACTCAGTGAAACACCACCCCACACACAGAAACACATTCCCCACATACTGATACCCCTTCCGCACACACTGACACCCATCCCCACACACTGAAACCCATCCCCACACACTGAAACACCTCCCACACACACTGAAACACATCCCCACACACTGAAACCCCTTCCCCACTAACTGAAACCCCTTCCCCACAGACTCAAAACCCTTCCCCACACACTGAAACCCTTCCCCACACTCTGAAACACCTTCCCCACTCACTGAAACCCCTTCCCCACACACTGAAACAATCACCCAAACTCTGAAACCGCTTCCCCACACACTGAAACACATTCCCCACACACTTAAACACCTTCCCCACACACTGAAACCCTTCCCCACACACTGAAACACCTTGCCCACACACTGAAACACCTACCGCACACACAGAAGTCCATCCCCACACACTGAAACCCATCCCCACACACTGAAATCCCTTCCCCACACACTGAACCCCCTTTGCCACTCAGTGAAACACCACCCCACACACAGAAACACATTCCCCACATACTGATACCCCTTCCGCACACACTGACACCCATCCCCACACACTGAAACCCATCCCCACACACTGAAACACCTCCCGCACACACTGAAACACCTTCCCCACACACTGAAATCCCTTCCCCACACACTGAAATTCCTTCTCCACACACTGAAACCACTTCCGCACACAGTGAAACCCTTCCCCACACACTGAAACCCCTTTCTCACACACTGAAACACATCCCCACACACTGAAACCATTCCCCACACACTGAAACACGTTCCCCAAACACTGAAACCCCTTTCCCACACACTGAAACACCTTCCCCATACACTGAAACACCTTCCCCACACAATGAAACACCTTCCCCACACACAGAATCCCCTGCCCCACACATTGAAAGACCTTCCGCACACACTGAAACACCTTCCCAAGACATTGAAACCCTTTCCACACACACTGAAACATCTTCCGCTCAAACTGAAACCCCTTCCCCACACACTGAAACTCCTTCCCCACACACTGAAACCCCTTCCCCACACACTGAAACCCCTTCCACACACACTGAAACTCTTCCCCACACACTGAAACCCCTTCCCCACACACTGAAACACCTTCCCCACACAATGAAACCCCTTCTCCACACACTGGAACACATCCCCACACACTGAAACGCCTTCCCCACACACTGAAACACATCCCCACACACTGAAACACCTTCCCCACACACTGAAACACCTTCCCCAAACACTGAAACCCCTTCCGCACTCAGTCAAACCCTTCCCCACATACTGAAACATATCCCCACACACTGAAACACCATCCCCACACACTGAAACCCTTCCCCACACACTGAAACCACCTCCGCACACACTGAAACAGTTCCCCACACACTGAAACCCCGTCCCCACACACTGAAACCCCGTCCCCACACACTGAAAACCCTTCCGCACACACTGTAACACCTTCCCCACACACTGAAACCCCTTCCGCACACACTGAAACACCTTCACCACTCACTGAAACCCCTTCCCCACACACTGAAACCACTTCCGCACACAGTGAAACCCTTCCCCACACACTGAAACCCCTTTCTCACACACTGAAACACATCCCCACACACTGAAACCCGTTCCCCACACACTGAAACCCCTTCCCCACACTCTGAAACACCTTCCCCACTCACTGAAACCCCTTCCCCACACACTTAAACACCTTCCCCACACACTGAAACACTTCCCCACACACTGAAACACCTTGCCCACACACTGAAACACCTTTTCACACACAGAAGTCCATCCCCACACACTGAAACCCATCCCCACACACTGAAACCCCTTCCCCACACACTGAACCCCCTTCCCCACACACTTAAACACCACCCCACACACAGAAACACATTCCCCACATACTGATACCCCTTCCGCACACACTGACACCCATCCCCACACACTGAAACCCATCCCCACTCACTGAAACCCATCCCCACACAGTGAAACACCTTCCCCACACACTGAAACCCTTTCTCCACACACTGAAACACCTCCCGCACACACTGAAACACCTTCCCCACACACTGAAATACCTTCTCCAGACACTGAAACACCTTCCTCACACACTGATACCCCTTCCCACACACTGAAACCGTTCCCCACACACAGAAACACGTTCCCCACACACTGAAACCCCTTCCCCACTCACTGAAACACCTTCCCCATACACTGAAACACCTTCCCCACACAATGAAACACCTTCCCCACACACAGAAATCCCTGCCCCACACACTGAAACACCTTCTGCACACACTGAACCCCCTTTGCCACTCAGTGAAACACCACCCCACACACAGAAACACATTCCCCACATACTGATACCCCTTCCGCACACACTGACACCCATCCCCACACACTGAAACCCATCCCCACACACTGAAACACCTCCCAAACACACTGAAACACATCCCCACACACTGAAACCCCTTCCCCACTAACTGAAACCCCTTCCCCACACACTCAAAACCCTTCCTCACACACTGAAACCCTTCCCCACACTCTGAAACACCTTCCCCACTCACTGAAACCCCATCCCCACACACTGAAACAATTACCCAAACTCTGAAACCGCTTCCCCACACACTGAAACACCTTCCCCACACACTTAAACACCTTCCCCACACACTGAAACCCTTCCCCACACACTGAAACACCTTGCCCACACACTTAAACACCTTCCCCACACACTGAAACCCTTCCCCACACACTGAAACACCTTGCCCACACACTGAAACACCTACCGCACACACAGAAGTCCATCCCCACACACTGAAACCCATCCCCACACACTGAAATCCCTTCCCCACACACTGAACCCCCTTTGCCACTCAGTGAAACACCACCCCACACACAGAAACACATTCCCCACATACTGATACCCCTTCCGCACACACTGACACCCATCCCCACACACTGAAACCCATCCCCACACACTGAAACACCTCCCGCACACACTGAAACACCTTCCCCACACACTGAAATCCCTTCCCCACACACTGAAATTCCTTCTCCACACACTGAAACCACTTCCGCACACAGTGAAACCCTTCCCCACACACTGAAACCCCTTTCTCACACACTGAAACACATCCCCACACACTGAAACCATTCCCCACACACTGAAACACGTTCCCCAAACACTGAAACCCCTTTCCCACACACTGAAACACCTTCCCCATACACTGAAACACCTTCCCCACACAATGAAACACCTTCCCCACACACAGAATCCCCTGCCCCACACATTGAAAGACCTTCCGCACACACTGAAACACCTTCCCAAGACATTGAAACCCTTTCCACACACACTGAAACATCTTCCGCTGAAACTGAAACCCCTTCCCCACACACTGAAACTCCTTCCCCACACACTGAAACCCCTTCCCCACACACTGAAACCCCTTCCACACACAGTGAAACTCTTCCCCACACACTGAAACCCCTTCCCCACACACTGAAACACCTTCCCCACACACTGAAACACCTTACCCAAACACTGAAACCCCTTCCGCACTCAGTCAAACCCTTCCCCACATACTGAAACATATCCCCACACACTGAAACACCATCCCCACACACTGAAACCATTCCCCACACACTGAAACCACCTCCGCACACACTGAAACAGTTCCCCACACACTGAAACCCCGTCCCCGCACACTGAAACCCCGTCCCCACACACTGAAAACCCTTCCGCACACACTGTAACACCTTCCCCACACACTGAAACCCCTTCCGCACACACTGAAACACCTTCACCACTCACTGAAACCCCTTCCCCACACACTGAAACCACTTCCGCACACAGTGAAACCCTTCCCCACACACTGAAACCCCTTTCTCACACACTGAAACACATCCCCACACACTGAAACCCGTTCCCCACACACTGAAACCCCTTCCCCACACACTCAAAACCCTTCCCCACACACTGAAACCCTTCCCCACAATCTGAAACACCTTCCCCACTCACTGAAACCCCTTCCCCACACACTTAAACACCTTCCCCACACACTGAAACACTTCCCCACACACTGAAACACCTTGCCCACACACTGAAACACCTTTTCACACACAGAAGTCCATCCCCACACACTGAAACCCATCCCCACACACTGAAACCCCTTCCCCACACACTGAACCCCCTTCCCCACACACTTAAACACCACCCCACACACAGAAACACATTCCCCACATACTGATACCCCTTCCGCACACACTGACACCCATCCCCACACACTGAAACCCATCCCCACACACTGAAACCCATCCCCACACAGTGAAACACCTTCCCCACACACTGAAACCCTTTCTCCACACACTGAAACACCTCCCGCACACACTGAAACACCTTCCCCACACACTGAAATACCTTCTCCAGACACTGAAACACCTTCCTCACACACTGATACCCCTTCCCACACACTGAAACCGTTCCCCACACACAGAAACATGTTCCCCACACACTGAAACCCCTTCCCCACTCACTGAAACACCTTCCCCATACACTGAAACACCTTCCCCACACAATGAAACACCTTCCCCACACACAGAAATCCCTGCCCCACACACTGAAACACCTTCTGCACACACTGAACCCCCTTTGCCACTCAGTGAAACACCACCCCACACACAGAAACACATTCCCCACATACTGATACCCCTTCCGCACAGACTGACACCCATCCCCACACACTGAAACCCATCCCCACACACTGAAACACCTCCCGCTCACACTGAAACACATCCCCACACACTGAAACCCCTTCCCCACTAACTGAAACCCCTTCCCCACACACTCAAAACCCTTCCCCACACACTGAAACCCTTCCCCACACTCTGAAACACCTTCCCCACTCACTGAAACCCCTTCCCCACACACTGAAACAATTACCCAAACTCTGAAACCGCTTCCCCACACACTGAAACACCTTCCCCACACACTTAAACACCTTCACCACACACTGAAACCCTTCCCCACACACTGAAACACCTTGCCCACACACTGAAACACCTACCGCACACACAGAAGTCCATCCCCACACACTGAAACCCATCCCCACACACTGAAATCCCTTCCCCACACACTGAACCCCCTTTGCCACTCAGTGAAACACCACCCCACACACAGAAACACATTCCCCACATACTGATACCCCTTCCGCACACACTGACACCCATCCCCACACACTGAAACCCATCCCCACACACTGAAACACCTCCCGCACACACTGAAACACCTTCCCCACACACTGAAATCCCTTCCCCACACACTGAAATTCCTTCTCCACACACTGAAACCACTTCCGCACACAGTGAAACCCTTCCCCACACACTGAAACCCCTTTCTCACACACTGAAACACATCCCCACACACTGCAACCATTCCCCACACACTGAAACACGTTCCCCAAACACTGAAACCCCTTTCCCACACACTGAAACACCTTCCCCACACACTGAAACAATTACCCAAACTCTGAAACCGCTTCCCCACACACTGAAACACCTTCCCCACACACTTAAACACCTTCACCACACACTGAAACCCTTCCCCACACACTGAAACACCTTGCCCACACACTGAAACACCTACCGCACACACAGAAGTCCATCCCCACACACTGAAACCCATCCCCACACACTGAAATCCCTTCCCCACACACTGAACCCCCTTTGCCACTCAGTGAAACACCACCCCACACACAGAAACACATTCCCCACATACTGATATCCCTTCCGCACACACTGACACCCATCCCCACACACTGAAACCCATCCCCACACACTGAAACACCTCCCGCACACACTGAAACACCTTCCCCACACACTGAAATCCCTTCCCCACACACTGAAATTCCTTCTCCACACACTGAAACCACTTCCGCACACAGTGAAACCCTTCCCCACACACTGAAACCCCTTTCTCACACACTGAAACACATCCCCACACACTGAAACCATTCCCCACACACTGAAACACGTTCCCCAAACACTGAAACCCCTTTCCCACACACTGAAACACCTTCCCCATACACTGAAACACCTTCCCCACACAATGAAACACCTTCCCCACACACAGAATCCCCTGCCCCACTCATTGAAAGACCTTCCGCACACACTGAAACACCTTCCCAAGACATTGAAACCCTTTCCACACACACTGAAACATCTTCCGCTCAAACTGAAACCCCTTCCCCACACACTGAAACTCCTTCCCCACACACTGAAACCCCTTCCCCACACACTGAAACCCCTTCCACACACAGTGAAACTCTTCCCCACACACTGAAACCCCTTCCCCACACACTGAAACACCTTCCCCACACAATGAAACCCCTTCCCCACACACTGGAACACATCCCCACACACTGAAACGCCTTCCCCACACACTGAAACACATCCCCACACACTGAAACACCTTCCCCACACACTGAAACACCTTCCCCAAACACTGAAACCCCTTCCGCACTCAGACAAACCCTTCCCCACATACTGAAACATATCCCCACACACTGAAACACCATCCCCACACACTGAAACCCTTCCCCACACACTGAAACCACCTCCGCACACACTGAAACAGTTCCCCACACACTGAAACCTCGTCCCCACACACTGAAACCCCGTCCCCACACACTGAAAACCCTTCCGCACACACTGTAACACCTTCCCCACACACTGAAACCCCTTCCGCACACACTGAAACACCTTCACCACTCACTGAAACCCCTTCCCCACACACTGAAACCACTTCCGCACACAGTGAAACCCTTCCCCAAACACTGAAACCCCTTTCTCACACACTGAAACACATCCCCACACACTGAAACCCGTTCCCCACACACTGAAACCCCTTCCCCACACACTCAAAACCCTTCCCCACACACTGAAACCCTTCCCCACACTCTGAAACACCTTCCCCACTCACTGAAACCCCTTCCCCACACACTTAAACACCTTCCCCACACACTGAAACACTTCCCCACACACTGAAACACCTTGCCCACACACTGAAACACCTTTTCACACACAGAAGTCCATCCCCACACACTGAAACCCATCCCCACACACTGAAACCCCTTCCCCACACACTGAACCCCCTTCCCCACATACTTAAACACCACCCCACACACAGAAACACATTCCCCACATACTGATACCCCTTCCGCACACACTGACACCCATCCCCACACACTGAAACCCATCCCCACACACTGAAACCCATCCCCACACAGTGAAACACCTTCCCCACACACTGAAACCCTTTCTCCACACACTGAAACACCTCCCGCACACACTGAAACACCTTCCCCACACACTGAAATACCTTCTCCAGACACTGAAACACCTTCCTCACACACTGATACCCCTTCCCACACACTGAAACCGTTCCCCACACACAGAAACACGTTCCCCACACACTGAAACCCCTTACCCAAACACTGAAACACCTTCCCCATACACTGAAACACCTTCCCCACACAATGAAACACCTTCCGCTCAAACTGAAACCCCCTCCCCACACACTGAAACGCCTTCCCCTCACACTGAATACCCTTCCGCACACAATGAAACAACTACCCCACACAATGAAACACCTTCCCCACACACTGAATCCACTTCCCCACAAACTGAAACCCCTTCCGCTCACAATGAAACACCTTCCCCACACACTGGAACCCCTTCCCCACACACTGAAACACCTTCCGCACGCACTGAAACCCCTTCCGCACACACTGAAATACTTTCCCCACACACTGCAACCCTTCCCCACACACTGAAACACCTTCACCACACACTGAAACACTTCCCCACAAACTGAAACACCTTCCCACACACTGAAAACCCTTCCCCACACACTGAAACACCTTGCCACACACTTAAACACCTTCCCCGCACACTGAAACACCTTCCCCACTCACTGAAACCCCTGCCCCACACACTGAAACACCTTCCCCACACACCGAAAAACCTTCCCCACACACTGAAACCCCTTCCGCACACACTGAAACACTTTCCCCACACACTGCAACCCTTCCACACACACTGAAACACCTTCCCCACACACTGAAACAATTCCCCACACACTGAAACACCTTCCGCACACACTGAAAACCCTTCCCCACACACTGAAACACCTTCCTCACACACTGAAACACCTTCCCCACACACTGAAACCCCTTCCTCACACACTGAAAACCCTTCGCCACACACTGATACCCATTCACCACACACTGAAACAAATTGCCCACACACTGAAAACCTTCCAAACACACTGAAACCCCTTCCGCACATACCGAAACACCTTCCCCACACACTGAAACCCCTTCCGCACACACTGAAACGCCTTCCGCTCTGCCTGAAACCCCTTCCGCACACACTGAAACACCTTCCCCACACACTGAAACACCTTCCCCACAACACTGAAACCCCTTCCGCACATACCGAAACACCTTCCCCACACACTGAAACCCCTTCCGCACACACTGAAGCCCTGCCCCACACACAGAAACACCTTCCCCACACACTGAAACTCATCCCCACAGACTGAAAGCCCTTCCGCACACACTGAAACAAATCCCCACACACTGAAACCCCTTCCCCACACACTGAAACACCTTCCCCACACACTGAAACTCCTTCCCCACACACTGAAACCCATTCTGCACGCAGTGAAACCCTTCCCCACACACTCAATCCCCTTCCCCACACACTGAAAACCCTTCTGCACACACTGTAACACCTTCCCCACACACTGAAACCCCTTCCCCACACACTGAAACCCTTATCGCACACACTGAAACCTCTTCCGCACACACTGAAACACCTTCCCCACACACTGAAACCCCTTCCCCACACACTGAAACCCCTTCCGCACACACTGAAACACCTTCCCCACACACTGAAAGCCCTTCCCCACACACTGAAACCCCTTCTGCACACACTGAAACACCTTCCCCACACACTGAAACCCCTTCCCCACACACTGAAACCCCTTCCGCACACAGTGAAACCCTTCCCCACACACTGAAACCCCTTCCTCACACACTGAAACACATCCCCACACACTGAAACCCCTTCCCCATACACTGAAACCCCTTCCCCACACACTCAAAACCCTTCCCCACACACTGAAACCCTTCCCCACACTCTGAAACACCTTCCCCACTCACTGAAACCCCTTTCCCACACACTGAAACAATTACCCAAACTCTGAAAACCCATCCCCACTCACTGAAACACCTTCCCCACACACTGAAACACATCCCCACACACTGAAACGCCTTCCCCACACACTGAAACACATCCCAACACACTGAAACACCTTCCCCACATACTGAAACCCCGTCCCCAAACACTGTCACTCCTTCCGCACTCAGTCAAACCCTTCCCCACATACTGAAACACATCCCCACACACTGAAACACCTTCCCCACACACTGAAACCCTTCCCCACACACTGAAACCACTTCCGCACACACTGAAACAGTTCCCCACACACTGAAACCACTTCCCCACACACTGAAACCCCGTCCCCACACACTGAAAACCCTTCCGCACACACTGTAACACCTTCCCCACACACTGAAACCCCTTCCCCACACACTGAAACCCTTATCGCACGCACTGAAACCTCTTCCGCACACACTGAAACACCTTACCCACACACTGAAACCCCTTCCCCTCACACTGAAACCCCTTCCGCACACACTGAAACACCTTCCCCAAACACTGAAACCCCTTCCCCACACACTGAAACCACTTCCGCACACAGTGAAACCCTTCCCCACACACTGAAACCCCTTTCTCACACACTGAAACACATCCCACACACTGAAACACCTTCCCCACACACTGAAACCCTTTCCCCACATACTGAAACACCTCCCGCACACACTGAAACACCTTCCCCACACACTGAAATCCCTCCCCCACACACGGAAATACCTTCTCCAGACACTGAAACACCTTCCTCACACACTGATACCCCTTCCCCACACACTGAAACCGTTCCCCACACACAGAAGCACGTTCACCACACACTGAAACCCCTTCCCCACTCACTGAAACACCTTCCCCATACACTGAAACACCTTCCCCACACAATGAAACACCTTCCCCACACACAGAAATCCCTGCCCCACACACTGAAACACCTTCCGCACACAATGAAACACCTTCCCAACACATAGAAACCCCTTCCCCACACACTGAGACACCTTCCGCTCAAACTGAAACCCCTTCCCGACACACTGAAACTCCTTCCCCACACACTGAAACACCTTCCACACACACAGAAAAACCTTCCCCACACACTGAAACACCTTCCCCACACACTGAAACCCCTTCCCCACACACTGAAACCCTTATCGCACGCACTGAAACCTCTTCCGCACACACTGAAACACCTTCCCCACACACTGAAACCCCTTCCCCACACACTGAAACCCCTTCCGCACACACTGAAACACCTTCACCACTCACTGAAACCCCTTCCCCACACACTGAAACCACTTCCGCACACAGTGAAACCCTTCCCCACACACTGAAACCCCTTTCTCACACACTGAAACACATCCCCACACACTGAAACCCGTTCCCCACACACTGAAACCCCTTCCCCACACACTCAAAACCCTTCCCCACACACTGAAACACTTACCCACACTCTGAAACACCTTCCCCACTCACTGAAACCCCTTCCCCACTGACTTAAACACCTTCCCCACACACTGAAACACTTCCCCACACACTGAAACACCTTGCCCACACACTGAAACACCTTTTCACACACAGAAGTCCATCCCCACACACTGAAACCCATCCCCACACACTGAAACCCCTTCCCCACACACTGAACCCCCTTCCCCACACACTTAAACACCACCCCACACACAGAAACACATTCCCCACATGCTGATACCCCTTCCGCACACACTGACACCCATCCCCACACACTGAAACCCATCCCCACACACTGAAACCCATCCCCACACAGTGAAACACCTTCCCCACACACTGAAACCCTTTCTCCACACACTGAAACACCTCCCGCACACACTGAAACATCTTCCCCACACACTGAAATACCTTCTCCAGACACTGAAACACCTTCCTCACACACTGATACCCCTTCCCACACACTGAAACCGTTCCCCACACACAGAAACACGTTCCCCACACACTGAAACCCCTTACCCACACACTGAAACACCTTCCCCATACACTGAAACACCTTCCCCACACAATGAAACACCTTCCGCTCAAACTGAAACCCCCTCCCCACACACTGAAACGCCTTCCCCTCACACTGAATACCCTTCCGCACACAATGAAACAACTACCCCACACAATGAAACACCTTCCCCACACACTGAATCCACTTCCACACAAACTGAAACCCCTTCCGCTCACAATGAAACACCTTCCCCACACACTGGAACCCCTTCCCCACACACTGAAACACCTTCCGCACGCACTGAAACCCCTTCCGCACACACTGAAATACTTTCCCCACACACTGCAACCCTTCCCCACACACTGAAACACCTTCACCACACACTGAAACACTTCCCCACACACTGAAACACCTTCCCCACACACTGAAACCCCTTCCCCACACACTGAAACACCTTGCCACACACTTAAACACCTTCCCCGCACACTGAAACACCTTCCCCACTCACTGAAACCCCTGCCCCACACACTGAAACACCTTCCCCACACACCGAAACACCTTCCCCACACACTGAAACCCCTTCCGCACACACTGAAACACTTTCCCCACACACTGCAACCCTTCCACACACACTGAAACACCTTCCCCACACACTGAAACAATTCCCCACACACTGAAACACCGTCCCCACACACTGAAAACCCTTCCCCACACACTGAAACACCTTCCTCACACACTGAAACCCCTTCCCCACACACTGAAACCCCTTCCGCACACAGTGAAACCCTTCCCCACACACTGAAACCCCTTCCTCACACACTGAAAACCCTTCGCCACACACTGATACCCATTCACCACACACTGAAACACATTGCCCACACATTGAAAACCTTCCAAACACACTGAAACCCCTTCCGCACATACCGAAACACCTTCCCCACACACTGAAACCCCTTCCGCACACACTGAAACGCCTTCTGCTCTGACTGAAACCCCTTCCGCACACACTGAAACACCTTCCCCACACACTGAAACACCTTCCCCACAACACTGAAACCCCTTCCGCACATACCGAAACACCTTCCCCACACACTGAAACCCCTTCCGCACACACTGAAGCCCTGCCCCACACACAGAAACACCTTCCCCACAACACTGAAACCCCTTCCGCACATACCGAAACACCTTCCCCACACACTGAAACCCCTTCCGCACACACTGAAGCCCTGCCCCACACACAGAAACACCTTCCCCACACACTGAAACTCATCCCCACACACTGAAAGCCCTTCCGCACACACTGAAACAAATCCCCACACACTGAAACCCATTCCCCACACACTGAAACACCTTCCCCACACACTGAAACTCCTTCCCCACACACTGAAACCCATTCTGCACGCAGTGAAACCCTTCCCCACACACTCAAACCCCTTCCCCACACACTGAAAACCCTTCTGCACACACTGTAACACCTTCCCCACACACTGAAACCCCTTCCCCACACACTGAAACCCTTATCGCACACACTGAAACCTCTTCCGCACACACTGAAACACCTTCCCCACACACTGAAACCCCTTCCCCACACACTGAAACCCCTTCCGCACACACTGAAACACCTCCCCCACACACTGAAAGCCCTTCCCCACACACTGAAACCCCTTCTGCACACACTGAAACACCTTCCCCACACACTGAAACCCCTTCCCCACACACTGAAACCCCTTCCGCACACAGTGAAACCCTTCCCCACACACTGAAACCCCTTCCTCACACACTGAAACACATCCCCACACACTGAAACCCCTTCCCCATACACTGAAACCCCTTCCCCACACACTCAAAACCCTTCCCCACACACTGAAACCCTTCCCCACACTCTGAAACACCTTCCCCACTCACTGAAACCCCTTTCCCACACACTGAAACAATTACCCAAACTCTGAAAACCCATCCCCACTCACTGAAACACCTTCCCCACACACTGAAACACATCCCCACACACTGAAACGCCTTCCCCACACACTGAAACACATCCCCACACACTGAAACCCCTTCCCCATACACTGAAACCCCTTCCCCACACACTCAAAACCCTTTCCCACACACTGAAACCCTTCCCCACACTCTGAAACACTTTCCCCGCTCACTGAAACCCCTTCCCCACACACTGAAACAATTACCCAAACTCTGAAAACCCATCCCCACTCACTGAAACACCTTCCCCACAAACTGAAACACATCCCACACACTGAAACGCCTTCCCCACACACTGAAACACATCCCAACACACTTAAACACCTTCCCCACATACTGAAACCCCGTCCCCAAACAGTGACACCTCTTCCGCACTCAGTCAAACCCTTCCCCACATACTGAAACACATCCCCACACACTGAAACACCTTCCCCACACACTGAAAGCCTTCCCCACACACTGAAACCACTTCTGCACACACTGAAACAGTTCCCCACACACTGAAACCCCTTCCCCACACACTGAAACCCCGTCCCCACACACTGAAAACCCTTCCGCACACACTGAAACACCTTCCCCACACACTGAAACACCTTCCCCACAACACTGAAACCCCTTCCGCACATACCGAAACACCTTCCCCACACACTGAAACCCCTTCCGCACACACTGAAGCCCTGCCCCACACACAGAAACACCTTCCCCACAACACTGAAACCCCTTCCGCACATACCGAAACACCTTCCCCACACACTGAAACCCCTTCCGCACACACTGAAGCCCTGCCCCACACACAGAAACACCTTCCCCACACACTGAAACTCATCCCCACACACTGAAAGCCCTTCCGCACACACTGAAACAAATCCCCACACACTGAAACCCATTCCCCACACACTGAAACACCTTCCCCACACACTGAAACTCCTTCCCCACACACTGAAACCCATTCTGCACGCCGTGAAACCCTTCCCCACACACTCAAACCCCTTCCCCACACACTGAAAACCCTTCTGCACACACTGTAACACCTTCCCCACACACTGAAACCCCTTCCCCACACACTGAAACCCTTATCGCACACACTGAAACCTCTTCCGCACACACTGAAACACCTTCCCCACACACTGAAACCCCTTCCCCACACACTGAAACCCCTTCCGCACACACTGAAACACCTTCCCCACACTCTGAAACCCCTTCCCCACACACTGAAACCCCTTCTGCACACACTGAAACACCTTCCCCACACACTGAAACCCCTTCCCCACACACTGAAACCCCTTCCGCACACAGTGAAACCCTTCCCCACACACTGAAACCCCTTCCTCACACACTGAAACACATCCCCACACACTGAAACCCCTTCCCCATACACTGAAACCCCTTCCCCACACACTCAAAACCCTTTCCCACACACTGAAACCCTTCCCCACACTCTGAAACACTTTCCCCGCTCACTGAAACCCCTTCCCCACACACTGAAACAATTACCCAAACTCTGAAAACCCATCCCCACTCACTGAAACACCTTCCCCACACACTGAAACACATCCCCACACACTGAAACGCCTTCCCCACACACTGAAACACATCCCAACACACTTAAACACCTTCCCCACATACTGAAACCCCGTCCCCAAACAGTGACACCCCTTCCGCACTCAGTCAAACCCTTCCCCACATACTGAAACACATCCCCACACACTGAAACACCTTCCCCACACACTGAAAGCCTTCCCCACACACTGAAACCACTTCTGCACACACTGAAACAGTTCCCCACACACTGAAACCCCTTCCCCACACACTGAAACCCCGTCCCCACACACTGAAAACCCTTCCGCACACACTGAAACACCTTCCCCACACACTGAAACCCCTTCCCCACACACTGAAACCCTTATCGCACGCACTGAAACCTCTTCCGCACACACTGAAACACCTTACCCACACACTGAAACCCCTTCCCCTCACACTGAAACCCCTTCCGCACACACTGAAACACCTTCCCCCCACACTGAAACCCCTTCCCCACACACCGAAACCACTTCCGCACACAGTGAAACCCTTCCCCACACACTGAAACCCCTTTCTCACACACTGAAACACATCCCACACACTGAAACACCTTCCCCACACACTGAAACCCTTTCCCCACACACTGAAACACCTCCCGCACACACTGAAACACCTTCCCCACACACTGAAATCCCTTCCCCACACACGGAAATACCTTCTCCAGACACTGAAACACCTTCCTCACACACTGATACCCCTTCCCCACACACTGAAACCGTTCCCCACACACAGAAGCACGTTCACCACACACTGAAACCCCTTCCCCACTCACTGAAACACCTTCCCCATACACTGAAACACCTTCCCCACACAATGAAACACCTTCCCCACACACAGAAATCCCTGCCCCACACACTGAAACACCTTCCGCACACAATGAAACACCTTCCCAACACATAGAAACCCCTTCCCCACACACTGAGACACCATCCGCTCAAACTGAAACCCCTTCCCCACACACTGAAACTCCTTCCCCACACACTGAAACACCTTCCACACACACAGAAACAACTTCCCCACACACTGAAACACCTTCCGCACACACTGAAACCCCTTCCAAACACAGTGAAACTCTTCCCCACACACTGAAACCCCTTCCCCACACACTGAAACACCTTCCCCACACACTGAAACCCCTTCCCCACACACTGAAACACCTTCCCCACACACTGAAACCCCTTCCCCACACACTGAAACACATCCCCACACACTGAAACGCCTTCCCCACACACTGAAACCCCTTCCCCACACACTGAAACACCTTCCCTACACACTGAAACCCCTTCCCCAAACATTGAAACCCCTTCCGCACTCAGTCAAACCCTTCCCCACATACTGAAACACATCCCCACACACTGAAACACCTTCCCCACACACTGAAACCCTTCCCCACACACTGAAACCACTTCCGCACACACTGAAAGCGTTCCCCACACTCTGAAACCCCTTCCTCACTCACTGAAACCCCGTCCCCAGACACTGAAACCCCATCCCCACACACTGAAACCCTTCCCCACACACTGAAACCCCTTCCGCACACACTGAAACACCTTCCCCACACACTGAAAGCCCTTCCCCACACACTGAAACCCCTTCTGCACACACTGAAACACCTTCCCCACACACTGAAACCCCTTCCCCACACACTGAAACCCCTTCCGCACACAGTGAAACCCTTCCCCACACACTGAAACCCCTTCCTCACACACTGAAACACATCCCCACACACTGAAACCCCTTCCCCATACTCTGAAACACCTTCCCCACACACTCAAAACCCTTCCCCACACTCTGAAACCCTTCCCCACACTCTGAAACACCTTCCCCACTCACTGAAACCCCTTCCCCACACACTGAAACAATTACCCAAACTCTGAAAACCCATCCCCACTCACTGAAACACCTTCCCCACACACTGAAACACATCCCCACACACTGAAACGCCTTCCCCACACACTGAAACACATCCCAACACACTGAAACACCTTCCCCACATACTGAAACCCCGTCCCCAAACACTGACACCCCTTCCGCACTCAGTCAAACCCTTCCCCACATACTGAAACACATCCCCACACACTGAAACACCTTCCCCACACACTGAAACCCTTCCCCACACACTGAAACCACTTCCGCACACACTGAAACAGTTCCCCACACACTGAAACCCCTTCCCCACACACTGAAACCCCGTCCCCACACACTGAAAACCCTTCCGCACACACTGTAACACCTTCCCCACACACTGAAACCCCTTCCCCACACACTGAAACCCTTATCGCACGCACTGAAACCTCTTCCGCACACACTGAAACACCTTACCCACACACTGAAACCCCTTCCCCTCACACTGAAACCCCTTCCGCACACACTGAAACACCTTCCCCCCACACTGAAACCCCTTCCCCACACACTGAAACCCCATCCCCACACACTGAAACCCTTCCCCACACACTGAAACCCCTTCCGCACACACTGAAACACCTTCCCCACACACTGAAAGCCCTTCCCCACACACTGAAACCCCTTCTGCACACACTGAAACACCTTCCCCACACACTGAAACCCCTTCCCCACACACTGAAACCCCACCCGCACACAGTGAAACCCTTCCCCACACACTGAAACCCCTTCCTCACGCACTGAAACACATCCCCACACACTGAAACCCCTTCCCCATACACTGAAACCCCTTCCCCACACACTCAAAACCCTTCCCCACACTCTGAAACCCTTCCCCACACTCTGAAACACCTTCCCCACTCACTGAAACCCCTTCCCCACACACTGAAACAATTACCCAAACTCTGAAAACCCATCCCCACTCACTGAAACACCTTCCCCACACACTGAAACACATCCCCACACACTGAAACGCCTTCCCCACACACTGAAACACATCCCAACACACTGAAACACCTTCCCCACATACTGAAACCCCGTCCCCAAACACTGACACCCCTTCCGCACTCAGTCAAACCCTTCCCCACATACTGAAACACATCCCCACACACTGAAACACCTTCCCCACACACTGAAACCCTTCCCCACACACTGAAACCACTTCCGCACACACTGAAACAGTTCCCCACACACTGAAACCCCTTCCCCACACACTGAAACCCCGTCCCCACACACTGAAAACCCTTCCGCACACACTGTAACACCTTCCCCACACACTGAAACCCCTTCTCCACACACTGAAACCCTTATCGCACGCACTGAAACCTCTTCCGCACACACTGAAACACCTTACCCACACACTGAAACCCCTTCCCCTCACACTGAAACCCCTTCCGCACACACTGGAACACCTTCCCCCCACACTGAAACCCCTTCCCCACACACTGAAACCACTTCCGCACACAGTGAAACCCTTCCCCACACACTGAAACCCCTTTTTCACACACTGAAACACATCCCACACACTGAAACACCTTCCCCACACACTGAAACCCTTTCCCCACACACTGAAACACCTCCCGCACACACTGAAACACCTTCCCCACACACTGAAATCCCATCCCCACACACGGAAATACCTTCTCCAGACACTGAAACACCTTCCTCACACACTGATACCCCTTCCCCACACACTGAAACCGTTCCCCACACACAGAAGCACGTTCACCACACACTGAAACCCCTTCCCCACTCACAGAAACACCTTCCCCATACACAGAAACACCTTCCCCACGCAATGAAACACCTTCCCCACACACAGAAATCCCTGCCCCACACACTGAAACACCTTCCGCACACAATGAAACACCTTCCCAACACATAGAAACCCCTTCCCCACACAATGAGACACCTTCCGCTCAAACTGAAACCCCTTCCCCACACACTGAAACTCCTTCCCCACACACTGAAACACCTTCCACACACACAGAAACACCTTCCCCACACACTGAAACACCTTCCGCACACACTGAAACCCCTTCCAAACACAGTGAAACTCTTCCCCACACACTGAAACCCCTTCCCCACACACTGAAACACCTTCCCCACACACTGAAACCCCTTCCCCACACACTGAAACACCTTCCCCACACACTGAAACCCCTTCCCCACACACTGAAACACATCCCCACACACTGAAACCCCTTCCCCACACACTGAAACCCCTTCCCCACACACTCAAAACCCTTCCCCACACACTGAAACCCTTCCCCACACTCTGAAACACATTCCCCACTCACTGAAACCCCTTCCCCACACACTGAAACAATTACCCAAACTCTGAAACCCCATCCCCACACACTGAAACACCTTCCCCACTCACTTAAACACCTTCCCCACACACTGAAACCCATCCCCACACACTGAAACACCCTGCCCACACACTGAAACCCCTTCCGCACACATTGAAGTCCAACCACACACACTGAAACCCATCCCCACACACTGAAACCCCTTCCGCACACACTGAAACACCATCCCCACACACTGAAACCCTTCCCCACACAGTGAAATCCCTTCCGCAAACACTGAAACCCCTTCCCCACACACTGAAACCCATTCCCCACTCACTGAAACACCGTCCCCACACACTGTAACCCTTCCCCACACACTGAAACACTTCGCCAAACACTGAAACCCCTTCACTGCACAATGAAACCCCTTCCCCACACACTGAAACCCCTTCCCCACACACTGAAACCCTTCACCACACACTGAAACCCCTTCCCCACACACTGAAACACCTTCCCCACACACTGAAACCCTTCCCCACACACTGAAACCCTTCCCCACACTCTGAAAGCGCTTCCCCACATACTGAAACCCCTTCCCCACACACTGAAACACCTTCCCCACACACTGAAACCCTTCCCCACACACTGAGACACCTTCCCCTCACACTGAAACACCTTCCCCACACACTGAAACCCCTTCTGCACTATTTGTAACCCATCCCCACACACTGAAACCCAACCCCACACACTGAAATCACTTCCTCTCACTCTGAAACCCTTCCCCACACACTGAAACCCCTTCCCCACAAACTGAAAATCATCCCCGCACACTGAAACCCTTTCCCCACACACTGAAACACATCCACACACACTGAAACACCTTCCCCACAGACTGAAACCCCTTCCGCAAACACTGAAACACAATCCCCACACACTGAAACCCTTTCGCCACACACTGAAACACCTTCCGCACACACTGAAACTCCTTGCGAACACACTGAAACACCTTCCCCACACACTGAAATCCCTTCCCCACACACTGAAATCTTTCCCCACAAAATGAAACACATCCCCACACATTGAAACTCATTCCCACACACAGAAACACCTTCCCCACACACTGAAACCCCTTCCCTACACACTGAAACACCTTCCCCACACACTGAAACCCCTTCCCCACACACTGAAACCCCTTCTGCACACACTGAAACCCATCCCCACACACTGAAACCCCACACCCACACACTGAAACCCCTTCCCCACACACTGAAACCCCTTCCCCACACACTGAAACACATCCCCATGCACTGAAACACCTTCCCCACACACTGAAACCCCTTCTGCACAAATTGTAACCCATCCCCACACACTGAAACCCAACCCCACACACTGAAATCACTTCCTCTCACTCTGAAACTCTTCCCCACACAATGAAAATCCTTCCCCACCCACTGAGGCACATCCCCACACACAGAAACCCCTTCCCCACACACTGAAACCCCATCCCCACACACTGAAACCCTTCCCCAGACACTGAATCCCATTCCTCACACACTGATACCCCTTCCCCACAAACTGAAACCCTTCACCAAAAACTGAAACCATTCCCCTCACAGTGAAACCCCTTTCCCACACACTGAAACCCCTTCCCCACACACTGAAACCGTTCCCCAAACACTGATACCCATTCACCACACTCTGAAACACATTGCCCACACACTGAAAACCTTCCAAAGACACTGAAGCACATTCCCCACACACTGAAACCCCTTCCCCACACAAAGAAACCCCTTCCCCACATACTGAAACGCCTTCCGCTCTGACTGAAATCCCTTCTGCACACACTGAAACACCTTCCCCACACACTGAAACCCCTTCCGCACACACTGAAGCCCTGCCCCACACACAGAAACACCTTCCCCACACACTGAAAGTCCTTCCGCACACACTGAAACAAATCCCCACACACTGAAACCCCTTCACCACACACTGAAACCCCTTCCCCACACACTGAAACACCTTCCCCACACACTGAAACCCTTCCCCACACACTGAAAACCTTCCCCACACTCTGAAACCGCTTCCCCACATACTGAAATCCCTTCCGCACATGCTGAAACACCTTCCACACACACTGAAACTCCTTCCCCACACACTGAAACCCCTTCCACACACACTCAAACCCTTCCCCACACACTGAAACCCCTTCCGCACACACTGAAACCCATCCCCACACACTGAAACCCCACACCATCACACTGAAACCCCTTCCCCACACACTGAAACCCCTTACCCAAACACTGAAACACATCCCCACACACTGAAATAACTTCCCCACACACTGAAACCCATTCCACACACATTGTAACCCATACCCACGCACTGAAACACCTTCCCCACACACTTAAACACCTTCCCCACACACTGAAACCCATCCCCACACACTGAAACACCTTGCCCACACACTGAAACCCCTTCCGCACACATTGAAGTCCATCCCCACACACTGAAACCCATCCCCACACACTGAAACCCCTTCACAACACAATGAACCCCTTACCCACACACTGAAACTCCACCCCACACACAGAAACACCTTCCCCACATACTGATACCCCTTCCGCACACACTGACACCCATCCCCACACACTGAAACCCCTACCCCACACACTGAAACACCTTCCCCACACACTGAAACATCTTCCCCACACACTGAAACCCCTTCCCCACACACTGAAACCCCTTCCGCACACACTGAAACACCTTCCCCACACACTGAAACCCCTTCCCCACACACTGAACACCTTATCGCACACACTGAAACCTCTTCCGCACACACTGAAACACCTTCCCCACACACTGAAACCCTTCCCCACACACTGAAACCACTTCCGCACACACTGAAACAGTTCCCCACACACTGAAACCCCTTCCCCACACACTGAAACCCCGTCCCCACACACTGAAAACCCTTCCGCACACACTGTAACACCTTCCCCACACACTGAAACCCCTTCTCCACACACTGAAACCCTTATCGCACGCACTGAAACCTCTTCCGCACACACTGAAACACCTTACCCACACACTGAAACCCCTTCCCCTCACACTGAAACCCCTTCCGCACACACTGGAACACCTTCCCCCCACACTGAAACCCCTTCCCCACACACTGAAACCACTTCCGCACACAGTGAAACCCTTCCCCACACACTGAAACCCCTTTTTCACACACTGAAACACATCCCACACACTGAAACACCTTCCCCACACACTGAAACCCTTTCCCCACACACTGAAACACCTCCCGCACACACTGAAACCCTTTCCCCACACACTGAAACACCTCCCGCACACACTGAAACACCTTCCCCACACACTGAAATCCCATCCCCACACACGGAAATACCTTCTCCAGACACTGAAACACCTTCCTCACACACTGATACCCCTTCCCCACACACTGAAACCGTTCCCCACACACAGAAGCACGTTCACCACACACTGAAACCCCTTCCCCACTCACAGAAACACCTTCCCCATACACAGAAACACCTTCCCCACGCAATGAAACACCTTCCCCACACACAGAAATCCCTGCCCCACACACTGAAACACCTTCCGCACACAATGAAACACCTTCCCAACACATAGAAACCCCTTCCCCACACAATGAGACACCTTCCGCTCAAACTGAAACCCCTTCCCCACACACTGAAACTCCTTCCCCACACACTGAAACACCTTCCACACACACAGAAACACCTTCCCCACACACTGAAACACCTTCCGCACACACTGAAACCCCTTCCAAACACAGTGAAACTCTTCCCCACACACTGAAACCCCTTCCCCACACACTGAAACACCTTCCCCACACACTGAAACCCCTTCCCCACACACTGAAACACCTTCCCCACACACTGAAACCCCTTCCCCACACACTGAAACACATCCCCACACACTGAAACCCCTTCCCCACACACTGAAACCCCTTCCCCACACACTCAAAACCCTTCCCCACACACTGAAACCCTTCCCCACACTCTGAAACACATTCCCCACTCACTGAAACCCCTTCCCCACACACTGAAACAATTACCCAAACTCTGAAACCCCATCCCCACACACTGAAACACCTTCCCCACTCACTTAAACACCTTCCCCACACACTGAAACCCATCCCCACACACTGAAACACCCTGCCCACACACTGAAACCCCTTCCGCACACATTGAAGTCCAACCACACACACTGAAACCCATCCCCACACACTGAAACCCCTTCCGCACACACTGAAACACCATCCCCACACACTGAAACCCTTCCCCACACAGTGAAATCCCTTCCGCAAACACTGAAACCCCTTCCCCACACACTGAAACCCATTCCCCACTCACTGAAACACCGTCCCCACACACTGTAACCCTTCCCCACACACTGAAACACTTCGCCAAACACTGAAACCCCTTCACTGCACAATGAAACCCCTTCCCCACACACTGAAACCCCTTCCCCACACACTGAAACCCTTCACCACACACTGAAACCCCTTCCCCACACACTGAAACACCTTCCCCACACACTGAAACCCTTCCCCACACACTGAAACCCTTCCCCACACTCTGAAAGCGCTTCCCCACATACTGAAACCCCTTCCCCACACACTGAAACACCTTCCCCACACACTGAAACCCTTCCCCACACACTGAGACACCTTCCCCTCACACTGAAACACCTTCCCCACACACTGAAACCCCTTCTGCACTATTTGTAACCCATCCCCACACACTGAAACCCAACCCCACACACTGAAATCACTTCCTCTCACTCTGAAACCCTTCCCCACACACTGAAACCCCTTCCCCACAAACTGAAAATCATCCCCGCACACTGAAACCCTTTCCCCACACACTGAAACACATCCACACACACTGAAACACCTTCCCCACAGACTGAAACCCCTTCCGCAAACACTGAAACACAATCCCCACACACTGAAACCCTTTCACCACACACTGAAACACCTTCCGCACACACTGAAACTCCTTGCGAACACACTGAAACACCTTCCCCACACACTGAAATCCCTTCCCCACACACTGAAATCTTTCCCCACAAAATGAAACACATCCCCACACATTGAAACTCATTCCCACACACAGAAACACCTTCCCCACACACTGAAACCCCTTCCCTACACACTGAAACACCTTCCCCACACACTGAAACCCCTTCCCCACACACTGAAACCCCTTCTGCACACACTGAAACCCATCCCCACACACTGAAACCCCACACCCACACACTGAAACCCCTTCCCCACACACTGAAACCCCTTCCCCACACACTGAAACACATCCCCATGCACTGAAACACCTTCCCCACACACTGAAACCCCTTCTGCACAAATTGTAACCCATCCCCACACACTGAAACCCAACCCCACACACTGAAATCACTTCCTCTCACTCTGAAACTCTTCCCCACACAATGAAAATCCTTCCCCACCCACTGAGGCACATCCCCACACACAGAAACCCCTTCCCCACACACTGAAACCCCATCCCCACACACTGAAACCCTTCCCCAGACACTGAATCCCCTTCCTCACACACTGATACCCCTTCCCCACAAACTGAAACCCTTCACCAAAAACTGAAACCATTCCCCTCACAGTGAAACCCCTTTCCCACACACTGAAACCCCTTCCCCACACACTGAAACCGTTCCCCAAACACTGATACCCATTCACCACACTCTGAAACACATTGCCCACACACTGAAAACCTTCCAAAGACACTGAAGCACATTCCCCACACACTGAAACCCCTTCCCCACACAAAGAAACCCCTTCCCCACATACTGAAACGCCTTCCGCTCTGACTGAAATCCCTTCTGCACACACTGAAACACCTTCCCCACACACTGAAACCCCTTCCGCACACACTGAAGCCCTGCCCCACACACAGAAACACCTTCCCCACACACTGAAAGCCCTTCCGCACACACTGAAACAAATCCCCACACACTGAAACCCCTTCACCACACACTGAAACCCCTTCCCCACACACTGAAACACCTTCCCCACACACTGAAACCCTTCCCCACACACTGAAAACCTTCCCCACACTCTGAAACCGCTTCCCCACATACTGAAATCCCTTCCGCACATGCTGAAACACCTTCCACACACACTGAAACTCCTTCCCCACACACTGAAACCCCTTCCACACACACTCAAACCCTTCCCCACACACTGAAACCCCTTCCGCACACACTGAAACCCATCCCCACACACTGAAACCCCACACCATCACACTGAAACCCCTTCCCCACACACTGAAACCCCTTACCCAAACACTGAAACACATCCCCACACACTGAAATAACTTCCCCACACACTGAAACCCATTCCACACACATTGTAACCCATACCCACGCACTGAAACACCTTCCCCACACACTTAAACACCTTCCCCACACACTGAAACCCATCCCCACACACTGAAACACCTTGCCCACACACTGAAACCCCTTCCGCACACATTGAAGTCCATCCCCACACACTGAAACCCATCCCCACACACTGAAACCCCTTCACAACACAATGAACCCCTTACCCACACACTGAAACTCCACCCCACACACAGAAACACCTTCCCCACATACTGATACCCCTTCCGCACACACTGACACCCATCCCCACACACTGAAACCCCTACCCCACACACTGAAACACCTTCCCCACACACTGAAACATCTTCCCCACACACTGAAACCCCTTCCCCACACACTGAAACCCCTTCCGCACACACTGAAACACCTTCCCCACACACTGAAACCCCTTCCCCACACACTGAACACCTTATCGCACACACTGAAACCTCTTCCGCACACACTGAAACACCTTCCCCACACACTGAAACCTCTTCCCCACACACTGAAACCCCTTCCGCACACACTGAAACACATTCCCCACACACTGAAACCCCTTCCCCACACACTGAAACCACTTCCGCACACAGTGAAACCCTTCCCCACACACTGAAACCACTTCCTCACACACTGAAACACATCCCCACACACTGAAACCCCTTGCCCACACACTGAAACACCTTCCCCACACACTCAAAACCCTTCCCCACACAATGAAACCCTTCCCCACACTCTGAAACACATTCCCCACACACTGAACCAATTACCCAAACTCTGAAACCCCTTCCCCACACACTGAGACACCTTCCCCACACAGTTAAACGCCTTCCCCACACACTGAAACCCATCCCCACACACTGAAACACCTTGCCCACACACTGAAACCCCTTCCGCACACATTGAAGTCCATCCCCACACACTGAAACCCATCCCCACACACTGAAACCCCTTTCGCACACACTGAAACACCATCCCCACACACTGAAACCCTTCCCCACACAGTGAAACCCCTTCCGCAAACACTGAATCCCTTCCCCACACACTGAAACCCATTCCCCACTCACTGAAACACCGTCCCCACACACTGTAACCCTTCCTCACAAACTGAAACACTTCCCCACACACTGAAACCCCTACCCAGCACACTGAAACCCCTTCCCCACACACTGAAACCCCTTCACCACACACTGAAACCCATCCCCACACACTGAAACCCCTTCCCCACACACTGAAACACCTTCCCCACACACTGAAACCCTTCCCCACACACTGAAACCCTTCCCCACACTCTGACACCGCTTCCCCACATACTGAAATCCCTTCCGCACATGCTGAAACACCTTCCACACACACTGAAACTCCTTCCCCACACACTGAAACCCCTTCCACAAACACTCAAACACTTCCCCACACACTGAAACCCCTTCCGCACACACTGAAACCCATCCCCACACACTGAAACCCCACACCCTCACACTGAAACCCCTTCTCCACACACTGAAACCCCTTACCCAAACACTGAAACACATCCCCACACACTGAAATACCTTCCCCACACACTGAAACCCATTCCGCACACATTGTAACCCATACCCACGCACTGAAACACCTTCCCCACACACTTAAACACCTTCCCCACACACTGAAACCCATCCCCACACACTGAAACACCTTGCCCACACACTGAAACCCCTTCCGCACACATTGATGTCCATCCCCACACACTGAAACCCATCCCCACACACTGAAACCCCTTCACCACACAATGAACCCCCTTCCCCACACACTGAAACTCCACCCCACACACAGAAACACCTTCCCCACATACTGATACCCCTTCCGCACACACTGACACCCATCCCCACACACTGAAATCCATCCCCACAGACTGAAACCCATCCCCACACACTGAAACCCCTTCCCCACACACTGAAACACCTTCCCCACACACTGAAACATCTTCCCCACACACTGAAACCCCTTCCCCAACCACTGAAACACCTCCTGCACACACTGAAACCCCTTCCCCACAGACTGAAATCCCTTCCCCACACACTGAAATACCTTCATCAGACACTGAAACACCTTCCTCACACACTGATACCCCTTCCCCACACACTGAAACCGTTCCCCACACACTGAAACATGTTCTCCACACACTGAAACCCCTTCCCCACACACTGAAACACCTTCCCCATACACTGAAAAACCTTCCCCACACACTGAAACCCCTTCCGCACACACTGAAACACCATCCCCACACACTGAAACCCTTCCCCACACAGTGAAACCCCTTCCGCAAACACTGAAACCCTTCCCCACACACTGAAACCCATTCCCCACTCACTGAAACACCGTCCCCACACACTGTAACCCTTCCCCACACACAGAAACCCAGCCCCACACACAGAAACCCATCCCCACACACTGAAACCCATCCCCACACACTGAACCAACTTCCCCACACACTGAAATCTTTCCCCACAAAATGAAACACATCCCCACACATTGAAACTCATCCCCTCACACAGAAACACCTTCCCCACACACTGAAACCCCTTCCCTACACACTGAAACACCTTCCCCACACACTGAAACCCCTTCCCCACACACTGAAACCCCTTCCCCACATACTGAAACACCTTCCCCACACACTGAAACCCCTTCTGCACACACTGAAACCCTTCCCCACACACTGAAACTCCGCACCCACCCACTGAAACCCCTTCCCCACACACTGAAACCCCTTCCCCACACACTGAAACACATCCCCATACACTGAAACACCTTCCCCACACACTGAAACCCCTTCTGCACACTTTGTAACCCTTCCCCACACACTGAAACCCAACCCCACACACTGAAACCACTTCCTCTCACTCTGAAACCCTTCCCCACACACTGAAAACCCTTCCTCAAACACTGAAGCACATCCCCACACACTGAAACCCCTTCCCCACACACTGAAAATCATCCCCGCACACTGCAACCCTTTCCCCACACACTGAAACACATCCACACACACTGAAACACCTTCCCCACAGACTGAAACCCGTTCCGCAAACACTGAAACACAATCCCCACACACTGAAACCCTTTCCCCACACACTGAAACACCTTCCGCACACACTGAAACTCCTTGTGCACACACTGAAACACCTTCCCCACACACTGAAATCCCTTACCCACACACTGAAATCTTTCCCCACAAAATGAAACACATCCCCACACATTGAACCTCATTCCCACACACAGAAACACCGTCCCCACACACTGAAATCCCTTCCCTACACACTGAAACACCTTCCCACACACTGAAACCCCTTCCCCACACACTGAAACCGCTTCCCCACATACTGAAACACCTTCCCCACACACTGAAACCCCTTCTGCACACACTGAAACCCATCCCCACACACTGAAACCCCACACCCACACACTGAAACCCCTTCCCCACACACTGAAACCCCTTCCCCACACACTGAAACACATCCCCATACACTGAAACACCTTCCCCACACACTGAAATCCCTTCTGCACAATTTGTAACCCATCCCCACACACTGAAATCACTTCCTCTCACTCTGAAACCCTTCCCCACACACTGAAACCCCTTCCCCACAAACTGAAAATCATCCCCCCACACTGAAACCCTTTCCCCACACACTGAAACACATCCACACACACTGAAACACCTTCCCCACAGACTGAAACCCCTTCCGCAAACACTGAAACACAATCCCCACTTACTGAAACCCTTTCCCCACACACTGAAACACCTTCCGCACACACTGAAACTCCTTGCGCACACACTGAAACACCTTCCCCACACACTGAAATCCCTTCCCCACACACTGAAATCTTTCCCCACAAAATGAAACACATCCCCACACATTGAAACTCATTCCCACACACAGAAACACCTTCCCCACACACTGAAACCCCTTCCCTACACACTGAAACACCTTCCCCACACACTGAAACCCCTTCCCCACACACTGAAACCCCTTCCCCACACACTGAAACCCCTTCTGCACACACTGAAACCCATCCCCACACACTGAAACCCCTTCCCCACACACTGAAACCCCTTCCCCACACACTGAAACACATCCCCATACACTGAAACACCTTCCCCACACACTGAAACCCCTTCTGCACAAATTGTAACCCATCCCCACACACTGAAACCCAGCCCCACACACTGAAATCACTTCCTCTCACTCTGAAACCCTTCCCCACACAATGAAAACCCTTCCCCACTCACTGAAGCACATCCCCACACACTGAAACCCCTTCCCCACACACTGAAACCCCATCCCCACACACTGAAACCCTTCACCAAAAACTGAAACCCTTCCCCTCACACTGAAACCCCTTTCCCACACACTGAAACCCCTTCCCCACACACTGAAACCGTTCCCCAAACACTGATACCCATTCACCACACACTGAAACACATTGCCCACACACTGAAACCCCTTCCCCACACAAAGAAACCCCTTCCCCACACACTGAAACGCCTTCCGCTCTGACTGAAACCCCTTCTGCACACACTGAAACACCTTCGCCACACACTGAAACCCCATCCCCACAACACTGAAACCCCTTCCACACATACCGAAACACCTTCCCCACACACTGAAACCCCTTCTGCACACACTGAAGCCCTGCCCCACACACAGAAACACCTTCCCCACACACTGAAACTCATCCCCACACACTGAAAGCCCTTCCGCACACACTGAAACAAATCCCCACACACTGAAACCCCTTCCCCACACACTGAAACACCTTCCCCACAAACTGAAACTCCTTCCCCACACACTGAAACCCATTCTGCACGCAGTGAAACCCTTCCCCACACACTCAAACCCCTCCCCCACACACTGAAAACCCTTCCGCACACACTGTTAACACCTTCCCCACACACTGAAACCCCTTCCCCACACACTGAAACCCTTATCGCACACAATGAAACCTCTTCCGCACACACTGAAACACCTTCCCCACACACTGAAACCCCTTCCCCACACACTGAAACCCCTTCCGCACACGCTGAAACCCCTTCCGCACACACAGAACACCTTCCCCACACACTGAAACCCCCTTCCCCACACACTGAAACCACACCCGCACACAGTGAAACACTTCCACACACACTGAAACCCCTTCCTCACACACTGAAACACATCCCCACACACTGAAACCCCTTCCCCACACACTGAAACCCCTTCCCCACACACTCAAAACCCTTCCCCACGCACTGAAACCCGTCTCCACACTCTGAAACACATTCCCCACTCACTGAAACCCCTTCCCCACACACTGAAACAATTACCCAAACTCTGAAACCACTTCCCCACACACTGAAACACCTTCCAGACACACTTAAACACCTTCCCCACACACTGGAACCCATCCCCACACACTGAAACATCCTGCCCACACACTGAAACCCCTTCCGCACACATTGAAGTCCATCCACACACACTGAAACCCATCCCCACACACTGAAACCCCTTCCGCACACACTGAAACACCATCCCCACACACTGAAACCCTTCCCCACACAGTGAAATCCCTTCCGCAAACACTGAAACCCGTTCCCCACACACTGAAACCCATTCCCCACTCACTGAAACACCGTCCCCACACACTGTAACCCTTCCCCACACACTGAAACACTTCCCCAAACACTGAAACCCCTTCACTGCACGCTGAAACCCCTACCCCACACACTGAAACCCCTTCCCCACACACTGAATCCCTTCACCACACACTGAAACCCCTTCCCCACACACTGAAACCCCTTCCCCACACACTGAAACCCTTCCCCACACACTGAAACCCTTCCCCACACTCTGAAACCGCTTCCCCACATACTGAAACCCCTTCCCCACACACTGAAACACCTTCCCCACACACTGAAACCCTTCCCCACACACTGAAACACCTCAACCACACACTGAAACACCTTCCCCACACACTGAAACCCCTTCTGCACAATTTGTAACACATCCCCACACACTGAAACCCAACCCCACACACTGAAATCACTTCCTCTCACTCTGAAACCCTTCCCCACACACTGAAACCCCTTCCCCACAAACTGAAAATCTTCCCCGCACACTGAAACCCTTTCCCCACACACTGAAACACATCCACACACACTGAAACACCTTCCCCACAGACTGAAACCCCTTCCGCAAACACTGAAACACAATCCCCACACACTGAAACCCTTTCCCCACACACTGAAACACCTTCCGCACACACTGAAACTCCTTGCGCACACACTGAAACACCTTCCCCACACACTGAAATCCCTTCCCCACACACTGAAATCTTTCCCCACAAAATGAAACCCATCCCCACTCATTGAAACTCATTCCCACACACAGAAACACCTTCCCCACACACTGAAACCCCTTCCCTACAAACTGAAACACCTTCCCCACACACTGAAACCCCTTCCCCACACACTGAAACCTCTTCCCCACATACTGAAACACCTTCCCCACACACTGAAACCCCTTCTGCACACACTGAAACCCATCCCCACACACTGAAACCCCACACTCACACACTGAAACCCCTTCCCCACACATTGAAACCCCTTCCCCACACACTGAAACACATCCCCATACACTGAAACACCTTCCCCACACACTGAAACCCCTTCTGCACAAATTGTAACCCATCCCCACACACTGAAACCCAACCCCACACACTGAAATCACTTCCTCTCACTCTGAAACCCTTCCCCACACAATGAAAACCCTTCCCCACTCACTGAAGCACATCCCCACACACTGAAACCCCTTCCCCACACACTGAAACCCCATCCCCACACACTGAAACCCTTCCCCAGACACTGAATCCCCTTCCTCACACACTGATACCCCTTCCCCACACACTGAAACCCTTCCCCAAAAACTGAAACCCTTCCCCTCACACTGAAACCCCTTTCCCACACACTGAAACCCCTTCCCCACACACTGAAACCGTTCCCCAAACACTGATACCCATTCACCACACACTGAAACACATTGCCCACACACTGAAAACCTTCCAAAGACACTGAAGCACATTCCCCACACACTGAAACCCCTTCCCCACACAAAGAAACCCCTTCCCCACATACTGAAACGCCTTCCGCTCTGACTGAAACCCCTTCTGCACACACTGAAACACCTTCCCCACACACTGAAACCCCTTCCAGCCATACCGAAACACCTTCCCCACACACTGAAACCCCTTCCGCATACACTGAAGCCCTGCCCCACACACAGAAACACCTTCCCCACACACTGAAACTCATCCCCACACACTGAAAGCCCTTCCGCACACACTGAAACAAATCCCCACACACTGAAACCCCTTCCCCACACACTGAAACGCCTTCCCAACAAACTGAAACTCCTTCCCCACACATTGAAACCCATTCTGCACGCAGCAAAACCCTTCCCCACACACTCAAACCCCTTCCCCACACACTGAAAACCCTTCCGCACACACTGTAACACCTTCCCCACACACTGAAACCCTTCACCACACACTGAAACCCCTTCCCCACACACTGAAACACCTTCCCCACACACTGAAACCCTTCCCCACACACTGAAACCCTTCCCCACACTCTGAAACCGCTTCCCCACATACTGAAACCCCTTCCCCACACACTGAAACACCTTCCCCACACACTGAAACCCTTCCCCACACACTGAAACACCTTCCCCACACACTGAAACACCTTCCCCACACACTGAAACCCCTTCTGCACAATTTGTAACCCATCCCCACACAATGAAACCCAACCCCACACACTGAAATCACTTCCTCTCACTCTGAAACCCTTCCCCACACACTGAAACCCCTTCCCCACAAACTGAAAATCATCCCCGCACACTGAAACCCTTTCCCCACACACTGAAACACATCCACACACACTGAAACACCTTCCCCACAGACTAAAACCCCTTCCGCAAACACTGAAACACAATCCCCACGCACTGAAACCCTTTCCCCACACACTGAAACACCTTCCGCACACACTGAAACTCCTTGTGCACACACTGAATCACCTTCCCCACACACTGAAATCCCTTCCCCACCCACTGAAATCTTTCGCCACTAAATGAAACACATCCCCACACATTGAAACTCATTCCCACACACAGAAACACCTTCCCCACACACTGAAACCCCTTCCCTACACACTGAAACACCTTCCCCACACACTGAAACCCCTTCCCCACACACCGAAACCTCTTCCCCACATACTGAAACACCTTCCCCACACACTGAAACCCCTTCTGCACACACTGAAACCCATCCCCACACACTGAAACCCCACACCCACACACTTTAACCCCTTCCCCACACACTGAAACCCCTTCTGAACAAATTGTAACCCATCCCCACACACTGAAACCCAACCCCACACACTGAAATCACTTCCTCTCACTCTGAAACCCATCCCCACACACTGAAACCCCTTCCCCACGCACTGAAACCCCTTCCCCACACACTGAAACACATCCCCATACACTGAAACACCTTCCACACACACTGAAACCCCTTCTGCACAAATTGTAACCCATCCCCACACACTGAAACCCAACCCCACACGCTGAAATTACTTCCTCTCACTCTGAAACACTTCCCCACACAATGAAAACCCTTCCCCACTCACTGAAGCACATCCCCACACACTGAAATCCCTTCCCCATACACTGAAACCCCATCCCCACACACTGAAACCCTTCCCCAGACACTGAATCCCCTTCCTCACACACTGATACCCCTTCCCCACACACTGAAACCCTTCACCAAAAACTGAAACCCTTCCCCTCACACTGAAACCCCTTTCCCACACACTGAAACCCCTTCCCCACAGACTGAAACCGTTCCCCAAACACTGATACCCATTCACCACACACTGAAACACATTGCCCACACACTGAAACACCTTCCCCACACAAAGAAACCCCTTCCCCACACACTGAAACGCCTTCCGCTCTGACTGAAACCCCTTCTGCACACACTGAATCACCTTCCCCACACACTGAAACCCCTTCCCCACAACACTGAAACCCCTTCCACACATACCAAAACACCTTCCCCACACACTGAAACCCCTTCCGCACACACTGAAGCCCTGCCCCACACACTGAAACACCTTCCCCACAAACTGAAACTCCTTCCCCACACACTGAAAACCCTTCCGCACGCACTGTAACACCTTCCCCACACACTGAAACCCCTTCCCCACACACTGAAACCCTTATCGCACACACTGAAACCTCTTCTGCACACGCTGAAACACCTTCCCCACACACTGAAACCCCTTCCCCACACACTGAAACCCCTTCCGCACACGCTGAAACACCTTCCCCACACACTGAAACCCCTTCCCCACACACTGAACCCCTTATCGCACACACTGAAACCTCTTCCGCACACACTGAAACACCTTCCCCACGCACTGAAACCTCTTCCCCACACACTGAAACCCCTTCCACACACACTGAAACACCTTCCCCACACACTGAAACCCCTTCCCCACACACTGAAACCACTTCCGCACACAGTGAAACCCTTCCTCACACACTGAAACACATCCCCACACACTGAATCCCCTTCCCCACACACTGAAACCCCTTCCCCACACACTCAAAACCCTTCCCCACACACTGAAACCCTTCCCCACACTTTGAAACACATTCCCCACTCACAGAAACCCCTTCCCCACACACTGAAACAATTACCCAAACTCTGAAACCCCTTCCCCACACACTGAAACACATTCCCCACACACTTAAACACCTTCCCCACACACTTAAACCCATCCCCACACACTGAAACACCCTGCCCACACACTGAAACCCCTTCCGCACACATTGAAGTCATTCCACACACACTGAAACCCATCCCCACACACTGAAACCCCTTCCGCACACACTGAAACACCATCCCCACACACTGAAACCCTTCCCCACACAGTGAAATCCCTTCCGCAAACACTGAAACCCCTTCCCCACACACTGAAACCCATTCCCCACTCACTGAAACACCGTCCCCACACACTGTAACCCTTCCCCACACACTGAAACACTTCCCCAAACACTGAAACCCCTTCACTGCACACTGAAACCCCTTCCCCACACACTGAAACCCCTTCCGCACACACTGAAACCCTTCACCACACACTGAAACCCCTTCCCCACACACTGAAACCCTTCCCCGCACACTGAAACCCTTCCCCACACTCTGAAACCGCTTCCCCACATACTGAAACCCCTTCCCCACACACTGAAACACCTTCCCCACACACTGAAACCCTTCCCCACACACTGAAACACCTTCCCCACACACTGAAACACCTTCCCCACACACTGAAACCCCTTCTGCACAATTTGTAACCCATCCCCACACACTGAAACCCAACCCCACACACTGATATCACTTCCTCTCACTCTGAAACCCTTCCCCACACACTGAAACCCCTTCCCCACAAACTGAAAATCATCCCCGCACACTGAAACCCTTTCCCCACACACTGCAACACATCCACACACACTGAAACACCTTCCCCACAGACTGAAACCCCTTCCGCAAACACTGAAACACAATCCCCACACACTGAAACCCTTTCCCCACACACTGAAACCCCTTCCGCACACACTGAAACTCTTTGCGCACACACTGAAACACCTTCCCCACACACTGAAATCCCTTCCCCACACACTGAAATCTTTCCCCACAAAATGAAACACATCCCCACACACTGAAACTCATTCCCACACACAGAAACACCTTCCCCACACACTGAAACCCCTTCCCTACACACTGAAACACCTTCCCCACACACTGAAACCCCTTCCCCACACAATGAAACCTCTTCCCCACATACTGAAACACCTTCCCCACACACTGAAACCCCTTCTGCACACACTGAAACCCATCCCCACACACTGAAACCCCACACCCACATACTGAAACCCCTTCCCCACACACTGAAACCCCTTCCCCACACACTGAAACACATCCCCATGCACTGAAACACCTTCCCCACACAATGAAAACCCTTCCCCACTCACTGAAGCACATCCCCACACACTGAAACCCCTTCCCCACACACTGAAACCCCATCCCCACACACTGAAACCCTTCCCCAGACACTGAATCCCCTTCCTCACACACTGATACCCCTTCCCCACACACTGAAAACCTTCACCAAAAACTGAAACCCTTCCGCCCACACTGAAACCCCTTTCCCACACACTGAAACCCCTTCCCCACACACTGAAACCGTTCCCCAAACACTGATACCCATTCACCACACACTGAAACACATTGCCCACACACTGAAATCCTTCCAAAGACACTGAAGCACATTCCCCACACACTGAAACCCCTTCCCCACACAAAGAAACCCCTTCCCCACATACTGAAATGCCTTCCGCTCTGACTGAAACCCCTTCTGCACACACTGAAACACCTTCCCCACACACTGAAACCCCTTCCCCACAACACTGAAACCCCTTCCACACATACCGAAACACCTTCCCCACACACTGAAACCCCTTCCGCACACACTGAAGCCCTGTCCCACACACGGAAACACCTTCCCCACACACTGAAACTCATCCCCACACACTGAAAGCCCTTCCGCACACACTGAAACAAATCCCCACACACTGAAACACCTTCCCCACACACTTAAACACCTTCCCCACACACTGAAACCCATCCCCACACACTGAAACACCCTGCCGACACACTGAAACCCCTTCCGCACACATTGAAGTTCATCCACACACACTGAAACCAATCCCCACACACTGAAACCCCTTCCGCACACACTGAAACACCATCCCCACACACTGAAACCCTTCCCCACACAGTGAAACCCCTTCCGCAAACACTGAAACCCCTTCTCCACACACTGAAACCCATTCCCCACTCACTGAAACACCGTCCCCACACACTGTAACCCTTCCCCACAGACGGAAACACTTCCCCAAACACTGAAACCCCTTCCCCACAACACTGAAACCCCTTCCACACATACCGAAACACCTTCCCCACACACTGAAACCCCTTCCGCACACACTGAACCCCTGCACCACACACAGAAATACCTTCCCCACACACTGAAACTCATCCCCCACACTGAAAGCCCTTCCGCACACACTGAAACAAATCCCCACACACTGAAACCCCTTCCCCACACACTGAAACACCTTCCCAACAAACTGAAACTCCTTCCCCACACACTGAAACCCATTCTGCACGCAGTGAAACCCTTCCCCACACACTCAAACCCCTTCCCCACACACTGAAAACCCTTCCGCACACACTGTAACACCTTCCCCACACACTGAAACCCTTCACCACACACTGAAACCCCTTCCCCACACACTGAAACACCTTCCCCACACACTGAAACCCTTCCCCGCACACTGAAACCCTTCCCCACACTCTGAAACCGCTTCCCCACATACTGAAACCCCTTCCCCACACACTGAAACACCTTCCCCACACACTGAAACCCTTCCCCACACACTGAAACACCTTCCCCACACACTGAAACACCTTCCCCACACACTGAAACCCCTTCTGCACAATTTGTAACCCATCCCCACACACTGAAACCCAACCCCACACACTGAAACCCTTCCCCACACACTGAAACACCTTCCCCACACACTGAAACACCTTCCCCACACACTGAAACCCCTTCTGCACAATTTGTAACCCATCCCCACACACTGAAACCCAACCCCACACACTGAAACCCCTTCCCCACAAACTGAAAATCATCCCCGCACACTGAAACCCTTTCCCCACACACTGCAACACATCCACACACACTGAAACACCTTCCCCACAGACTGAAACCCCTTCCGCAAACACTGAAACACAATCCCCACACACTGAAACCCTTTCCCCACACACTGAAACCCCTTCCGCACACACTGAAACACCTTCCCCACACACTGAAACCCATCCCCACACACTGAAACCCCTTCACCACACAATGAACCCCCTTCCCCATACACTGAAACTCCACCCCACACACAGAAACACCTTCCGCACATACTGATACCCCTTCCGCACACAATGACACCCATCCCCACACACTGAAATCCATCCCCACACACTGAAACCAATCCCCACACACTGAAACACCTTCCCCACACACTGAAACATCTTTCCCACACACTGAAACCCCTTCTCCACACACTGAAACCCCTTCCCCACACACTGAAACACCTCCCGCACACACTGAAACACCTTCCCCACACACTGAAACCCTTACCCACACTCTGAAACCGCTTCCCCACATACTGAAACCCCCTCCGCACATGCTGAAACACCTTCCACACACACTGAAACTCCTTCCCCACACACTGAAACCCCTTCCACACACACTCAAACCCTTCCCCACACACTGAAACCCCTTCCGCACACACTGAAACCCATCCCCACACACTGAAACCCCACACCCTCACACTGAAACCCCTTCCCCACGCACTGAAACCCCTTACCCAAACACTGAAACACATCCCCACACACTGAAATACCTTCCCCACACACTGAAAACCATTCCGCACACATTGTAACCCATACCCCCGCACTGAAACACCTTCCCCACACACTTAAACACCTTCCCCAGACACTGAAACCCATCCCCACACACTGAAACACCTTGCCCACACACTGAAACCCCTTCCGCACACATTGATGTCCATCCCCACACACTGAAACCCATCCCCACACACTGAAACCCCTTCACCACACAATTAACCCCCTTCCCCACACACTGAAACTCCACCCCACACACAGAAACACCTTCCCCACATACTCTTACCCCTTCCGCACACACTGACACCCATCCCCACACACTGAAATCCATCCCCACATACTGAAACCCATCCCCACACACTGAAACCCCTTCCCCACACACTGAAACACCTTCCCCACACACTGAAACATCTTCCCCACACACTGAAACCCCTTCCCCACACACTGAAACACCTCCCGCACACACTGAAACACCTTCCCCACACACTGAAATCCCTTCCCCACACACTGAAATACCTTCATCAGACACTGAAACACCTTCCTCACACACTGATACCCCTTCCCCACACACTGAAACCGTTCCCCACACACTGAAACACGTTCTCCACACACTGAAACCCCTTCCCCACACACTGAAACACCTTCCCCACACACTGAAACACCTTTCCCACACACTGAAACCCCTTCCCCACACACTGAAACACCTTCCCCACACACTGAAATCCCTTCCGCAAACACTGAAACCCTTCCCCACACACTGAAACCCATTCCCTACTCACTGAAACACCGTCCCCACACACTGTAACCCTTCCCCACACACTGAAACACTTCCCCACACACTGAAACCCCTTCCCTGCACACTGAAACTCCTTCCCCACACACTGAAGACCCTTCCACACACACTCAAACCCTTCCCCACACACTGAAACCCCTTCCGCACACACTGAAACCCATCCCCACACACTGAAACCCCTTCCGCACACACTGAAACCCATCCCCACACACTGAAACCCCACAACCTCACACTGAAACCCCTTCCCTGCACACTGAAACTCCTTCCCCACACACTGAAACCCATTCCACACACACTCAAACCCTTCCCCACACACTGAAACCCCTTCCGCACACACTGAAACCCATCCCCACACACTGAAAACCCACTCCCTCACACTGAAACCCCTTCCCCACACACTGAAAACCCTTACCCAAACACTGAAACACATCCCCACACACTGAAATACATTCCCCGCACACTGAAACCCATTCCGCACACATTGTAACCCATACCCACACACTGAAACCCATCCCCACACACTGAAACCCCTCCCCACACACTGAAACCCCTTCCCGACACACTGAAACCACTTCCACACACACTGAAACACATCCCCACACACTGAAACACCTTCCCCACACACTAAAACCCCTTCCGCACACACAGAAACCCAGCCCCACACACAGAAACCCATCCCCACACACTGAACCAACTTCCCCACACACTGAAATCTTTCCCCACAAAATGAAACACATCCCCACACATTGAAACTCATCCCCACACACAGAAACACCTTCCCCACACTCTGAAACCGCTTCCCCACATACTGAAACCCCCTCCGCACATGCTGAAACACCTTCCACACACACTCAAACCCTTCCCCACACACTGAAACCCCTTCCGCACACACTGAAACCCATCCCCACACACTGAAACCCCACACCCTCACACTGAAACCCCTTCCCCACGCACTGAAACCCCTTACCCAAACACTGAAACACATCCCCACACACTGAAATACCTTCCCCACACACTGAAACCCATTCCGCACACATTGTAACCCATACCCACGCACTGAAACACCTTCCCCACACACTTAAACACCTTCCCCACACACTGAAACCCATCCCCACACACTGAAACACCTTGCCCACACACTGAAACCCCTTCCGCACACATTGAAGTCCATCCCCACACACTGAAACCCATCCCCACACACTGAAACCCCTTCACCACACAATTAACCCCCTTCCCCACACACTGAAACTCCACCCCACACACAGAAACACCTTCCCCACATACTGATATCCCTTCCGCACACACTGACACCCATCCCCACACACTGAAATCCATCCCCACATACTGAAACCCATCCCCACACACTGAAACCCCTTCCCCACACACTGAAACACCTTCCCCACACACTGAAACATCTTCCCCACACACTGAAACCCCTTCCCCACCCACTGAAACACCTCCCGCACACACTGAAACACCTTCCCCACACACTGAAATCCCTTCCCCACACACTGGAATACCTTCATCAGACACTGAAACACCTTCCTCACACACTGATAACCCTTCCCCACACACTGAAACCGTTCCCCACACACTGAAACACGTTCTCCACACACTGAAACACGTTCCCCACACACTGAAACACCTTCCCCATACACTGAAACACCTTCCCCACACACTGAAACCCCTTCCGCACACACTGAAACACCATCCCCACACACTGAAACCCTTCCCCACACAGTGAAACCCCTTCCGCAAACACTGAAACCCTTCCCCACACACTGAAACCCAATCCCTACTCACTGAAACACCGTCCCCACACACTGTAACCCTTCCCCACACACTGAAACACTTCCCCACACACTGAATCCCCTTCCCTGCACACTGAAACTCCTTCCCCACACACTGAAGTCCCTTCCACACACACTCAAACCCTTCCCCACACACTGAAACCCCTTCCACACACACTGAAACCCATCCCCACACACTGAAACCCCTTCCGCACACACTGAAACCCATCCCCACACACTGAAACCCCACAACCTCACACTGAAACCCCTTCCCTGCACACTGAAACTCCTTCCCCACACACTGAAACCCCTTCCACACACACTCAAACCCTTCCCCACACACTGAAAACCCACACCCTCACACTGAAACCCCTTCCCCACACACTGAAACCCCTTACCCAAACACAGAAACACATCCCCGCACACTGAAATACCTTCCCCACACACTGAAACCCATTCCGCACACATTGTAACCCATACCCACGCACTGAAACCCATCCCCACACACTGAAACCCCTCCCCACACACTGAAACCCCTTCCCGACACACTGAAACCACTTCCACACACACTGAAACACATCCCCTCACACTGAAACCCCTTCCCCACACACTGAAACCCCTTACCCAAACACTGAAACACATCCCCACACACTGAAATACCTTCCCCACACACTGAAACCCATTCCGCACACATTGTAACCCATACCCACGCACTGAAACCCATCCCCACACACTGAAACCCCTCCCCACACACTGAAACCCCTTCCCGACACACTGAAACCACTTCCACACACACTGAAACACATCCCCACACACTGAAACACCTTCCCCACACACTAAAACCCCTTCCGCACACACAGAAACCCAGCCCCACACACAGAAACCCATCCCCACACACTGAAACCCATCCCCACACACTGAACCAACTTCCCCACACACTGAAATCTTTCCCCACAAAATGAAACACATCCCCACACATTGAAACTCATCCCCACACACAGAAACACCTTCCCCACACACTGAAACACCTTCCCCAAACACTGAAACCCTTCCCCACACTCTGAAACCGCTTCCCCACATACTGAAACCCCTTCCGCACATGCTGAAACACCTTCCACACACACTGAAACTCCTTCCCCACACACTGAAACCCCTTCCACACACACTCAGACCCTTCCCCACACACTGAAACCCCTTCCGCACACACTGAAACCCATCCCAACACACTGAAACCCCACACCCTCACACTGAAACCCCTTCCGCACACACTGAAACCCATCCCCACACACTGAAACCCCACAACCTCACACTGAAACCCCTTCCCTGCACACTGAAACTCCTTCCCCACACACTGAAACCCCTTCCACACACACTCAAACCCTTCCCCACACACTGAAACACATCCCCTCACACTGAAACCCCTTCCCCACACACTGAAACCCCTTACCCAAACACTGAAACACATCCCCACACACTGAAATACCTTCCCCACACACTGAAACCCATTCCGCACACATTGTAACCCATACCCACGCACTGAAACCCATCCCCACACACTGAAACCCCTCCCCACTCACTGAAACCCCTTCCCGACACACTGAAACCACTTCCACACACACTGAAACACATCCCCACACACAGAAACCCATCCCCACACACTGAAACCCATCCCCACACACTGAACCAACTTCCCCACACACTGAAATCTTTCCCCACAAAATGAAACACATCCCCACACATTGAAACTCATCCCCACACACAGAAACACCTTCCCCACACACTGAAACCCCTTCCCCAAACACTGAAGCCCTTCCCCACACTCTGAAACCGCTCCCCACATACTGAAACCCCTTCCGCACATGCTGAAACACCTTCCACACACACTGAAACTCCTTCCCCACACACTGAAACCCCTTCCACACACACTCAGACCCTTCCCCACACACTGAAACCCCTTCCGCACACACTGAAACCCATCCCAACACACTGAAACCCCACACCCTCACACTGAAACCCCTTCCCCACACACTGAAACCCCATACCCAAACACTGAAACACATCCCCACACACTGAAATACCTTCCCCACACACTGAAACCCATTCCGCACACATTGTAACCCATACCCACGCACTGAAACACCTTCCCCACACACTTAAACACCTTCCCCACACACTGAAACCCATCCCCACACACTCAAACACCTTGCCCACACACTGAAACCCCTTCCGCACACATTGAAGTCCATCCCCACACACTGAAACCCATCCCCACACACTGAAACCCCTTCACCACACAATTAACCCCCTTCCCCACACACTGAAACTCCACCCCACACACAGAAACACCTTCCCCACATTCTGATACCCCTTCCGCACACAGTGACACCCATCCCCACACACTGAAATCCATCCCCACACACTGAAACCCATCCCCACACACTGAAACCCCTTCCCCACACACTGAAACACCTTCCCCACACACTGAAACATCTTCCCCACACACTGAAACCCCTTCCCCACACACTGAAACACCTCCCGCACACACTGAAACACCTTCCCCACACACTGAAATCCCTTCCCCACACACTGAAATACCTTCATCAGACACTGAAACACCTTCCTCACACACTGATACCCCTTCCCCACACACTGAAACCGTTCCCCACACACTGAAACACGTTCTCCACACACTGAAACCCCTTCCCCACACACTGAAACACCTTCCCCATCCACTGAAACACCTTCCCCACACACTGAAACTGCTTCCGCACACACTGAAACACCATCCCCACACACTGAAACCCTTCCCCACACAGTGAAACCCCTTCCGCAAACACTGAAACCCTTCCCCACACACTGAAACCCATTCCCTACTCACTGAAACACCGTCCCCACACACTGTAACCCTTCCCCACACACTGAAACACTTCCCCACACACTGAAACCCCTTCCCTGCACACTGAAACCCCTTCCCCACACACTGAAGCTCCTTCCACACACACTCAAACCCTTCCCCACACACTGAAACCCCTTCCGCACATATTGAAGTCCATCCCCACACACTGAAACCCATCCCCACACACTGAAACCCCTTCACAACACAATGAACCCCCTTCCCCACACACTGAAACTCCACCCCACACACAGAAACACCTTCCCCACATACTGATACCCCTTCCGCACACACTGACACCCATCCCCACACACTGAAATCCATCCCCACACACTGAAACCCATCCCCACACACTGAAACACCTTCCCCACACACTGAAACATCTTCCCCACACACTGAAACCCCTTCTCCACACACTGAAACCCCTTCCCCACACACTGAAACACCTCCCGCACACACTGAAACCCTTTCCCCACACACTGAAACAGCTTCCCCACACACTGAAACATCTTCCCCACACACTGAAACCCCTTCCCCACACACTGAAACACCTCCCGCACACACTGAAACACCTTCCCCACACACTGAAATCCCTTCCCCACACACTGAAATACCTTCATCAGACACTGAAACACCTTCCTCACACACTGATACCCCTTCCCCACACACTGAAACCGTTCCCCACACACTGAAACACGTTCTCCACACACTGAAACCCCTTCCCCACACACTGAAACACCTTCCCCATACACTGAAACACCTTCCCCACACACTGAAACCCCTTCCGCACACACTGAAACACCATCCCCACACACTGAAACCCTTCCCCACACAGTGAAACCCCTTCCGCAAACACTGAAACCCTTCCCCACACACTGAAACCAAATCCCTACTCACTGAAACACCGTCCCCACACACTGTAACCCTTCCCCACACACTGAAACACTTCCCCACACACTGAAACCCCTTCCCTGCACACTGAAACTCCTTCCCCACACACTGAAGACCCTTCCACACACACTCAAACCCTTCGCCACACACTGAAACCCCTTCCGCACACACTGAAACCCATCCCCACACACTGAAACCCCTTCCGCACACACTGAAACCCATCCCCACACACTGAAACCCCACAACCTCACACTGAAACCCCTTCCCTGCACACTGAAACTCCTTCCCCACACACTGAAACCCCTTCCACACACACTCAAACCCTTCCCCACACACTGAAACCCCTTCCGCACACACTGAAACCCATCCCCACACACTGAAAACCCACACCCTCACACTGAAACCCCTTCCCCACACACTGAAACCCCTTACCCAAACACTGAAACACATCCTCACACACTGAAATACCTTCCCCGCACACTGAAACCCATTCCGCACAAATTGTAACCCATACCCACGCACTGAAACCCATCCCCACACACTGAAACCCCTCCCCACACACTGAAACCCCTACCCGACACACTGAAATCACTTCCACACACACTGAAACACATCCCCACACACTGAAACACCTTCCCCACACACTGAAACCCCTTCCCCAAACACTGAAACCCTTCCCCACACTCTGAAACCGCTCCCCACATACTGAAACCCCTTCCGCACATGCTGAAACACCTTCCACACACACTGAAACTCCTTCCCCACACACTGAAACCCCTTCCACACACACTCAGACCCTTCCCCACACACTGAAACCCCTTCCGCACACACTGAAACCCATCCCAACACACTGAAACCCCACACCCTCACACTGAAACCCCTTCCCCACACACTGAAACCCCATACCCAAACACTGAAACACATCCCCACACACTGAAATACCTTCCCCACACACTGAAACCCATTCCGCACACATTGTAACCCATACCCACGCACTGAAACACCTTCCCCACACACTTAAACACCTTCCCCACACACTGAAACCCATCCCCACACACTCAAACACCTTGCCCACACACTGAAACCCCTTCCGCACACATTGAAGTCCATCCCCACACACTGAAACCCATCCCCACACACTGAAACCCCTTCACCACACAATTCACCCCCTTCCCCACACACTGAAACTCCACCCCACACACAGAAACACCTTCCCCACATTCTGATACCCCTTCCGCACACAGTGACACCCATCCCCACACACTGAAATCCATCCCCACACACTGAAACCCATCCCCACACACTGAAACCCCTTCCCCACACACTGAAACACCTTCCCCACACACTGAAACATCTTCCCCACACACTGAAACCCCTTCCCCACACACTGAAACACCTCCCGCACACACTGAAACACCTTCCCCACACACTGAAATCCCTTCCCCACACACTGAAATACCTTCATCAGACACTGAAACACCTTCCTCACACACTGATACCCCTTCCCCACACACTGAAACCATTCCCCACACACTGAAACACGTTCTCCACACACTGAAACCCCTTCCCCACACACTGAAACACCTTCCCCATACACTGAAACACCTTCCCCACACACTGAAACTGCTTCCGCACACACTGAAACACCATCCCCACACACTGAAACCCTTCCCCACACAGTGAAACCCCTTCCGCAAACACTGAAACCCTTCCCCACACACTGAAACCCATTCCCTACTCACTGAAACACCGTCCCCACACACTGTAACCCTTCCCCACACACTGAAACACTTCCCCACACACTGAAACCCCTTCCCTGCACACTGAAACCCCTTCCCCACACACTGAAGCTCCTTCCACACACACTCAAACCCTTCCCCACACACTGAAACCCCTTCCGCACATATTGAAGTCCATCCCCACACACTGAAACCCATCCCCACACACTGAAACCCCTTCACAACACAATGAACCCCCTTCCCCACACACTGAAACTCCACCCCACACACAGAAACACCTTCCCCACATACTGATACCCCTTCCACACACACTGACACCAATCCCCACACACTGAAATCCATCCCCACACACTGAAACCCATCCCCACACACTGAAACACCTTCCCCACACACTGAAACATCTTCCCCACACACTGAAACCCCTTCCCCACACACTGAAACACCTCCCGCACACACTGAAACCCTTTCCCCACACACTGAAACACCTTCCCCACACACTGAAACATCTTCCCCACACACTGAAACCCCTTCCCCACACACTGAAACACCTCCCGCACACACTGAAACACCTTCCCCACACACTGAAATCCCTTCCCCACACACTGAAATACCTTCATCAGACACTGAAACACCTTCCTCACACACTGATACCCCTTCCCCACACACTGAAACCGTTCCCCACACACTGAAACACGTTCTCCACACACTGAAACCCCTTCCCCACACACTGAAACACCTTCCCCATACACTGAAACACCTTCCCCACACACTGAAACCCCTTCCGCACACACTGAAACACCATCCCCACACACTGAAACCCTTCCCCACACAGTGAAACCCCTTCCGCAAACACTGAAACCCTTCCCCACACACTGAAACCAAATCCCTACTCACTGAAACACCGTCCCCACACACTGTAACCCTTCCCCACACACTGAAACACTTCCCCACACACTGAAACCCCTTCCCTGCACACTGAAACTCCTTCCCCACACACTGAAGACCCTTCCACACACACTCAAACCCTTCGCCACACACTGAAACCCCTTCCGCACACACTGAAACCCATCCCCACACACTGAAACCCCTTCCGCACACACTGAAACCCATCCCCACACACTGAAACCCCACAACCTCACACTGAAACCCCTTCCCTGCACACTGAAACTCCTTCCCCACACACTGAAACCCCTTCCACACACACTCAAACCCTTCCCCACACACTGAAACCCCTTCCGCACACACTGAAACCCATCCCCACACACTGAAAACCCACACCCTCACACTGAAACCCCTTCCCCACACACTGAAACCCCTTACCCAAACACTGAAACACATCCCCACACACTGAAATACCTTCCCCGCACACTGAAACCCATTCCGCACAAATTGTAACCCATACCCACGCACTGAAACCCATCCCCACACACTGAAACCCCTCCCCACACACTGAAACCCCTACCCGACACACTGAAATCGCTTCCACACACACTGAAACACATCCCCACACACTGAAACACCTTCCCCACACACTAAAACACCTTCCGCAAACACAGAAACCCAGCCCCACACACAGAAACCCATCCCCACACACTGAAACCCATCCCCACACACTGAACCAACTTCCCCACACACTGAAATCTTTCCCCACAAAATGAAACACATCCCCACACATTGAAAATCATCCCCACACACAGAAACACCTTCCCCACACACTGAAACCCCTTCCCTACACACTGAAACACCTTCCCCACACACTGAAACCCCTTCCCCAAACACTGAAACCCTTCCCCACACTCTGAAACCGCTTCCCCACATACTGAAACCCCTTCCGCACATGCTGAAACACCTTCCACACACACTGAAACTCCTTCCCCACACACTGAAACCCCTTCCACACACACTCAGACCCTTCCCCACACACTGAAACCCCTTCCGCACACACTGAAACCCATCCCAACACACTGAAACCCCACACCCTCACACTCAAACCCCTTCCCCACACACTGAAACCCCTTACCCAAACACTGAAACACATCCCCACACACTGAAATACCTTCCCCACACTTTGAAACCCATTCCGCACACATTGTAACCCATACCCACGCACTGAAACACCTTCCCCACACACTTAAACACCTTCCCCACACACTGAAACCAATCCCCACACACTCAAACACCTTGCCCACACACTGAAACCCCTTCCGCACACATTGAAGTCCATCCCCACACACTGAAACCCATCCCCACACACTGAAACCCCTTCACCACACAATTAACCCCCTTCCCCACACACTGAAACTCCACCCCACACACAGAAACACCTTCCCCACATACTGATACCCCTTCCGCAAACACTGACACCCATCCCCACACACTGAAATCCATCCCCACACACTGAAACCCATCCCCACACACTGAAACCCCTTCCCCACACACTGAAACACCTTCCCCACACACCGAAACATCTTCCCCACACACTGAAACCCCTTCCCCACACACTGAAACACCTCCCGCACACACTGAAACACCTTCCCCACACACTGAAATCCCTTCCCCACACACTGAAATACCTTCATCAGACACTGAAACACCTTCCTCACAATCTGATACCCCTTCCCCACACACTGAAACCGTTCCACACACACTCTGAAACACGTTCTTCACACACTGAAACCCCTTCCCCACACACTGAAACACCTTCCCCATACACTGAAACACCTTCCCCACACACTGAAACCGCTTCCGCACACACTGAAACACCATCCCCACACACTGAAACCCTTCCCCACACAGTGAAACCCCTTCCGCAAACACTGAAACCCTTCCCCACACACTGAAACCCATTCCCTACTCACTGAAACACCGTCCCCACACACTGTAACCCTTCCCCAAACACTGAAACACTTCCCCACACACTGAAACCCCTTCCCTGCGCACTGAAACCCCTTCCCCACACACTGAAGCTCCTTCCACACACACTCAAACCCTTCCCCACACACTGAAACCCCTTCCGCACATATTGAAGTCCATCCCCACACACTGAAACCCATCCCCACACACTGAAACCCCTTCACCACACAATGAACCCCCTTCCCCACACACTGAAACTCCACCCCACACACAGAAACACCTTCCCCACATACTGATACCCCTTCCGCACAAACTGACACCCATCCCCACACACTGAAATCCATCCCCACACACTGAAACCCATCCCCACACACTGAAACACCTTCCCCACACACTGAAACATCTTCCCCACACACTGAAACCCCTTCTCCACACACTGAAACCCCTTCCCCACACACTGAAACACCTCCCGCACACACTGAAACACCTTCCCCACACACTGAAACCCTTCCCCACACTCTGAAACCGCTTCCCCACATACTGAAACCCCTTCCGCACATGCTGAAACACCTTCCACACACACTGAAACTCCTTCCCCACACACTGAAACCCCTTCCACACACACTCAAACCCTTCCCCACACACTGAAACCCCTTCCGCACACACTGAAACCCATCCCCACACACTGAAACCCCACACCCTCACACTGAAACCCCTTCCCCACACACTGAAACCCCTTACCCAAACACTGAAACACATCCCCACACACTGAAATACCTTCCCCACACACTGAAACCCATTCCGCACACATTGTAACCCATACCCACGCACTGAAACCCATCCCCACACACTGAAACCCCTTCCCCACACACTGAAACACCTTCCCCACACACTGAAACATCTTCCCCACACACTGAAACACCTCCCGCACACACTGAAACACTTCCCCACACACTGAAACCCCTTCCCTGCACACTGAAACTCCTTCCCCACACACTGAAGACCCTTCCACACACACTCAAACCCTTCCCCACACACTGAAACCCCTTCCGCACACACTGAAACCCATCCCCACACACTGAAACCCCACAACCTCACACTGAAACCCCTTCCCTGCACACTGAAACTCCTTCCCCACAATCTGAAACCCCTTCCACACACACTCAAACCCTTCCCCACACACTGAAACCCCTTCCGCACACACTGAAACCCATCCCCACACACTGAAAACCCACACCCTCACACTGAAACCCCTTCCCCACACACTGAAACCCCTTACCCAAACACTGAAACACATCCCCACACACTGAAATACCTTCCCCTCACACTGAAACCCATTCCGCACACATTGTAACCCATACCCACGCACTGAAACCCATCCCCACACACTGAAACCCCTCCCCACACACTGAAACCCCTTCCCGACACACTGAAACCACTTCCACACACACTGAAACACATCCCCACACACTGAAACACCTTCCCCACACACTAAAACCCCTTCCGCACACACAGAAACCCAGCCCCACACACAGAAACCCATCCCCACACACTGAAACCCATCCCCACACACTGAACCAACTTCCCCACACACTGAAATCTTTCCCCACAAAATGAAACACATCCCCACACATTGAAATTCATCCCCATACACAGAAACACCTTCCCCACACACTGAAACCCCTTCCCTACACACTGAAACACCTTCCCCACACACTGAAACCCTTTCCCCAAACACTGAAACCCTTCCCCACACTCTGAAACCGCTTCCCCACATACTGAAACCCCTTCCGCACATGCTGAAACACCTTCCACACACACTGAAACTCCTTCCCCACACACTGAAACCCCTTCCACACACAAACAGACCCTTCCCCACACACTGAAACCCCTTCCGCACACACTGAAACCCATCCCAACACACTGAACCCCACACCCTCACACTGAAACCCCTTACCCCCACACACTAAAACCCCTTACCCAAACACTGAAACACATCCCCACACACTGAAATACCTTCCCCACACACTGAAACCCATTCCGCACACATTGTAACCCATACCCACGCACTGAAACACCTTCCCCACACACTTAAACACCTTCCCCACACACTGAAACCCATCCCCACACACTCAAACACCTTGCCCACACACTGAAACCCCTTCCGCACACATTGAAGTCCATCCCCACACACTGAAACCCATCCCCACACACTGAAACCCCTTCACCACACAATTAACCCCCTTCCCCACACACTGAAACTCCACCCCACACACAGAAACACCTTCCCCACATACTGATACCCCTTCCGCACACACTGACACCCATCCCCACACACTGAAATCCATCCCCACACACTGAAACCCATCCCCACACACTGAAACCCCTTCCCCACACACTGAAACACCTTCCCCACACACTGAAACACCTCCCGCACACACTGAAACACCTTCCCCACACACTGAAATCCCTTCCCCACACACTGAAATACCTTCATCAGACACTGAAACACCTTCCTCACACACTGATACCCCTTCCCCACACACTGAAACCGTTCCCCACACACTGAAACACGTTCTCCACACACTGAAACCCCTTCCCCACACACTGAAACACCTTCCCCATACACTGAAACACCTTCCCCACACACTGAAACCGCTTCTGCACACACTGAAACACCATCCCCACACACTGAAACCCTTCCCCACACAGTGAAACCCCTTCCGCAAACACTGAAACCCTTCCCCACACACTGAAACCCATTCCCTACTCACTGAAACACCGTCCCCACACACTGTAACCCTTCCCCACACACTGAAACACTTCCCCACACACTGAAACCCCTTCCCTGCACACTGAAACCCCTTCCCCACACACTGAAGCTCCTTCCACACACACTCAAACCCTTCCCCACACACTGAAACCCCTTCCGCACATATTGAAGTCCATCCCCACACACTGAAACCCATCCCCACACACTGAAACCCCTTTACCACACAATGAACCCCCTTCCCCACACACTGAAACTCCACCCCACACACAGAAACACCTTCCCCACATACTGATACCCCTTCCGCACACACTGACACCCATCCCCACACACTGAAATCCATCCCCACACACTGAAACCCATCCCCACACACTGAAACACCTTCCCCACACACTGAAACATCTTCCCCACACACTGAAACCCCTTCTCCACACACTGAAACCCCTTCCCCACACACTGAAACACCTCCCGCACACACTGAAACACCTTCCCCACACACTGAAACCCTTCCCCACACTCTGAAACCGCTTCCCCACATACTGAAACCCCTTCCGCACATGCTGAAACATCTTCCACACACACTGAAACTCCTTCCCCACACACTGAAACCCCTTCCACACACACTCAAACCCTTCCACACACACTGAAACCCCTTCCGCACACACTGAAACCCATCCCCAAACACTGAAACCCCACACCCTCACACTGAAACCCCTTCCCCACACACTGAAACCCCTTACCCAAACACTGAAACACATCCCCACACACTGAAATACCTTCCCCACACACTGAAACCCATTCCGCACACATTGTAACCCATACCCACGCACTGAAACACCTTCCCCACACACTTAAACACCTTCCCCACACACTGAAACCCATCCCCACACACTGAAATCCATCCCCACACACTGAAACCCATCCCCACACACTGAAACCCCTTCCCCACACACTGAAACACCTTCCCCACACACTGAAACATCTTCCCCACACACTGAAACACCTCCCGCACACACTGAAAAACCTTCCCCACACACTGAAATCCCTTCCCCACACACTGAAATACCTTCATCAGACACTGAAACACCTTCCTCACACACTGATACCCCTTCCCCACACACTGAAACCGTTCCCCACACACTGAAACACGTTCTCCACACACTGAAACCCCTTCCCCACACACTGAAACACCTTCCCCATACACTGAAACACCTTCCCCACACACTGAAACCCCTTCCGCACACACTGAAACACCATCCCCACACACTGAAACCCTTCCCCACACAGTGAAACCCCTTCCGCAAACACTGAAACCCTTCCCCACAAACTGAAACCCATTCCCTACTCACTGAAACACCGTCCCCACACACTGTAACCCTTCCCCACACACTGAAACACTTCCCCACACACTGAAACCCCTTCCCTGCACACTGAAACTCCTTCCCCACACACGGAAGCCCGTTCCACACACACTCAAACCCTTCCCCACACACTGAAACCCCTTCCGCACACACTGAAACCCATCCCCACACACTGAAACCCCTTCCACACACACTGAAACCCATCCCCACACACTGAAACCCCACAACCTCACACTGAAACCCCTTCCCTGCACACTGAAACTCCTTCCCCACACACTGAAACCCCTTCCACACACACTCAAACCCTTCCCCACACACTGAAACCCCTTCCGCACACACTGAAACCCATCCCCACACACTGAAAACCCGCACCCTCACACTGAAACCCCTTCCCCACACACTGAAACCCCTTACCCAAACACTGAAACACATCCCCACACACTGAAATACCTTCCCCACAATCTGAAACCCATTCCGCACACATTGTAACCCATACCCACGCACTGAAACCCATCCCCACACACTGAAACCCCTCCCCACACACTGAAACCCCTTCCCGACACACTGAAACCACTTCCACACACACTGAAACACATCCCCACACACTGAAACACCTTCCCCACACACTAAAACCCCTTCCGCACACACAGAAACCCAGCCCCACACACAGAAACCCATCCCCACACACTAAAACCCATCCCCACACAGTGAACCAACTTCCCCACAAACTGAAATCTTTCCCCACAAAATGAAACACATCCCCACACATTGAAACTCATCCCCACACACAGAAACACCTTCCCCACACACTGAAACACCTTCCCCACATACTGAAGCACCTTCCCCACACACTGAAACCCCTTCCCTACACACTGAAACCCCTTCCCCACACACTGAAACACATCCCCATACACTGAAACAGCTTCCCCACACACTGAAACCCCTTCTGCACACTTTGTAACCCATCCCCACACACTGAAACCCAACCCCACACACTGAAATCACTTCCTCTCACTCTGAAACCCTTCCCCACACACTGAAAACCCTTCCCCACTCACTGAAGCACATCCCCACACACTGAAACCCCTTCCCCACACACTGAAAATCATCCCCGCACACTGAAACCCTTTCCCAACACACTGAAACACATCCACACACACTGAAACACCTTACCCACAGACTGAAACCCATTCTGCAAACACTGAAACACAATCCCCACACACTGAAACCCTTTCCCCACACACTGAAACACCTTCCGCACACACTGAAACTCCTTGCGCACACACTGAAACACCTTCCCCACACACTGAAATCCCTTCCCCACACACTGAAATCTTTCCCCACAAAATGAAACACATCCCCACACATTGAAACTCATTCCCACACACAGAAACACCTTCCCCACACACTGAAACCCCTTCCCTACACACAGAAACACCTTCCCCACACACTGAAACCCCTTCCCCACACACTGAAACCCCTTCCCCACATACTGAAACACCTTCCCCATACACTGAAACCCCTTCTGCACACAGTGAAACCCATCCCCACACACTGAAACCCCACACCCACACACTGAAACCCCTTCCCCACTCACTGAAACCCTTCCCCAGACACTGAATCCCCTTCCTCACACACTGATACCACTTCCCCACACACTGAAACCCTTCACCAAAAACTGAAACCCTTCCCCTCACACTGAAACACATTGCCCACACACTGAAAACCTTCCAAAGACACTGAAGCACATTCCCCACACACTGAAACCCCTTCCCCACACAAAGAAACGCCTTCCCCACACATTGAAACGCCTTCCGCTCTGACTGAAACCCCTTCCGCACACACTGAAAGACCTTCCCCACACACTGAAACCCCTTCCCCACAACACTGAAACCCCTTCCGCACATACCGAAACACCTTCCCCACACACTGAAACCCCTTCCGCACACACTGAAGCCCTGCCCCACACACAAAAACACCTTCCCCACACACTGAAACTCCTTCCCCACACACTGAAACCCATTCTGCACGCAGTGAAACCCTTCCCCACACACTCAAACCCCTTCCCCACACACTGAAAACCCTTCCGCACACACTGTAACACCTTCCCCACACACTGAAACCCCTTCCCCACACACTGAAACCCTTATCGCACACACTGAAACCTCTTCCGCACACACTGAAACACCTTCCCCACACACTGAAACCCCTTCCCCACACACTGAAACGCCTTCCGCACACGCTGAATCACCTTCCCCACACACTGAAACCCCTTCCCCACACACTGAACCCCTTATCGCACACACTGAAACCTCTTCCGCACACACTGAAACACCTTCCCCACACACTGAAACCTCTTCCCCACACACTGAAACCCCTTCCGCACACACTGAAACACCTTCCCCACACACTGAGACCCCTTCCCCACACACTGAAACCACTTCCGCACACAGTGAAACCCTTCCCCACACACTGAAACCCCTTCCTCACACACTGAAACACATCCCCACACAGTGAAACCCCTTCCCCACACACTGAAACCCCTTCCCCACACACTCAAAACCCTTCCCCACACACTGAAACCCTTCCCCACACTCTGAAACACATTCCCCACTCACTGAAACCCCTTCCCCACACACTGAAACAATTACCCATACTCTGAAACCCCTTCCCCACACACTGAAACACCTTCCCCACAAACTTAAACACCTTCCCCACACACTGAACCCCATCCCCACACACTGAAACACCTTGCCCACACACTGAAATCCCTTCCGCACACATTGAAGTCCATCCCCACACACTGAAACCCCTTCCCCACTCCCTGAAACACCTTCCGCACACACTGAAACACCATCCCCACACACTGAAACCCTTCCCCACACAGTGAAATCCCTTCCGCAAACACTGAAACCCTTCCCCACACACTGAAACCCATTCCCCACTCACTGAAACACCGTCCCCACACACTGTAACCCTTCCCCACACACTGAAACACTTCCCCAAACACTGAAACCCCTTCCCTGCACACTGAAACCCTTTCCCCACACACTGAAACCCCTTCCAGACACACTGAAACCCTTCACCACTCACTGAAACCCCTTCCCCACACACGGAAACACCTTCCCCACACACTGAAACCCTTCCCCACACACTGAAACACCTTGCCCACACACTGAAACCCATTCCGCACACATTGTAACCCATACCCACGCACTGAAACACCTTCCCCACACACTTAAACACCTTCCCCACACACTGAAACCCATCCCGACACACTGAAACACCTTGCCCACACACTGAAACCCCTTCCGCACACATTGAAGTCCATCCCCACACACTGAAACCCATCCCCACACACTGAAACCCCTTCACCACAAAATGAACCCCCTTCCCCACACACTGAAACTCCACCCCACACACAGAAACACCTTCCCCACATACTGATACCCCTTCTGCACACACTGACACCCATCCCCACACACTGAAATCCATCCCCACACACTGAAACCCATCCCCACACACTGAAACACCTTCCCCACACACGGAATCACCTTCCCCACACACTGAAACCCTTCCCCACACACTGAAACCCTTCCCCACACTCTGAAACCGCTTCCCCACATACTGAAACCCCTTCCGCACATGTTGAAACACCTTCCACACACAGTGAAACTCCTTCCCCACACACTGAAACCCCTTCCACACACACTCAAACCCTTCCCCACACACTGAAACCCCTTCCGCACACACTGAAACCCATCCCCACACACTGAAACCCCACACCCTCACACTGAAACCCCTTCCCCACACACTGAAACCCCTTACCCAAACACTGAAACACATCCCCACACACTGAAATACCTTCCCCACACACTGAAACCCATTCCGCACACATTGTAACCCATACCCACGTACTGAAACACCTTCCCCACACACTTAAACACCTTCCCCACACACTGAAACCCATCCCCACACACTGAAACACCTTGCCCACACACTGAAACCCCTTCTGCACACATTGAAGTCCATCCCCACACACTGAAACCCATCCCCACACACTGAAACCCCTTCACCACACAATGAACCCCCTTCCCCACACACTGAAACTCCACCCCACACACAGAAACACCTTCCCCACATACAGATACCCCTTCCGCACACACTGACACCCATCCCCACACACTGAAATCCATCCCCACACACTGAAACCCATCCCCACACACTGAAACACCTTCCCCACACACTGAAACATCTTCCCCACACACTGAAACCCCTTCCCCACACACTGAAACACCTCCCGCACACACTGAAACACCTTCCCCACACACTGAAATCCCTTCCCCACACACTGAAATACCTTCATCAGACACTGAAACACCTTCCTCACACACTGATACCCCTTCCCCACACACTGAAACCGTTCCCCACACACTGAAACACGTTCTCCACACACTGAAACCCCTTCCCCACACACTGAAACACCTTCCCCATACACTGAAACACCTTCCCCACACACTGAAACCGCTTCCGCACACACTGAAACACCATCCCCACACACTGAAACCCTTCCCCACACAGTGAAACTACTTCCGCAAACACTGAAACCCTTCCCCACACACTGAAACCCATTCCCCACTCACTGAAACACCGTCCCCACACACTCTAACCCTTCCCCACACACTGAAACACTTCCCCACACACTGAAACTCCTTCCCTGCACACTGAAACTCCTTCCCCACACACTGAAACCCCTTCCACACACACTCAAACCCTTCCCCACACACTGAAACCCCTTCCGCACACACTGAAACCCATCCCCACACACTGAAACCCCACACCCTCACACTGAAACCCCTTCGCCACACACTGAAACACCTAACCCAAACACTGAAACACATCCCCACCCACTGAAACACCTTCCCCACACACTGAAACCCATTCCGCACACATTGTAACCCATACCCACGCACTGAAACCCATCCCCACACACTGAAACCCCTTCCCACACACAGAAATACCTTCATCAGACACTGAAACACCTTCCTCACACACCGATACCCCTTCCCCACACACTGAAACCGTTCCCCACACACTGAAACACGTTCTCCACACACTGAAACACGTTCCCCACACACTGAAACACCTTCCCCATACACTGAAACACCTTCCCCACACACTGAAACCCCTTCCGCACACACTGAAACACCATCCCCACACACTGAAACCCTTCCCCACACAGTGAAACCCCTTCCGCAAACACTGAAACCCTTCCCCACACACTGAAACCCAATCCCTACTCACTGAAACACCGTCCCCACACACTGTAACCCTTCCCCACACACTGAAACACTTCCCCACACACTGAAACCCCTTCCCTGCACACTGAAACTCCTTCCCCACACACTGAAGACCTTTCCACACACACTCAAACCCTTCCCCACACACTGAAACCCCTTCCGTACACACTGAAACCCATCCCCACACACTGAAACCCCTTCCGCACACACTGAAACCCATCCCCACACACTGAAACCCCACAACCGCACACTGAAACCCCTTCCCTGCACACTGAAACTCCTTCCCCACACACTGAAACCCCTTCCACACACACTCAAACCCTTCCCCACACACTGAAAACCCACACCCTCACACTGAAACCCCTTCCCCACACACTGAAACCCCTTACCCAAACACTTAAACACATCCCCACACACTGAAATACCTTCCCCACACACTGAAACCCATTCCGCACACATTGTAACCCATACCCACGCACTGAAACCCATCCCCACACACTGAAACCCCTCCCCACACACTGAAACCCCTTCCCGACACACTGAAACCACTTCCACACACACTGAAACACATCCCCTCACACTGAAACCCCTTCCCCACACACTGAAACCCCTTACCCAAACACTGAAACACATCCCCACACACTGAAATACCTTCCCCACACACTGAAACCCATTCCGCACACATTGTAACCCATACCCACGCACTGAAACCCATCCCCACACACTGAAACCCCTCCCCACACACTGAAACCCCTTCCCGACACACTGAAACCACTTCCACACACACTGAAACACATCCCCACACACTGAAACACCTTCCCCACACACTAAAACCCCTTCCGCACACACAGAAACCCAGCCCCACACACAGAAACCCATCCCCACACACTGAAACCCATCCCCACACACTGAACCAACTTCCCCACACACTGAAATCTTTCCCCACAAAATGAAACACATCCCCACACATTGAAACTCATCCCCACACACAGAAACACCTTCCCCACACACTTAAACCCCTTCCCCAAACACTGAAACCCTTCCCCACACTCTGAAACCGCTTCCCCACATACTGAAACCCCTTCCGCACATGCTGAAACACCTTCCACACACACTGAAACTCCTTCCCCACACACTGAAACCCCTTCCACAAACACTCAGACCCTTCCCCACACACTGAAACCCCTTCCGCACACACTGAAACCCATCCCAACACACTGAAACCCCACACCCTCACACTGAAACCCCTTCCCCACACACTGAAACCCCATACCCAAACACTGAAACACATCCCCACACACTGAAATACCTTCCCCACACACTGAAACCCATTCCGCACACATTGTAACCCATACCCACGCACTGAAACACCTTCCCCACACACTTAAACACCTTCCCCACACACTGAAACCCATCCCCACACACTCAAACACCTTGCCCACACACTGAAACCCCTTCCGCACACATTGAAGTCCATCCCCACACACTGAAACCCATCCCCACACACTGAAACCCCTTCACCACACAATTAACCCCCTTCCCCACACACTGAAACTCCACCCCACACACAGAAACACCTTCCCCACATTCTGATACCCCTTCCGCACACAGTGACACCCATCCCCACACACTGAAATCCATCCCCACACACTGAAACCCATCCCCACACACTGAAACCCCTTCCCCACACACTGAAACACCTTCCCCACACACTGAAACATCTTCCCCACACACTGAAACCCCTTCCCCACACACTGAAACACCTCCTGCACACACTGAAACACCTTCCCCACACACTGAATCCCTTCCCCACACACTGAAATACCTTCATCAGACACTGAAACACCTTCCTCACACACTGATACCCCTTCCCCACACACTGAAACCGTTCCCCACACACTGAAACACGTTCTCCACACACTGAAACCCCTTCCCCACACACTGAAACACCTTCCCCATACACTGAAACACCTTCCCCACACACTGAAACCGCTTCCGCACACACTGAAACACCATCCCCACACACTGAAACCCTTCCCCACACAGTGAAACCCCTTCCGCAAACACTGAAACCCTTCCCCACACACTGAAACCCATTCCCCACTCACTGAAACACCGTCCCCACACACTGTAACCCTTCCCCACACACTGAAACACTTCCCCACACACTGAAACCCCCTCCCTGCACACTGAAACCCCTTCCCCACACACTGAAGCTCCTTCCACACACACTCAAACCCTTCCCCACACACTGAAACCCCTTCCGCACATATTGAAGTCCATCCCCACACACTGAAACCCATCCCCACACACTGAAACCCCTTCACCACACAATGAACCCCCTTCCCCACACACTGTAACTCCACCCCACACACAGAAACACCTTCCCCACATACTGATACCCCTTCCGCACACACTGACACCCATCCCCACACACTGAAATCCATCCCCACACACTGAAACCCATCCCCACACACTGAAACACCTTCCCCACACACTGAAACATCTTCCCCACACACTGAAACCCCTTCTCCACACACTGAAACCCCTTCCCCACACACTGAAACACCTCCCGCACACACTGAAACCCTTTCCCCACACACTGAAACACCTTCCCCACACACTGAAACATCTTCCCCACACACTGAAACCCCTTCCCCACACACTGAAACACCTCCCGCACACACTGAAACACCTTCCCCACACACTGAAATCCCTTCCCCTCACACTGAAATACCTTCATCAGACACTGAAACACCTTCCTCACACACTGATACCCCTTCCCCACACACTGAAACCGTTCCCCACACACTGAAACACGTTCTCCACACACTGAAACCCCTTCCCCACACACTGAAACACCTTCCCCATACACTGAAACACCTTCCCCACACACTGAAACCCCTTCCGCACACACTGAAACACCATCCCCACACACTGAAACCCTTCCCCACACAGTGAAACCCCTTCCGCAAACACTGAAACCCTTCCCCACACACTGAAACCCAATCCCTACTCACTGAAACACCGTCCCCACACACTGTAACCCTTCCCCACACACTGAAACACTTCCCCACACACTGAAACCCCTTCCCTGCACACTGAAACTCCTTCCCCACACACTGAAGACCCTTCCACACACACTCAAACCCTTCCCCACACACTGAAACCCCTTCCGCACACACTGAAACCCTTCCCCACACACTGAAACCCCTTCCGCACACACTGAAACCCATCCCCACACACTGAAACCCCACAACCTCACACTGAAACCCCTTCCCTGCACACTGAAACTCCTTCCCCACACACTGAAACCCCTTCCACACACACTCAAACCCTTCCCCACACACTGAAACCCCTTCCGCACACACTGAAACCCATCCCCACACACTGAAAACCCACACCCTCACACTGAAACCCCTTCCCCACACACTGAAACCCCTTACCCAAACACTGAAACACATCCCCACACACTGAAATACCTTCCCCGCACACTGAAACCCATTCCGCACAAATTGTAACCAATACCCACGCACTGAAACCCATCCCCACACACTGAAACCCCTCCCCACACACTGAAACCCCTACCCGACACACTGAAATAACTTCCACACACACTGAAACACATCCCCACACACTGAAACACCTTCCCCACACACTAAAACACCTTCCGCAAACACAGAAACCCAGCCCCACACACAGAAACCCATCCCCACACACTGAAAACCATCCCCACACACTGAACCAACTTCCCCACACACTGAAATCTTTCCCCACAAAATGAAACACATCCCCACACATTGAAAATCATCCCCACACACAGAAACACCTTCCCCACACACTGAAACCCCTTCCCTACACACTGAAACACCTTCCCCACACACTGAAACCCCTTCCCCAAACACTGAAACCCTTCCCCACACTCTGAAACCGCTTCCCCACATACTGAAACCCCTTCCGCACATGCTGAAACACCTTCCACACACACTGAAACTCCTTCCCCACACACTGAAACCCCTTCCACACACACTCAGACCCTTCCCCACACACTGAAACCCCTTCCGCACACACTGAAACCCATCCCAACACACTGAAACCCCACACCCTCACACTCAAACCCCTTCCCCACACACTGAAACCCCTTACCCAAACACTGAAACACATCCCCACACACTGAAATACCTTCCCCACACACTGAAACCCATTCCCCACACATTGTAACCCATACCCACGCACTGAAACACCTTCCCCACACACTTAAACACCTTCCCCACACACTGAAACCCATCCCCACACACTCAAACACCTTGCCCACACACTGAAACCCCTTCCGCACACATTGAAGTCCATCCCCACACACTGAAACCCATCCCCACACACTGAAACCCCTTCACCACACAATTAACCCCCTTCCCCACACACTGAAACTCCACCCCACACACAGAAACACCTTCCCCACATACTGATACCCCTTCCGCACACACTGACACCCATCCCCACACACTGAAATCCATCCCCACACACTGAAACACATCCCCACACACTGAAACCCCTTCCCCACACACTGAAACACCTTCCCCACACACTGAAACATCTTCCCCACACACTGAAACCCCTTCCCCACACACTGAAACACCTCCCGCACACACTGAAACACCTTCCCCACACACTGAAATCACTTCCCCACACACTGAAATACCTTCATCAGACACTGAAACACCTTCCTCACAATCTGATACCCCTTCCACACACACTGAAACCGTTCCACACACACTCTGAAACACGTTCTCCACACACTGAAACCCCTTCCCCACACACTGAAACACCTTCCCCATACACTGAAACACCTTGCCCACACACTGAAACCGCTTCCGCACACACTGAAACACCATCCCCACACACTGAAACCCTTCCCCACACAGTGAAACCCCTTCCGCAAACACTGAAACCCTTCCCCACACACTGAAACCCATTCCCTACTCACTGAAACACCGTCCCCACACACTGTAACCCTTCCCCAAACACTGAAACACTTCCCCACACACTGAAACCCCTTCCCTGCACACTGAAACCCCTTCCCCACACACTGAAGCTCCTTCCACACACACTCAAACCCTTCCCCACACACTGAAACCCCTTCCGCACATATTGATGTCCATCCCCACACACTGAAACCCATCCCCACACACTGAAACCCCTTCACCACACAATGAACCCCCTTCCCCACACACTGAAACTCCACCCCACACACAGAAACACCTTCCCCACATACTGATACCCCTTCCGCACACACTGACACCCATCCCCACACACTGAAATCCATCCCCACACACTGAAACCCATCCCCACACACTGAAACACCTTCCCCACACACTGAAACATCTTCCCCACACACTGAAACCCCTTCTCCACACACTGAAACCCCTTCCCCACACACTGAAACACCTCCCGCACACACTGAAACACCTTCCCCACACACTGAAACCCTTCCCCACACTCTGAAACCGCTTCCCCACATACTGAAACCCCTTCCGCACATGCTGAAACACCTTCCACACACACTGAAACTCCTTCCCCACACACTGAAACCCCTTCCACACACACTCAAACCCTTCCCCACACACTGAAACCCCTTCCGCACACACTGAAACCCATCCCCACACATTGAAACCCCACACCCTCACACTGAAACCCCTTCCCCACACACTGAAACCCCTTACCCAAACACTGAAACACATCCCCACACACTGAAATACCTTCCCCACACACTGAAACCCATTCCGCACACATTGTAACCCATACCCACGCACTGAAACCCATCCCCACACACTGAAACCCCTTCCCCACACACTGAAACACCTTCCCCACACACTGAAACATCTTCCCCACACACTGAAACACCTCCCGCACACACTGAAACACTTCCCCACACACTGAAACCCCTTCCCTGCACACTGAAACTCCTTCCCCACACACTGAAGACCCTTCCACACACACTCAAACCCTTCCCCACACACTGAAACCCCTTCCGCACACACTGAAACCCATCCCCACACACTGAAACCCCACAACCTCACACTGAAACCCCTTCCCTGCACACTGAAACTCCTTCCCCACAATCTGAAACCCCTTCCACACACACTCAAACCCTTCCCCACACACTGAAACCCCTTCCGCACACACTGAAACCCATCCCCACACACTGAAAACCCACACCCTCACACTGAAACCCCTTCCCCACACACTGAAACCCCTTACCCAAACACTGAAACACATCCCCACACACTGAAATACCTTCCCCGCACACTGAAACCCATTCCGCACACATTGTAACCCATACCCACGCACTGAAACCCATCCTCACACACTGAAACCCCTCCCCACACACAGAAACCCCTTCCCGACACACTGAAACCACATCCACACACACTGAAACACATCCCCACACACTGAAACACCTTCCCCACACACTAAAACCCCTTCCGCACACACAGAAACCCAGCCCCACACACAGAAACCCATCCCCACACACTGAAACCCATCCCCACACACTGAACCAACTTCCCCACACACTGAAATCTTTCCCCACAAAATGAAACACATCCCCACACATTGAAATTCATCCCCATACACAGAAACACCTTCCCCACACACTGAAACCGCTTCCCTACACACTGAAACATCTTCCCCACACACTGAAACCCCTTCCCCAAACACTGAAAACCTTCCCCACACTCTGAAACCGCTTCCCCACATACTGAAACCCCTTCCGCACATGCTGAAACACCTTCCACACACACTGAAACTCCTTCCCCACACACTGAAACCCCTTCCACACACACTCAGACCCTTCCCCACACACTGAAACCCCTTCCGCACACACTGAAACCCATCCCAACACACTGAACCCCACACCCTCACACTGAAACCCCTTACCCCCACACGCTGAAACCCCTTACCCACACACTGAAACACATCCCCACACACTGAAATACCTTCCCCACACACTGAAACCCATTCCGCACACTGAAACCCCTTCCGCACACATTGAAGTCCATCCCCACACACTGAAACCCATCCCCACACACTGAAACCCCTTCACCACACAATTAACCCCCTTCCCCACACACTGAAACTCCACCCCACACACAGAAACACCTTCCCCACATACTGATACCCCTTCCGCACACACTGACACCCATCCCCACACACTGAAATCCATCCCCACACACTGAAACCCATCCCCACACACTGAAACCCCTTCCCCACACACTGAAACCCCTTCCCCACACACTGAAACACCTCCCGCACACACTGAAACACCTTCCCCACACACTGAAATCCCTTCCCCACACACTGAAATACCTTCATCAGACACTGAAACACCTTCCTCACACACTGATACCCCTTCCCCACACACTGAAACCGTTCCCCACACACTGAAACACTTTCTCCACACACTGAAACCCCTTCCCCACACACTGAAACACCTTCCCCATACACTGAAACACCTTCCCCACACACTGAAACCGCTTCCGCACACACTGAAACACCATCCCCACACACTGAAACCCTTCCCCACACAGTGAAACCCCTTCCGCAAACACTGAAACCCTTCCCCACACACTGAAACCCATTCCCTACTCACTGAAACACCGTCCCCACACACTGTAACCCTTCCCCACACACTGAAACACTTCCCCACACACTGAAACCCCTTCCCTGCACACTGAAACCCCTTCCCCACACACTGAAGCTCCTTCCACACACACTCAAACCCTTCCCCACACACTGAAACCCCTTCCGCACATATTGAAGTCCATCCCCACACACTGAAACCCATCCCCACACACTGAAACCCCTTCACCACACAATTAACCCCCTTCCCCACACACTGAAACTCCACCCCACACACAGAAACACCTTCCCCACATACTGATACCCCTTCCGCACACACTGACACCCATCCCCACACACTGAAATCCATCCCCACACACTGAAACCCATCCCCACACACTGAAACACCTTCCCCACACACTGAAACATCTTCCCCACACACTGAAACCCCTTCTCCACACACTGAAACCCCTTCCCCACACACTGAAACACCTCCCGCACACACTGAAACACCTTCCCCACACACTGAAACCCTTCCCCACACTCTGAAACCGCTTCCCCACATACTGAAACCCCTTCCGCACATGCTGAAACACCTTCCACACACACTGAAACTCCTTCCCCACACACTGAAACCCCTTCCACACACACTCAAACCCTTCCCCACACACTGAAACCCCTTCCGCACACACTGAAACCCATCCCCACACACTGAAACACCACACCCTCACACTGAAACCCCTTCCCCACACACTGAAACCCCTTACCCAAACACTGAAACACATCCCCACACACTGAAATACCTTCCCCACACACTGAAACCCATTCCGCACACATTGTAACCCATACCCACGCACTGAAACACCTTCCCCACACACTTAAACACCTTCCCCACACACTGAAACCCATCCCCACACACTGAAATCCATCCCCACACACTGAAACCCATCCCCACACACTGAAACCCCTTCCCCACACACTGAAACACCTTCCCCACACACTGAAACATCTTCCCCACACACTGAAACACCTCCCGCACACACTGAAAAACCTTCCCCACACACTGAAATCCCTTCCCCACACACTGAAATACCTTCATCAGACACTGAAACACCTTCCTCACACACTGATACCCCTTCCCCACACACTGAAACCGTTCCCCACACACTGAAACACGTTCTCCACACACTGAAACCCCTTCCCCACACACTGAAACACCTTCCCCATACACTGAAACACCTTCCCCACAAACTGAAACCCCTTCCGCACACACTGAAACACCATCCCCACACACTGAAACCCTTCCCCACACAGTGAAACCCCTTCCGCAAACACTGAAACCCTTCCCCACACACTGAAACCCATTCCCTACTCACTGAAACACCGTCCCCACACACTGTAACCCTTCCCCACACACTGAAACACTTCCCCACACACTGAAACCCCTTCCCTGCACACTGAAACTCCTTCCCCACACACGGAAGCCCCTTCCACACACACTCAAACCCTTCCCCACACACTGAAACCCCTTCCGCACACACTGAAACCCATCCCCACACACTGAAACCCCTTCCACACACACTGAAACCCATCCCCACACACTGAAACCCCACAACCTCACACTGAAACCCCTTCCCTGCACACTGAAACTCCTTCCCCACACACTGAAACCCCTTCCACACACACTCAAACCCTTCCCCACACACTGAAACCCCTTCCGCACACACTGAAACCCATCCCCACACACTGAAAACCCGCACCCTCACACTGAAACCCCTTCCCCACACACTGAAACCCCTTACCCAAACACTGAAACACATCCCCACACACTGAAATACCTTCCCCGCACTCTGAAACCCATTCCGCACACATTGTAACCCATACCCACGCACTGAAACCCATCCCCACACACTGAAACCCCTCCCCACACACTGAAACCCCTTCCCGACACACTGAAACCACTTCCACGCACACTGAAACACATCCCCACACACTGAAACACCTTCCCCACACACTAAAACCCCTTCCGCACACACAGAAACCCAGCCCCACACACAGAAACCCATCCCCACACACTGAAACCCATCCCCACACAGTGAACCAACTTCCCCACAAACTGAAATCTTTCCCCACAAAATGAAACACATCCCCACACATTGAAACTCATCCCCACACACAGAAACACCTTCCCCACACACTGAAACACCTTCCCCACATACTGAAGCACCTTCCCCACACACTGAAACCCCTTCCCTACACACTGAAACCCCTTCCCCACACACTGAAACACATCCCCATACACTGAAACAGCTTCCCCACACACTGAAACCCCTTCTGCACACTTTGTAACCCATCCCCACACACTGAAACCCAACCCCACACACTGAAATCACTTCCTCTCACTCTGAAACCCTTCCCCACACACTGAAAACCCTTCCCTACTCACTGAAGCACATCCCCACACACTGAAACCCCTTCCCCACACACTGAAAATCATCCCCGCACACTGAAACCCTTTCCCAACACACTGAAACACATCCACACACACTGAAACACCTTACCCACAGACTGAAACCCATTCCGCAAACACTGAAACACAATCCCCACACACTGAAACCCTTTCCCCACACACTGAAACACCTTCCGCACACACTGAAACTCGTTGCGCACACACTGAAACACCTTCCCCACACACTGAAATCCCTTCCCCACACACTGAAATCTTTCCCCACAAAATGAAACACATCCCCACACATTGAAACTCATTCCCACACACAGAAACACCTTCCCCACACACTGAAACCCCTTCCCTACACACTGAAACACCTTCCCCACACACTGAAACCCCTTCCCCACACAATGAAACCCCTTCCCCACATACTGAAACACCTTCCCCATACACTGAAACCCCTTCTGCACACAGTGAAACCCATCCCCACACACTGAAACCCCACACCCACACACTGAAACCCCTTCCCCACTCACTGAAACCCTTCCCCAGACACTGAATCCCCTTCCTCACACACTGATACCACTTCCCCACACACTGAAACCCTTCACCAAAAACTGAAACCCTTCCCCTCACACTGAAACCCCTTCCCCTCACACTGAAACACATTGCCCACACACTGAAAACCTTCCAAAGACACTGAAGCACATTCCCCACACACTGAAACCCCTTCCCCACACAAAGAAACGCCTTCCCTACACACTGAAACGCCTTCCGCTCTGACTGAAACCCCTTCCGCACACACTGAAACACCTTCCCCACACACTGAAACCCCTTCCCCACAACACTGAAACCCCTTCCGCACATACCGAAACACCTTCCCCACACACTGAAACCCCTTCCGCACACACTGAAGCCCTGCCCCACACACAAAAACACCTTCCCCACACACTGAAACTCCTTCCCCACACACTGAAACCCATTCTGCACGCAGTGAAACCCTTCCCCACACACTCAAACCCCTTCCCCACACACTGAAAACCCTTCCGCACACACTGTAACACCTTCCCCACACACTGAAACCCCTTCCCCACACACTGAAACCCTTATCGCACACACTGAAACCTCTTCCGCACACACTGAAACACCTTCCCCACACACTGAAACCCCTTCCCCACACACTGAAACGCCTTCCGCACACGCTGAATCACCTTCCCCACACACTGAAACCCCTTCCCCACACACTGAACCCCTTATCGCACACACTGAAACCTCTTCCGCACACACTGAAACACCTTCCCCACACATTGAAACCTCTTCCCCACACACTGAAACCCCTTCCGCACACACTGAAACACCTTCCCCACACACTGAGACCCCTTCCCCACACACTGAAACCACTTCCGCACACAGTGAAACCCTTCCCCACACACTGAAACCCCTTCCTCACACACTGAAACACATCCCCACACAGTGAAACCCCTTCCCCACACACTGAAACCCCTTCCCCACACACTCAAAACCCTTCCCCACACACTGAAACCATTCCCCACACTCTGAAACACATTCCCCACTCACTGAAACCCCTTCCCCACACACTGAAACAATTACCCATACTCTGAAACCCCTTCCCCACACACTGAAACACCTTCCCCACACACTTAAACACCTTCCCCACACACTGAACCCCATCCCCACACACTGAAACACCTTGCCCACACACTGAAATCCCTTCCGCACACATTGAAGTCCATCCGCACACACTGAAACCCCTTCCCCACACACTGAAACACCTTCCGCACACACTGAAACACCATCCCCACACACTGAAACCCTTCCCCACACAGTGAAATCCCTTCCGCAAACACTGAAACCCTTCCCCACACACTGAAACCCATTCCCCACTCACTGAAACACCGTCCGCACACACTGTAACCCTTCCCCACACACTGAAACACTTCCCCAAACACTGAAACCCCTTCCCTGCACACTGAAACCCTTTCCCCACACACTGAAACCCCTTCCCCACACACTGAAACCCTTCACCACACACTGAAACCCCTTACCCACACACGGAAACACCTTCCCCACACACTGAAACCCTTCCCCACACACTGAAACACCTTGCCCACACACTGAAACCCATTCCGCACACATTGTAACCCATACCCACGCACTGAAACACCTTCCCCACACACTTAAACACCTTCCCCACACACTGAAACCCATCCCCACACACTGAAACACCTTGACCACACACTGAAACCCCTTCCGCACACATTGAAGTCCATCCCCACACACTGAAACCCATCCCCACACACTGAAACCCCTTCACCACAAAATGAACCCCCTTCCCCACACACTGAAACTCCACCCCACACACAGAAACACCTTCCCCACATACTGATACCCCTTCTGCACACACTGACACCCATCCCCACACACTGAAATCCATCCCCACACACTGAAACCCATCCCCACACACTGAAACACCTTCCCCACACACGGAATCACCTTCCCCACACACTGAAACCCTTCCCCACACACTGAAACCCTTCCCCACACTCTGAAACCGCTTCCCCACATACTGAAACCCCTTCCGCACATGCTGAAACACCTTCCACACACACTGAAACTCCTTCCCCACACACTGAAACCCCTTCCACACACACTCAAACCCCTTCCCCACACACTGAAACCCCTTCCGCACACACTGAAACCCATCCCCACACACTGAAACCCCACACCCTCACACTGAAACCCCTTCCCCACACACTGAAACCCCTTACCCAAACACTGAAACACATCCCCACACACTGAAATACCTTCCCCACACACTGAAACCCATTCCGCACACATTGTAACCCATACCCACGTACTGAAACACCTTCCCCACACACTTAAACACCTTCCCCACACACTGAAACCCATCCCCACACACTGAAACACCTTGCCCACACACTGAAACCCCTTCTGCACACATTGAAGTCCATCCCCACACACTGAAACCCATCCCCACACACTGAAACCCCTTCACCACACAATGAACCCCCTTCCCCACACACTGAAACTCCACCCCACACACAGAAACACCTTCCCCACATACTGATACCCCTTCCGCACACACTGACACCCATCCCCACACACTGAAATCCATCCCCACACACTGAAACCCATCCCCACACACTGAAACACCTTCCCCACACACTGAAACATCTTCCCCACACACTGAAACCCCTTCCCCACACACTGAAACACCTCCCGCACACACTGAAACACCTTCCCCACACACTGAAATCCCTTCCCCACACACTGAAATACCTTCATCAGACACTGAAACACCTTCCTCACACACTGATACCCCTTCCCCACACACTGAAACCGTTCCCCACACACTGAAACACGTTCTCCACACACTGAAACCCCTTCCCCACACACTGAAACACCTTCCCCATACACTGAAACACCTTCCCCACACACTGAAACCGCTTCCGCACACACTGAAACACCATCCCCACACACTGAATCCCTTCCCCACACAGTGAAACTACTTCCGCAAACACTGAAACCCTTCCCCACACACTGAAACCCATTCCCCACTCACTGAAACACCGTCCCCACACACTCTAACCCTTCCCCACACACTGAAACACTTCCCCACACACTGAAACCCCTTCCCTGCACACTGAAACTCCTTCCCCACACACTGAAACCCCTTCCACACACACTCAAACCCTTCCCCACACACTGAAACCCCTTCCGCACACACTGAAACCCATCCCCACACACTGAAACCCCACACCCTCACACTGAAACCCCTTCGCCACACACTGAAACACCTAACCCAAACACTGAAACACATCCCCACCCACTGAAACACCTTCCCCACACACTGAAACCCATTCCGCACACATTGTAACCCATACCCACGCACTGAAACCCATCCCCACACACTGAAACCCCTTCCCACACACAGAAAACCCTTCCCGACACATTGAAACCACTTCCACACACACTGAAACACATCCCCACACACTGAAACACCTTCCCCACACACTGAAACCCCTTCCGCACACACAGAAACCCAGCCCCACACACAGAAACCCATCCCCACACTCTGAAACCCATCCCCACACACTGAACCAACTTCCCCACACACTGAACTCTTTCCCCACAAAATGAAACACATCCCCACACATTGAAACTCATCCCCACACACAGAAACACCTTCCCCACACACTGAAACCCCTTCCCAACACACTGAAACACCTTCCCACACACTGAAACCCCTTCCCCACACACTGAAACCCCTTCCCCACATACTGAAACATCTTCCCCACACACTGAAACCCCTTCTGCACACACTGAAACCCATCCCCACACACTGAAACCCCACACCCACACACTGAAACCCCTTCCCCACACACTGAAACCCCTTCCCCACACACTGAAACACATCCCCATACACTGAAACACCTTCCCCACACACTGAAACCCCTTCTGCACACTTTGTAACAGATCCCCACACACTGAAATCCAACCCCACACTCTGAAACCACTTCCCCACACACTGAAACCCCTTCTGCACACAGTGAAACCCATCCCCACACACAGAAACCCCACACCCACACACTGAAACCCCTTCCCCACTCACTGAAACCCTTCCCCAGACACTGAATCCCCTTCCTCACACACTGATACCACTTCCCCACACACTGAAACCCCTTCACCACACAATGAACCCCCTTCCCCACACACTGAAACTCCACCCCACACACAGAAACACCTTCCCCACATACTGATACCCCTTCCGCACACACTGACACCCATCCGCACACACTGAAATCCATCCCCACACACTGAAACCCATCCCCACACACTGATACACCTTCCCCACAAACTGAAACATCTTCCCCACACACTGAAACCCCTTCCCCACACACTGAAACACCTCCCGCACACACTGAAACACCTTCCCCACACACTGAAATCCCTTCCCCACACACTGAAATACCTTCATCAGACACTGAAACACCTTCCTCACACACTGATACCCCTTCCCCACACACTGAAACCGTTCCCCACACACTGAAACACGTTCTCCACACACTGAAACCCCTTCCCCACACACTGAAACACCTTCCCCATACACTGAAACACCTTCCCCACACACTGCAACCGCTTCCGCACACACTGAAACACCATCCCCACACACTGGAACCCATCCCCCCACAGTGAAACTACTTCCACAATCACTGAAACCCTTCCCCACACACTGAAACCCATTCCCCACTCACTGAAACACCGTCCCCACACACTCTAACCCTTCCCCACACACTGAAACACTTCCGCACACACTGAAACCCCTTCCCTGCACACTGAAACTCCTTCCCCACACACTGAAACCCCTTCCACACACACTCAAACCCTTCCCCACACACTGAAACCCCTTCCGCACACACTGAAACCCATCCCCACACACTGAAACCCCACACCCTCACACTGAAACCCCTTCCCCACACACTGAAACCCCTTACCCAAACACTGAAACACATCCCCACCCACTGAAACACCTTCCCCACACACTGAAACCCATTCCGCACACATTGTAACCCATACCCACGCACTGAAACCCATCCCCACACACTGAAACCCCTCCCCACACACAGAAACCCCTTCCCGACACACTGAAACCACTTCCACACACACTGAAACACATCCCCACACACTGAAACACCTTCCCCACACACTGAAACCCCTTCCGCACACACAAAAACCCAGCCCCACACACAGAAACCCATCCCCACACACTGAAACCCATCCCCACACACAGAAACACCTTCCCCACACACTGAAACCCCTTCCACACACACTGAAACCCCTTCCCCACATACTGAAACATCTTCCCCACACACTGAAACCCCTTCTGCACACACTGAAACCCATCCCCACACACTGAAACCCCACACTCACACACTGAAACCCCTTCCCCACACACTGAAACCCCTTCCCCACACACTGAAACACATCCCCATACACTGAAACACCTTCCCCACACACTGAAACCCCTTCTGCAGACTTTGTAACAGATCCCCACACACTGAAATCCAACCCCACACTCTGAAACCACTTCCCCACACACTGAAACCCCTTCTGCACACAGTGAAACCCATCCCCACACACAGAAACCCCACACCCACACACTGAAACCCCTTCCCCACTCACTGAAACCCTTCCCCAGACACTGAATCCCCTTCCTCACACACTGATACCACTTCCCCACACACTGAAACCCTTCACCAAAAACTGCAACCCTTCCCCTCACACTGAAACCCCTTCCCCTCACACTGAAACACATTGCCCACACACTGAAAACCTTCCAAAGACACTGAAGCACATTCCCCACACACTGAAACCTCTTCCCCACACAAAGAAACCCCTTCCCCACACAGTGAGACGCCTTCCGCTCTGACTGAAACCCCTTCCGCACACACTGAAACACCTTTCCCACACACTGAAACCCCTTCCCCACAACACTGAAACCCCTTCCGCACATACCGAAACACCTTCCCCACACACTGAAACCCCTTCCGCACACACTGATGCGCTGCCCCACACACAGAAACACCTTCCCCACACACTGAAACTCATCCCCACACACTGAAACCCATTCCGCACACACTGAAACAAATCCCCACACACTGAAACCACTTCCCCACACACTGAAACACCTTCCCCACACACTGAAACTCCTTCCCCACACACTGAAACCCATTCTGCACGCAGTGAAACCCTTCCCCACACACTCAAACCCCTTCCCCACACACTGAAAACCCTTCCGCACACACTGTAACACCTTCCCCACACACTGAAACCCCTTCCCCACACACTGAAACCCTTATCGCACACACTGAAACCTCTTCCGCACACACTGAAACGCCTTCCCCACACTCTGAAACCCCTTCCCCAAACACTGAAACGCCTTCCGCACACACTGAAACACCTTCCCCACACACTGAAACCCCTTCCCCACACACTGAACCCCTTATCGCACACACTGAAACCTCTTCCGCACACACTGAAACACCTTCCCCACACACTGAAACCTCTTCCCCACACACTGAAACCCCTTCCGCACACACTGAAACACCTTCCCCACACACTGAGACCCCTTCCCCACACACTGAAACCACTTCCGCACACAGTGAAACCCTTCCCCACACACTGAAACCCCTTCCTCACACACTGAAACACATCCCCACACAGTGAAACCCCTTCCCCACACACTGAAACCCCTTCCCCACACACTCAAAACCATTCCCCACACACTGAAACCCTTCCCCACACTCTGAAACACATTCCCCACTCACTGAAAACCCTTCCCCACACACTGAAACAATTACCCAAACTCTGAAACCCCTTCCCCACACACTGAAACACCTTCCCCACACGCTTAAACACCTTCCCCACACACTGAAACCCATCCCCACACACTGAAACACCTTGCCCACACACTGAAATCCCTTCCGCACACATTGAAGTCCATCCCCACACACTGAAACCCCTTCCCCACACACTGAAACCCCTTCCGCACACACTGAAACACCATCCCCACACACTGAAACCCTTCCCCACACAGTGAAATCCCTTCCGCAAACACTGAAACCCTTCCCCACACACTGAAACCCATTCCCCACTCACTGAAACACCGTCCCCACACACTGTAACCCTTCCCCACACACTGAAACACTTCCCCAAACACTGAAACCCCTTCCCTGCACACTGAAACCCTTTCCCCACAAACTGAAACCCCTTCCCCACACACTGAAACCCTTCACCACACACTGAAACCCCTTCCCCACACACGGAAACACCTTCCCCACACACTTAAACCCTTCCCCACACACTGAAACCCTTCCCCACACTCTGAAACCGCTTCCCCACATACTGAAACCCCTTCCGCACATGCTGAAACACCTTCCACACACTGAAACTCCTTCCCCACACATTGAAACCCCTTCCACACACACTCAAACCCTTCCCCACACACTGAAACCCCTTCCGCACACACTGAAACCCATCCCCACACACTGAATCCCCACACCCTCACACTGAAACCCCTTCCCCACACACTGAAACCCCTTACCCAAACACTGAAACACATCCCCACACACTGAAATACCTTCCCCACACACTGAAACCCATTCCGCACACATTGTAACCCATACCCACGCACTGAAACACCTTCCCCACACACTTAAACACCTTCCCCACACACTGAAACCCATCCCCACACACTGAAACACCTTGCCCACACACTGAAACCCCTTCCGCACACATTGAAGTCCATCCCCACACACTGAAACCCATCCCCACACACTGAAACCCCTTCACCACACAATGAACCCCCTTCCCCACACACTGAAACTCCACCCCACACACAGAAACACCTTCCCCACATAATGATACCCCTTCCGCACACACTGACACCGATCCCCACACACTGAAATCCATCCCCACACACTGAAACCCATCCCCACACACTGAAACACCTTCCCCACACACTGAAACATCTTCCCCACACACTGAAACATCTTCCCCACACACTGAAACACCTCCCGCACACACTGAAACACCTTCCCCACACACTGAAATCCCTTCCCCACACACTGAAATACCTTCATCAGACACTGAAACACCTTCCTCACACACTGATACCCCTTCCCCACACACTGAAACCGTTCCTCACACACTGAAACACGTTCTGCACACACTGAAACCCCTTCCCCACACACTGAAACACCTTCCCCATGCACTGAAACACCTTCCCCACACACTGAAACCGCTTCCGCACACACTGAAACACCATCCCCACACACTGAAACCCTTCCCCACACAGTGAAACTACTTCCGCAAACACTGAAACCCTTCCCCACACACTGAAACCCATTCCCCACTCACTGAAACACCGTCCGCACACACTGTAACCCTTCCCCACACACTGAAACACTTCCCCAAACACTGAAACCCCTTCCCTGCACACTGAAACCCTTTCCCCACACACTGAAACCCCTTCCCCACACACTGAAACCCTTCACCACACACTGAAACCCCTTCCCCACACACGGAAACACCTTCCCCACACACTGAAACCCTTCCCCACACACTGAAACACCTTCCCCACACACGGAAACACCTTCCCCACACACTTAAACCCTTCCCCACACACTGAAACCCTTCCCCACACTCTGAAACCGCTTCCCCACATACTGAAACCCCTTCCGCACATGCTGAAACACCTTCCACACACTGAAACTCCTTCCCCACACATTGAAACCCCTTCCACACACACTCAAACCCTTCCCCACACACTGAAACCCCTTCCGCACACACTGAAACCCATCCCCACACACTGAATCCCCACACCCTCACACTGAAACCCCTTCCCCACACACTGAAACCCCTTACCCAAACACTGAAACACATCCCCACACACTGAAATACCTTCCCCACACACTGAAACCCATTCCGCACACATTGTAACCCATACCCACGCACTGAAACACCTTCCCCACACACTTAAACACCTTCCCCACACACTGAAACCCATCCCCACACACTGAAACACCTTGCCCACACACTGAAACCCCTTCCGCACACATTGAAGTCCATCCCCACACACTGAAACCCATCCCCACACACTGAAACCCCTTCACCACACAATGAACCCCCTTCCCCACACACTGAAACTCCACCCCACACACAGAAACACCTTCCCCACATAATGATACCCCTTCCGCACACACTGACACCGATCCCCACACACTGAAATCCATCCCCACACACTGAAACCCATCCCCACACACTGAAACACCTTCCCCACACACTGAAACATCTTCCCCACACACTGAAACATCTTCCCCACACACTGAAACACCTCCCGCACACACTGAAACACCTTCCCCACACACTGAAATCCCTTCCCCACACACTGAAATACCTTCATCAGACACTGAAACACCTTCCTCACACACTGATACCCCTTCCCCACACACTGAAACCGTTCCTCACACACTGAAACACGTTCTGCACACACTGAAACCCCTTCCCCACACACTGAAACACCTTCCCCATGCACTGAAACACCTTCCCCACACACTGAAACCGCTTCCGCACACAATGAAACACCATCCCCACACACTGAAACCCTTCCCCACACAGTGAAACTACTTCCGCAAACACTGAAACCCTTCCCCACACACTGAAACCCATTCCCCACTCACTGAAACACCGTCCCCACACACTGTAACCCTTCCCCACACACTGAAACACTTCCCCAAACACTGAAACCCCTTCCCCGCACACTGAAACCCTTTCCCCACACACTGAAACCCCTTCCCCACACACTGAAACCCTTCACCACACACTGAAACCCCTTCCCCACACACGGAAACACCTTCCCCACACACTGAAACCCTTCCCCACACACTGAAACACCTTGCCCACACACTGAAACCCATTCCGCACACATTGCAACCCATACCCACGCACTGAAACACCTTCCCCACACACTTAAACACCTTCCCCACACACTGAAACCCATCCCCACACACTGAAACACCTTGACCACACACTGAAACCCCTTCCGCACACATTGAAGTCCATCCCCACACACTGAAACCCATCCCCACACACTGAAACCCTTTCACCACAAAATGAACCCCCTTCCCCACACACTGAAACTCCACCCCACACACAGAAACACCTTCCCCACATACTGATACCCCTTCTGCACACACTGACACCCATCCCCACACACTGAAATCCATCCCCACACACTGAAACCCATCCCCACACACTGAAACACCTTCCCCACACACGGAATCACCTTCCCCACACACTGAAACCCTTCCCCACACACTGAAACCCTTCCCCACACTCTGAAACCGCTTCCCCACATACTGAAACCCCTTCCGCACATGCTGAAACACCTTCCACACACACTGAAACTCCTTCCCCACACACTGAAACCCCTTCCACACACACTCAAACCCTTCCCCACACACTGAAACCCCTTCCGCACACACTGAAACCCATCCCCACACACTGAAACCCCACACCCTCACACTGAAACCCCTTCCCCACACACTGAAACCCCTTACCCAAACACTGAAACACATCCCCACACACTGAAATACCTTCCCCACACACTGAAACCCATTCCGCACACATTGTAACCCATACCCACGTACTGAAACACCTTCCCCACACACTTAAACACCTTCCCCACACACTGAAACCCATCCCCACACACTGAAACACCTTGCCCACACACTGAAACCCCTTCTGCACACATTGAAGTCCATCCCCACACACTGAAACCCATCCCCACACACTGAAACCCCTTCACCACACAATGAACCCCCTTCCCCACACACTGAAACTCCACCCCACACACAGAAACACCTTCCCCACATACTGATACCCCTTCCGCACACACTGACACCCATCCCCACACACTGAAATCCATCCCCACACACTGAAACCCATCCCCACACACTGAAACACCTTCCCCACACACTGAAACATCTTCCCCACACACTGAAACCCCTTCCCCACACACTGAAACACCTCCCGCACACACTGAAACACCTTCCCCACACACTGAAATCCCTTCCCCACACACTGAAATACCTTCATCAGACACTGAAACACCTTCCTCACACACTGATACCCCTTCCCCACACACTGAAACCGTTCCCCACACACTGAAACACGTTCTCCACACACTGAAACCCCTTCCCCACACACTGAAACACCTTCCCCATACACTGAAACACCTTCCCCACACACTGAAACCGCTTCCGCACACACTGAAACACCATCCCCACACACTGAATCCCTTCCCCACACAGTGAAACTACTTCCGCAAACACTGAAACCCTTCCCCACACACTGAAACCCATTCCCCACTCACTGAAACACCGTCCCCACACACTCTAACCCTTCCCCACACACTGAAACACTTCCCCACACACTGAAACCCCTTCCCTGCACACTGAAACTCCTTCCCCACACACTGAAACCCCTTCCACACACACTCAAACCCTTCCCCACACACTGAAACCCCTTCCGCACACACTGAAACCCATCCCCACACACTGAAACCCCACACCCTCACACTGAAACCCCTTCGCCACACACTGAAACACCTAACCCAAACACTGAAACACATCCCCACCCACTGAAACACCTTCCCCACACACTGAAACCCATTCCGCACACATTGTAACCCATACCCACGCACTGAAACCCATCCCCACACACTGAAACCCCTTCCCACACACAGAAAACCCTTCCCGACACATTGAAACCACTTCCACACACACTGAAACACATCCCCACACACTGAAACACCTTCCCCACACACTGAAACCCCTTCCGCACACACAGAAACCCAGCCCCACACACAGAAACCCATCCCCACACTCTGAAACCCATCCCCACACACTGAACCAACTTCCCCACACACTGAACTCTTTCCCCACAAAATGAAACACATCCCCACACATTGAAACTCATCCCCACACACAGAAACACCTTCCCCACACACTGAAACCCCTTCCCAACACACTGAAACACCTTCCCACACACTGAAACCCCTTCCCCACACACTGAAACCCCTTCCCCACATACTGAAACATCTTCCCCACACACTGAAACCCCTTCTGCACACACTGAAACCCATCCCCACACACTGAAACCCCACACCCACACACTGAAACCCCTTCCCCACACACTGAAACCCCTTCCCCACACACTGAAACACATCCCCATACACTGAAACACCTTCCCCACACACTGAAACCCCTTCTGCACACTTTGTAACAGATCCCCACACACTGAAATCCAACCCCACACTCTGAAACCACTTCCCCACACACTGAAACCCCTTCTGCACACAGTGAAACCCATCCCCACACACAGAAACCCCACACCCACACACTGAAACCCCTTCCCCACTCACTGAAACCCTTCCCCAGACACTGAATCCCCTTCCTCACACACTGATACCACTTCCCCACACACTGAAACCCCTTCACCACACAATGAACCCCCTTCCCCACACACTGAAACTCCACCCCACACACAGAAACACCTTCCCCACATACTGATACCCCTTCCGCACACACTGACACCCATCCGCACACACTGAAATCCATCCCCACACACTGAAACCCATCCCCACACACTGATACACCTTCCCCACAAACTGAAACATCTTCCCCACACACTGAAACCCCTTCCCCACACACTGAAACACCTCCCGCACACACTGAAACACCTTCCCCACACACTGAAATCCCTTCCCCACACACTGAAATACCTTCATCAGACACTGAAACACCTTCCTCACACACTGATACCCCTTACCCACACACTGAAACCGTTCCCCACACACTGAAACACGTTCTCCACACACTGAAACCCCTTCCCCACACACTGAAACACCTTCCCCATACACTGAAACACCTTCCCCACACACTGCAACCGCTTCCGCACACACTGAAACACCATCCCCACACACTGAAACCCATCCCCCCACAGTGAAACTACTTCCACAATCACTGAAACCCTTCCCCACACACTGAAACCCATTCCCCACTCACTGAAACACCGTCCCCACACACTCTAACCCTTCCCCACACACTGAAACACTTCCGCACACACTGAAACCCCTTCCCTGCACACTGAAACTCCTTCCCCACACACTGAAACCCCTTCCACACACACTCAAACCCTTCCCCACACACTGAAACCCCTTCCGCACACACTGAAACCCATCCCCACACACTGAAACCCCACACCCTCACACTGAAACCCCTTCCCCACACACTGAAACCCCTTACCCAAACACTGAAACACATCCCCACCCACTGAAACACCTTCCCCACACACTGAAACCCATTCCGCACACATTGTAACCCATACCCACGCACTGAAACCCATCCCCACACACTGAAACCCCTCCCCACACACAGAAACCCCTTCCCGACACACTGAAACCACTTCCACACACACTGAAACACATCCCCACACACTGAAACACCTTCCCACACACTGAAACCCCTTCCGCACACACAAAAACCCAGCCCCACACACAGAAACCCATCCCCACACACTGAAACCCATCCCCACACACAGAAACACCTTCCCCACACACTGAAACCCCTTCCACACACACTGAAACCCCTTCCCCACATACTGAAACATCTTCCCCACACACAGAAACCCCTTCCCGACACACTGAAACCCCTTCCGCACACACAGAAACCCAGCCCCACACACAGAAACCCATCCCCACACTCTGAAACCCATCCCCACACACTGAACCAACTTCCCCACACACTGAACTCTTTCCCCACAAAATGAAACACATCCCCACACATTGAAACTCATCCCCACACACAGAAACACCTTCCCCACACACTGAAACCCCTTCCCAACACACTGAAACACCTTCCCACACACTGAAACCCCTTCCCCACACACTGAAACCCCTTCCCCACATACTGAAACATCTTCCCCACACACTGAAACCCCTTCTGCACACACTGAAACCCATCCCCACACACTGAAACCCCACACCCACACACTGAAACCCCTTCCCCACACACTGAAACCCCTTCCCCACACACTGAAACACATCCCCATACACTGAAACACCTTCCCCACACACTGAAACCCCTTCTGCACACTTTGTAACAGATCCCCACACACTGAAATCCAACCCCACACTCTGAAACCACTTCCCCACACACTGAAACCCCTTCTGCACACAGTGAAACCCATCCCCACACACAGAAACCCCACACCCACACACTGAAACCCCTTCCCCACTCACTGAAACCCTTCCCCAGACACTGAATCCCCTTCCTCACACACTGATACCACTTCCCCACACACTGAAACCCCTTCACCACACAATGAACCCCCTTCCCCACACACTGAAACTCCACCCCACACACAGAAACACCTTCCCCACATACTGATACCCCTTCCGCACACACTGACACCCATCCGCACACACTGAAATCCATCCCCACACACTGAAACCCATCCCCACACACTGATACACCTTCCCCACAAACTGAAACATCTTCCCCACACACTGAAACCCCTTCCCCACACACTGAAACACCTCCCGCACACACTGAAACACCTTCCCCACACACTGAAATCCCTTCCCCACACACTGAAATACCTTCATCAGACACTGAAACACCTTCCTCACACACTGATACCCCTTACCCACACACTGAAACCGTTCCCCACACACTGAAACACGTTCTCCACACACTGAAACCCCTTCCCCACACACTGAAACACCTTCCCCATACACTGAAACACCTTCCCCACACACTGCAACCGCTTCCGCACACACTGAAACACCATCCCCACACACTGAAACCCATCCCCCCACAGTGAAACTACTTCCACAATCACTGAAACCCTTCCCCACACACTGAAACCCATTCCCCACTCACTGAAACACCGTCCCCACACACTCTAACCCTTCCCCACACACTGAAACACTTCCGCACACACTGAAACCCCTTCCCTGCACACTGAAACTCCTTCCCCACACACTGAAACCCCTTCCACACACACTCAAACCCTTCCCCACACACTGAAACCCCTTCCGCACACACTGAAACCCATCCCCACACACTGAAACCCCACACCCTCACACTGAAACCCCTTCCCCACACACTGAAACCCCTTACCCAAACACTGAAACACATCCCCACCCACTGAAACACCTTCCCCACACACTGAAACCCATTCCGCACACATTGTAACCCATACCCACGCACTGAAACCCATCCCCACACACTGAAACCCCTCCCCACACACAGAAACCCCTTCCCGACACACTGAAACCACTTCCACACACACTGAAACACATCCCCACACACTGAAACACCTTCCCACACACTGAAACCCCTTCCGCACACACAAAAACCCAGCCCCACACACAGAAACCCATCCCCACACACTGAAACCCATCCCCACACACAGAAACACCTTCCCCACACACTGAAACCCCTTCCACACACACTGAAACCCCTTCCCCACATACTGAAACATCTTCCCCACACACTGAAACCCCTTCTGCACACACTGAAACCCATCCCCACACACTGAAACCCCACACTCACACACTGAAACCCCTTCCCCACACACTGAAACCCCTTCCCCACACACTGAAACACATCCCCATACACTGAAACACCTTCCCCACACACTGAAACCCCTTCTGCAGACTTTGTAACAGATCCCCACACACTGAAATCCAACCCCACACTCTGAAACCACTTCCCCACACACTGAAACCCCTTCTGCACACAGTGAAACCCATCCCCACACACAGAAACCCCACACCCACACACTGAAACCCCTTCCCCACTCACTGAAACCCTTCCCCAGACACTGAATCCCCTTCCTCACACACTGATACCACTTCCCCACACACTGAAACCCTTCACCAAAAACTGCAACCCTTCCCCTCACACTGAAACCCCTTCCCCTCACACTGAAACACATTGCCCACACACTGAAAACCTTCCAAAGACACTGAAGCACATTCCCCACACACTGAAACCTCTTCCCCACACAAAGAAACCCCTTCCCCACACAGTGAGACGCCTTCCGCTCTGACTGAAACCCCTTCCGCACACACTGAAACACCTTTCCCACACACTGAAACCCCTTCCCCACAACACTGAAACCCCTTCCGCACATACCGAAACACCTTCCCCACACACTGAAACCCCTTCCGCACACACTGATGCCCTGCCCCACACACAGAAACACCTTCCCCACACACTGAAACTCATCCCCACACACTGAAACCCATTCCGCACACACTGAAACAAATCCCCACACACTGAAACCACTTCCCCACACACTGAAACACCTTCCCCACACACTGAAACTCCTTCCCCACACACTGAAACCCATTCTGCACGCAGTGAAACCCTTCCCCACACACTCAAACCCCTTCCCCACACACTGAAAACCCTTCCGCACACACTGTAACACCTTCCCCACACACTGAAACCCCTTCCCCACACACTGAAACCCTTATCGCACACACTGAAACCTCTTCCGCACACACTGAAACGCCTTCCCCACACTCTGAAACCCCTTCCCCAAACACTGAAACGCCTTCCGCACACGCTGAAACACCTTCCCCACACACTGAAACCCCTTCCCCACACACTGAACCCCTTATCGCACAGACTGAAACCTCTTCCGCACACACTGAAACACCTTCCCCACACACTGAAACCTCTTCCCCACACACTGAAACCCCTTCCGCACACACTGAAACACCTTCCCCACACACTGAGACCCCTTCCCCACACACTGAAACCACTTCCGCACACAGTGAAACCCTTCCCCACACACTGAAACCCCTTCCTCACACACTGAAACACATCCCCACACAGTGAAACCCCTTCCCCACACACTGAAACCCCTTCCCCACACACTCAAAACCATTCCCCACACACTGAAACCCTTCCCCACACTCTGAAACACATTCCCCACTCACTGAAACCCCTTCCCCACACACTGAAACAATTACCCAAACTCTGAAACCCCTTCCCCACACACTGAAACACCTTCCCCACACGCTTAAACACCTTCCCCACACACTGAAACCCATCCCCACACACTGAAACACCTTGCCCACACACTGAAATCCCTTCCGCACACATTGAAGTCCATCCCCACACACTGAAACCCCTTCCCCACACACTGAAACCCCTTCCGCACACACTGAAACACCATCCCCACACACTGAAACCCTTCCCCACACAGTGAAATCCCTTCCGCAAACACTGAAACCCTTCCCCACACACTGAAACCCATTCCCCACTCACTGAAACACCGTCCCCACACACTGTAACCCTTCCCCACACACTGAAACACTTCCCCAAACACTGAAACCCCTTCCCTGCACACTGAAACCCTTTCCCCACAAACTGAAACCCCTTCCCCACACACTGAAACCCTTCACCACACACTGAAACCCCTTCCCCACACACGGAAACACCTTCCCCACACACTTAAACCCTTCCCCACACACTGAAACCCTTCCCCACACTCTGAAACCGCTTCCCCACATACTGAAACCCCTTCCGCACATGCTGAAACACCTTCCACACACTGAAACTCCTTCCCCACACATTGAAACCCCTTCCACACACACTCAAACCCTTCCCCACACACTGAAACCCCTTCCGCACACACTGAAACCCATCCCCACACACTGAATCCCCACACCCTCACACTGAAACCCCTTCCCCACACACTGAAACCCCTTACCCAAACACTGAAACACATCCCCACACACTGAAATACCTTCCCCACACACTGAAACCCATTCCGCACACATTGTAACCCATACCCACGCACTGAAACACCTTCCCCACACACTTAAACACCTTCCCCACACACTGAAACCCATCCCCACACAATGAAACACCTTGCCCACACACTGAAACCCCTTCCGCACACATTGAAGTCCATCCCCACACACTGAAACCCATCCCCACACACTGAAACCCCTTCACCACACAATGAACCCCCTTCCCCACACACTGAAACTCCACCCCACACACAGAAACACCTTCCCCACATAATGATACCCCTTCCGCACACACTGACACCGATCCCCACACACTGAAATCCATCCCCACACACTGAAACCCATCCCCACACACTGAAACACCTTCCCCACACACTGAAACATCTTCCCCACACACTGAAACATCTTCCCCACACACTGAAACACCTCCCGCACACACTGAAACACCTTCCCCACACACTGAAATCCCTTCCCCACACACTGAAATACCTTCATCAGACACTGAAACACCTTCCTCACACACTGATACCCCTTCCCCACACACTGAAACCGTTCCTCACACACTGAAACACGTTCTGCACAGACTGAAACCCCTTCCCCACACACTGAAACACCTTCCCCATGCACTGAAACACCTTCCCCACACACTGAAACCGCTTCCGCACACACTGAAACACCATCCCCACACACTGAAACCCTTCCCCACACAGTGAAACTACTTCCGCAAACACTGAAACCCTTCCCCACACACTGAAACCCATTCCCCACTCACTGAAACACCGTCCCCACACACTGTAACCCTTCCCCACACACTGAAACACTTCCCCACACACTCAAACCCTTCCCTGCACACTGAAACTCCTTCCCCACACACTGAAACCCCTTCCACACACACTCAAACCCTTCCCCATACACTGACACCCCTTCCGCACACACTGAAACCCATCCCCACTCACTGAAACCCCACACCCTCACACTGAAACCCCTTCCCCACACACTGAAACCCCTTACCCAAACACTGAAACACATCTCCCACACACTGAAACACCTTCCCCACACACTGAAACCCATTCCGCACACATTGTAACCCATACCCACGCACTGAAACCCATCCCCACACACTGAAACCCCTCCCCACACACAGAAACCCCTTCCCGACACACTGAAACCGCTTCCACACACACTGAAACACATCCCCACACACTGAAACACCTTCCCCACACACTGAAACCCCTTCCGCACACACAGAAACCCAGCCCCACACACAGAAACCCATCCCCACACACTGAAACCCATCCCCACACACTGAACCAACTTCCCCACACACTGAAATCTTACCCCACAAAATGAAACACATCCCCACACATTGAAACTCATCCCCACACACAGAAACACCTTCCCCACACACTGAAACCCCTTCCCAACACACTGAAACACCTTCCCACACACTGAAACCCCTTCCCCACACACTGAAACCCCTTCCCCACATACTGAAACATCTACCCCACACACTGAAACCCCTTCTGCACACACTGAAACCCATCCCCACACACTGAAACCCCACACCCACACACTGAAACCCCTTCCCCACACACTGAAACCCCTTCCCCACACACTGAAACACATCCCCATACACTGAAACACCTTCCCCACACACTGAAACCCCTTCTGCACACTTTGTAACAGATCCCCACACACTGAAATCCAACCCCACACTCTGAAATCACTTCCTCTCACTCTGAAACCCTTCCCCACACACTGAAAACCCTTCCCCACTCACTGAAGCACATCCCCACACACTGAAACCCCTTCCCCACTGACTGAAAATCATCCCCGCACACTGAAACCCTTTCCCCACACACTGAAACACATCCACACACACTGAAACACCTTCCCCACAGACTGAAACCCCTTCCGCAAACACTGAAACACAATCCCCACACACTGAATCCCTTTCGCCACACACTGAAACACCTTCCGCACACACTGAAACTCCTTGCGCACACACTGAAACACCTTCCCCACTCACTGAAATCCCTACCCCACACACTGAAATCTTTCCCCACAAAATGAAACACATCCCCACACATTGAAACTCATTCCCACACACAGAAACACCTTCCCCACACACTGAAACCCCTTCCCTACACACTGAAGCACCTTCCCCACACACTGAAACCACTTCCCCACACACTGAAACCCCTTCCGCACATACTGAAACACCTTCCCCACACACTGAAACCCATTCTGCACACACTGAAACCCATCCCCACACACTGAAACCCCACACCCACACACTGAAACCCCTTCCCCACACACTGAAACCCCTTCCCCACACACTGAAACACATCCCCATACACTGAAACACCTTCCCCACACACTGAAACCCCTTCTGCACACTTTGTAACCCATCCCCACACACTGAAACCCAACCCCACACACTGAAATCACTTCCTCTCACTCTGAAACCCTTCCCCACACACTGAAAACCCTTCCCCACTCACTGAAGCACATCCCCACACACTGAAACCCATTCCCCACTCACTGAAACACCGTCCCCACACACTGTAACCCTTCCCCACACACTGAAACACTTTTCCACACACTGAAACCCCTTCCCTGCACACTGAAACTCCTTCCCCACACACTGAAACCCCTTCCACACACACTCAAACCCTTCCCCACACACTGAAACCCCTTCCGCACACACTGAAACCCATCCCCACACACTGAAACCCCACACCCTCACACTGAAACCCCTTCCCCACTCACTGAAACACCTTACCCAAACACTGAAACACATCCCCACACACTGAAATAGCTTCCCCACACACTGAAACCCATTCCGCACACATTGTAAACCATACCCACGCACTGAAACCCATTCCCACACACTGAAACACCACCCCACACACAGAAACCCCTTCCCGACACACTGAAACCACTTCCACACACACTGAAACACATCCCCACACATTGAAACACCTTCCCCACACACTGAAACCCCTTCCGCACACACAGAAACCCAGCCCCACACACAGAAACCCATCTCCACACACTGAAACCCATCCCCACACACTGAACCAACTTCCCCACACACTGAAATCTTTCCCCACAAAATGAAACACATCCCCACACATTGAAACTCATCCCCACACACAGAAACACCTTCCCCACACACTGAAACCCCTTCCCTACACACAGAAACACCTTCCCCACACACTGAAACCCCTTCCCCACACACTGAAACCCCTTCCCCACATACTGAAACACCTTCCCCACACTCTGAAACCCCTTCTGCACACACTGAAACCCATCCCCACACACTGAAACCCCACACCCACACACTGAAACCCCTTCCCCACACACTGAAACCCCTTCCCCACACACAGAAACACATCCCCATACACTGAAACACATTCCCCACACACTGAAACCCCTTCTGCACACTTTGTAACCCATCCCCACACACTGAAACCCAACCCCACACACTGAAATCACTTCCTGTCACTCTGAAACCCTTCCCCACACACTGAAAACCCTTCCCCACTCACTGAAGCACATCCCCACACACTGAAACCCCTTCCCCACACACTGAAAATCATCCCCGCACACTGAAACCCCTTCCCCACACACTGAAACACATCCAAACACACTGAAACACCTTCCCCACAGACTGAAACCCCTTCCGCTAACACTGAAACACAATCCCCACACACTGAAACCCTTTCCCCACACACTGAAACTCCTTCCGCACACACTGAAACTCCTTGCGCACACACTGAAACACCTTCCCCACCCACTGAAATCCCTTCCCCACACACTGAAACTCCTTCCCCACACACTGAAACCCCTTCCACACACACTGAAACCCCTTCCCCACACACTGAAAAACCTTCCCACACACTGAAAACCCTTCCCCACACACTGAAACCCCTTCCCCACACACTGAAACACCTTCCCCACGCACAGAAAAGCCTTCCCCACACACTGAAACACCTTCCCCACACACTGAAACACCTTCCCCACACACTGAAATCCCTTCCCCACAGACTGAAACCCTTCCCCACACACTGAAACACCTTCCCCACACTCTGAAACCCCTTCCCCACACACTGAAACACCTTCCCCATACACTGCAACACCTTCCCCACACACTGAAACCCATTCCGCACACACTGAAACACCTTCCCCACACACTGAAACCCTTCCCCACACACTGAAACCCCTTCCGCACACACTGAAACCCCTTCCCCACACACTGAAACCACTTCCCCACACACTGAAACCCTTCCCCACACACTGAAACCCCTTCGCCACACACTGAAACCCCTTCCCCACACACTGAAACCTTTCCCCACACACTGAAACCCTTCCCAACACAATGAAAACGCTTCCCCACATACTGAACCCCCTTCAGCACACGCAGAAACACCTTCCCCACGCACTGAAACCCCTTCCCCACACACTGAAACTCCTTCCACACACACTGAAACACCTTCCCCACACACTGAAACCCCTTCCGCACGCACTGAAACCCATCCCCACACACTGAAACCCCACACCCTCACACTGAAACCCTTCCCCACACACTGAAACCCATTCCCCACACACTGAATCCCCTTCCGCACACACTGAAACCCCATCCACACACAGTGAAACACCTTCCCCACACACTGAAACCCCTTCCACACACACTGAAACACCTTCCCCACACACTGAAAACCCTTCCGCACACACTGAAACACCTTCCCCACACACTGAAACGACTTCCCCACATTCTGAAACCAATTCCGCTCACAGTGAAACCCTTCCCCACACTCTGAAACCCCTTCCCCACACACTGAAACCCCTTCCCCACACGGTGAAACACTTCCCCACACACTGAAACGCCTTCCCCACACACTGAATCCCCTTCCCCACACACAGAAAGCCCTTACTCCCACAATGAAACCCTTCCCCACACTCTGAAACCCCTTCCCCACACACTGAAACCCCTTCCCCACACACTGAAACCCCTTCCCCACACACTGAAAACCCTTCCCCACTCACTGAAGCACATCCCCACACACTGAAACACCTTCCCCACACACTGAAAATCATCCCCGCACACTGAAACCCCTTCCCCACACACTGAAACACATCCACACACACTGAAACACCTTCCCCACAGACTGAAACCCCTTCCGCTAACACTGAAACACAATCCCCACACACTGAAACCCTTTCCCCACACACTGAAACTCCTTCCGCACACACTGAAACTCCTTGCGCAGACACTGAAACACCTTCCCCACCCACTGAAATCCCTTCCCCACACACTGAAACTCCTTCCCCACACACTGAAACCCCTTCCACACACACTGAAACCCCTTCCGCACACAGTGAAACCCTTCCCCACACAGTGAAACCCCTTCCCCACACACTGAAATCCCTTCCCACACACTGAAAACCCTTCCCCACACACTGAAACCACTTCCCCACACACTGAAACCCCTTCCCCACACACTGAAACCTTTCCCCACACACTGAAACCCTTCCCCACACACTGAAAACGCTTCCCCACATTCTGAAACCCCTTCAGCACACGCAGAAACACCTTCCCCACGCACTGAAACCCCTTCCCCACACACTGAAACTCCTTCCACACACACTGAAACACCTTCCCCACACACTGAAACCCCTTCCGCACGCACTGAAACCCATCCCCACACACTGAAACCCCACACCCTCACACTGAAACCCTTCCCCACACACTGAAACCCCTTCCCCACACACTGAATCCCCTTCCGCACACACTGAAACCCCTTCCACACACACTGAAACACCTTCCCCACACACTGAAAATCATCCCCGCACACTGAAACCCCTTCCCCACACACTGAAACACATCCACACACACTGAAACACCTTCCCCACAGACTGAAACGGCTTCCGCTAACACTGAAACACAATCCCCACACACTGAAACCCTTTCCCCACACACTGAAACTCCTTCCGCACACACTGAAACTCCTTGCGCACGCACTGAAACACCTTCCCCACCCACTGAAATCCCTTCCCCACACACTGAAACTCCTTCCCCACACACTGAAACCCCTTCCACACACACAAACCCCTTCCGCACACAGTGAAACCCTTCCCCACACAGTGAAACCCCTTCCCCACACACTGAAAACCCTTCCCACACACTGAAAAACCTTCCCCACACACTGAAACCCCTTCCCCACACACTGAAACACCTTCCCCACACACAGAAAAGCCTTCCCCACACACTGAAACACCTTCCCCACACACTGAAACACCTTCCCCACACACTGAAATCCCTTCCCCACAGACTGAAACCCTTCCCCACACACTGAAACACCTTCCCCACACTCTGAAACCCCTTCCCCACACACTGAAACACCTTCCCCATACACTGCAACACCTTCCCCACACAATGAAACCCATTCCGCACACACTGAAACACCTTCCCCACACACTGAAACCCTTCCCCACACACTGAAACCCCTTCCGCACACACTGAAACCCCTTCCCCACACACTGAAACCACTTCCCCACACACTGAAACCCTTCCCCACACACTGAAACCCCTTCCCCACATACTGAAACCCCTTCCCCACACACTGAAACCTTTCCCCACACACTGAAATCCTTCCCCACACAATGAAAACGCTTCCCCACATACTGAAACCCCTTCAGCACACGCAGAAACACCTTCCCCACGCACTGAAACCCCTTCCCCACACACTGAAACTCCTTCCACACACACTGAAACACCTTCCCCACACACTGAAACCCCTTCCGCACGCACTGAAACCCATCCCCACACACTGAAACCCCACACCCTCACACTGAAACCCTTCCCCACACACTGAAACCCCTTCCCCACACACTGAATCCCCTTCCGCACACACTGAAACCCCTTCCACACACACTGAAACACCTTCCCCACACACTGAAACCCCTTCCACACACACTGAAACACCTTCCCCACACACTGAAACCCCTTCCGCACACACTGAAACACCTTCCCCACACACTGAAGCGACTTCCCCACATTCTGAAACCACTTCCGCACACAGTGAAACCCTTCCCCACACTCTGAAACCCTTTCCCCACACACTGAAACCCCTTCCCCACACGGTGAAACACATCCCCACACACTGAAACGCCTTCCCCACACACTGAATCCCCTTCCCCACACACAGAAAGCCCTTACTCCCACAATGAAACCCTTCCCCAGACTCTGAAACCCCTTCCCCACACACTGAAACACCTTCCCCACACACTGAAACCCCTTCCCCACACACTGAAAACCCTTCCCCACTCACTGAAGCACATCCCCACACACTGAAACCCCTTCCCCACACACTGAAAATCATCCCCGCACACTGAAACCCCTTCCCCACACACTGAAACACATCCACACACACTGAAACACCTTCCCCACAGACTGAAACCCCTTCCGCTAACACTGAAACACAATCTCCACACACTGAAACCCTTTCCCCACACACTGAAACTCCTTCCGCACACACTGAAACTCCTTGCGCCCACACTGAAACACCTTCCCCACCCACTGAAATCCCTTCCCCACACACTGAAACTCCTTCCCCACACACTGAAACCCCTTCCACACACACTGAAACCCCTTCCGCACACAGTGAAACCGTTCCTCATACAGTGAAACCCCTTCCCCACACACTGAAAACCCTTCCCACACACTAAAAACCCTTCCCCACACACTGAAACCCCTTCCCCACACACTGAAACACCTTCCCCACACACAGAAAAGCCTTCCCCACACACTGAAACACCTTCCCCACACACTGAAGCACCTTCCCCACACACTGAAATCCCTTCCCCACAGACTGAAACCCTTCCCCACACACTGAAACACCTTCCCCACACTCTGAAACCCCTTCCCCACACACTGAAACACCTTCCCCATACACTGCAACACCTTCCCCACACACTGAAATCCATTCCGCACACACTGAAACACCTTCCCCACACACTGAAACCCTTCCCCACACACTGAAACCCCTTCCGCACACACTGAAACCCCTTCCCCACACACTGAAACCACTTCCCCACACACTGAAACCCTTCCCCACACACTGAAACCCCTTCCCCACACACTGAAACCCCTTCCCCACACACTGAAACCTTTCCCCACACACTGAAACCCTTCCCCACACACTGAAAACGCTTCCCCACATACTGAAACTCCTTCCACACACACTGAAACACCTTCCCCACACACTGAAACCCCTTCCGCACGCACTGAAACCCATCCCCACACACTGAAACCCCACACCCTCACACTGAAACCCTTCCCCACACACTGAAACCCCTTCCCCACACACTGAATCCCCTTCCGCACACACTGAAACCCCTTCCACACACACTGAAACACCTTCCCCACACACTGAAACCCCTTCCACACACACTGAAACACCTTCCCCACACTCTGAAACCCCTTCCCCACACACTGAAACACCTTCCCCATACACTGCAACACCTTCCCCACACACTGAAACCCATTCCGCACACACTGAAACACCTTCCCCACACACTGAAACCCTTCCCCACACACTGAAACCCCTTCCGCACACACTGAAACCCCTTCCCCACACACTGAAACCACTTCCCCACACACTGAAACCCTTCCCCACACACTGAAACCCCTTCCCCACACACTGAAACCCCTTCCCCACACACTGAAACCTTTCCCCACACACTGAAACCCTTCCCCACACAATGAAAACGCTTCCCCACATACTGAAACCCCTTCAGCACACGCAGAAACACCTTCCCCACGCACTGAAACCCCTTCCCCACACACTGAAACTCCTTCCACACACACTGAAACACCTTCCCCACACACTGAAACCCCTTCCGCACGCACTGAAACCCATCCACACACACTGAAACACCTTCCCCACAGACTGAAACCCCTTCCGCTAACACTGAAACACAATCTCCACACACTGAAACCCTTTCCCCACACACTGAAACTCCTTCCGCACACACTGAAACTCCTTGCGCCCACACTGAAACACCTTCCCCACCCACTGAAATCCCTTCCCCACACACTGAAACCCCTTCCACACACACTGAAACCCCTTCCGCACACAGTGAAACCGTTCCTCATACAGTGAAACCCCTTCCCCACACACTGAAAACCCTTCCCACACACTAAAAACCCTTCCCCACACACTGAAACCCCTTCCCCACACACTGAAACACCTTCCCCACACACAGAAAAGCCTTCCCCACACACTGAAACACCTTCCCCACACACTGAAGCACCTTCCCCACACACTGAAATCCCTTCCCCACAGACTGAAACCCTTCCCCACACACTGAAACACCTTCCCCACACTCTGAAACCCCTTCCCCACACACTGAAACACCTTCCCCATACACTGCAACACCTTCCCCACACACTGAAACCCATTCCGCACACACTGAAACACCTTCCCCACACACTGAAACCCTTCCCCACACACTGAAACCCCTTCCGCACACACTGAAACCCCTTCCCCACACACTGAAACCACTTCCCCACACACTGAAACCCTTCCCCACACACTGAAACCCCTTCCCCACACACTGAAACCCCTTCCCCACACACTGAAACCTTTCCCCACACACTGAAACCCTTCCCCACACACTGAAAACGCTTCCCCACATACTGAAACTCCTTCCACACACACTGAAACACCTTCCCCACACACTGAAACCCCTTCCGCACGCACTGAAACCCATCCCCACACACTGAAACCCCACACCCTCACACTGAAACCCTTCCCCACACACTGAAACCCCTTCCCCACACACTGAATCCCCTTCCGCACACACTGAAACCCCTTCCACACACACTGAAACACCTTCCCCACACACTGAAACCCCTTCCACACACACTGAAACACCTTCCCCACACTCTGAAACCCCTTCCCCACACACTGAAACACCTTCCCCATACACTGCAACACCTTCCCCACACACTGAAACCCATTCCGCACACACTGAAACACCTTCCCCACACACTGAAACCCTTCCCCACACACTGAAACCCCTTCCGCACACACTGAAACCCCTTCCCCACACACTGAAACCACTTCCCCACACACTGAAACCCTTCCCCACACACTGAAACCCCTTCCCCACACACTGAAACCCCTTCCCCACACACTGAAACCTTTCCCCACACACTGAAACCCTTCCCCACACAATGAAAACGCTTCCCCACATACTGAAACCCCTTCAGCACACGCAGAAACACCTTCCCCACGCACTGAAACCCCTTCCCCACACACTGAAACTCCTTCCACACACACTGAAACACCTTCCCCACACACTGAAACCCCTTCCGCACGCACTGAAACCCATCCCCACACACTGAAACCCCACACCCTCACACTGAAACCCTTCCCCACACACTGAAACCCCTTCCCCACACACTGAATCCCCTTCCGCACACACTGAAACCAATTCCACACACACTGAAACACCTTCCCCACACACTGAAACCCCTTCCACACACACTGAAACCCCTTCCCCACACACTGAAACCCCTTCCCCACACACTGAAACCTTTCCCCACACACTGAAACCCTTCCCCACACACTGAAAACGCTTCCCCACATACTGAAACCCCTTCAGCACACGCAGAAACACCTTCCCCACTCACTGAAACCCCTTCCCCACACACTGAAACTCCTTCCACACACACTGAAACACCTTCCCCACACACTGAAACCCCTTCCGCACGCACTGAAACCCATCCCCACACACTGAAACCCCACACCCTCACACTGAAACCCTTCCCCACACACTGAAACCCCTTCCCCACACACTGAATCCCCTTCCGCACACACTGAAACCCCTTCCACACACACTGAAACACCTTCCCCACACACTGAAACCCCTTCCACACACACTGAAACACCTTCCCCACACTCTGAAACCCCTTCCCCACACACTGAAACACCTTCCCCATACACTGCAACACCTTCCCCACACACTGAAACCCATTCCGCACACACTGAAACACCTTCCCCACACACTGAAACCCTTCCCCACACACTGAAACCCCTTCTGCACACACTGAAACCCCTTCCCCACACACTGAAACCCCTTCCCCACACACTGAAACCCCTTCCCCACACACTGAAACCTTTCCCCACACACTGAAACCCTTCCCCACACAATGAAAACGCTTCCCCACATACTGAAACCCCTTCAGCACACGCAGAAACACCTTCCCCACGCACTGAAACCCCTTCCCCACACACTGAAACTCCTTCCACACACACTGAAACACCTTCCCCACACACTGAAACCCCTTCCGCACGCACTGAAACCCATCCCCACACACTGAAACCCCACACCCTCACACTGAAACCCTTCCCCACACACTGAAACCCCTTCCCCACACACTGAATCCCCTTCCGCACATACTGAAACCCCTTCCACACACACTGAAACACCTTCCCCACACACTGAAACCCCTTCCGCACACACTGAAACACCTTCCCCACACACTGAAACGACTTCCCCACATTCTGAAACCACTTCCGCACACAGTGAAACTCTTCCCCACACTCTGAGACCCTTTCCCCACACACTGAAACCCCTTCCCCACACGGTGAAACACATCCCCACACACTGAAACGCCTTCCCCACACACTGAATCCCCTTCCCCACACACAGAAAGCCCTTACTCCCACAATGAAACCCTTCCCCACACTCTGAAACCCCTTCCCCACACACTGAAACACCTTCCCCACACACTGAAACCCCTTCCCCACACACTGAAAACCCTTCCCCACTCACTGAAGCACATCCCCACACACTGAAACCCCTTCCCCACACACTGAAAATCATCCCCGCACACTGAAACCCCTTCCCCACACACTGAAACACATCCACACACACTGAAACACCTTCCCCACAGACTGAAACCCCTTCCGCTAACACTGAAACACAATCCCCACACACTGAAACACTTTCCCCACACACTGAAACTCCTTCCGCACACACTGAAACTCCTTGCGCACACACTGAAACACCTTCCCCACCCACTGAAATCCCTTCCCCACACACTGAAACTCCTTCCCCACACACTGAAACCCCTTCCACACACACTGAAACCCCTTCCGCACACAGTGAAACCCTTCCTCACACAGTGAAACCCCTTCCCCACACACACATAAAACCCTTCCCACACACTAAAAACCCTTCCCCACACACTGAAACCCCTTCCCCACACACTGAAACACCTTCCCCACACACAGAAAAGCCTTCCCCACACACTGAAACACCTTCCCCACACACTGAAACACCTTCCCCACACACTGAAATCCCTTCCCCACAGACTGAAACCCTTCCCCACACACTGAAACACCTTCCCCACACTCTGTAACCCCTTCCCCACACACTGAAACACCTTCCCCATACACTGCAACACCTTTCCCACACACTGAAACCCATTCCGCACACACTGAAACACCTTCCCCACACACTGAAACCCTTCCCCACACACTGAAACCCCTTCCGCACACACTGAAACCCCTTCCCCACACACTGAAACCACTTCCCCACACACTGAAACCCTTCCCCACACACTGAAACCCCTTCCCCACACACTGAAACCCTTCCCCACACACTGAAACCCCTTCCCCACACACTGAAACCCTTTCCCCACACACTGAAACTCCTTCCGCACACACTGAAACTCCTTGCGCACACACTGAAACACCTTCCCCACCCACTGAAATCCCTTCCCCACACACTGAAACTCCTTCCCCACACACTGAAACCCCTTCCCCACACACTGAAACCTTTCCCCACACACTGAAACCCTTCCCCACACACTGAAAACGCTTCCCCACATACTGAAACTCCTTCCACACACACTGAAACACCTTCCCCACACACTGAAACCCCTTCCGCACGCACTGAAACCCATCCCCACACACTGAAACCCCACACCCTCACACTGAAACCCTTCCCCACACACTGAAACCCCTTCCCCACACACTGAATCCCCTTCCGCACACACTGAAACCCCTTCCACACACACTGAAACACCTTCCCCACACACTGAAACCCCTTCCACACACACTGAAACACCTTCCCCACACTCTGAAACCCCTTCCCCACACACTGAAACACCTTCCCCATACACTGCAACACCTTCCCCACACACTGAAACCCATTCCGCACACACTGAAACACCTTCCCCACACACTGAAACCCTTCCCCACACACTAAAACCCCTTCCGCACACACTGAAACCCCTTCCCCACACACTGAAACCACTTCCCCACACACTGAAACCCTTCCCCACACACTGAAACCCCTTCCCCACACACTGAAACCCCTTCCCCACACACTGAAACCTTTCCCCACACACTGAAACCCTTCCTCACACAATGAAAACGCTTCCCCACATACTGAAACCCCTTCAGCACACGCAGAAACACCTTCCCCACGCACTGAAACCCCTTCCCCACACACTGAAACTCCTTCCACACACACTGAAACACCTTCCCCACACACTGAAACCCCTTCCGCACGCACTGAAACCCATCCACACACACTGAAACACCTTCCCCACAGACTGAAACCCCTTCCGCTAACACTGAAACACAATCTCCACACACTGAAACCCTTTCCCCACACACTGAAACTCCTTCCGCACACACTGAAACTCCTTGCACCCACACTGAAACACCTTCCCCACCCACTGAAATCCCTTCCCCACACACTGAAACCCCTTCCACACACACTGAAACCCCTTCCGCACACAGTGAAACCGTTCCTCATACAGTGAAACCCCTTCCCCACACACTGAAAACCCTTCCCACACACTAAAAACCCTTCCCCACACACTGAAACCCCTTCCCCACACACTGAAACACCTTCCCCACACACAGAAAAGCCTTCCCCACACACTGAAACACCTTCCCCACACACTGAAGCACCTTCCCCACACACTGAAATCCCTTCCCCACAGACTGAAACCCTTCCCCACACACTGAAACACCTTCCCCACACTCTGAAACCCCTTCCCCACACACTGAAACACCTTCCCCATACACTGCAACACCTTCCCCACACACTGAAACCCATTCCGCACACACTGAAACACCTTCCCCACACACTGAAACCCTTCCCCACACACTGAAACCCCTTCCACACACACTGAAACCCCTTCCCCACACACTGAAACCACTTCCCCACACACTGAAACCCTTCCCCACACACTGAAACCCCTTCCCCACACACTGAAACCCCTTCCCCACACACTGAAACCTTTCCCCACACACTGAAACCCTTCCCCACACACTGAAAACGCTTCCCCACATACTGAAACTCCTTCCACACACACTGAAACACCTTCCCCACACACTGAAACCCCTTCCGCACGCACTGAAACCCATCCCCACACACTGAAACCCCACACCCTCACACTGAAACCCTTCCCCACACACTGAAACCCCTTCCCCACACACTGAATCCCCTTCCGCACACACTGAAACCCCTTCCACACACACTGAAACACCTTCCCCACACACTGAAACCCCTTCCACACACACTGAAACACCTTCCCCACACTCTGAAACCCCTTCCCCACACACTGAAACACCTTCCCCATACACTGCAACACCTTCCCCACACACTGAAACCCATTCCGCACACACTGAAACACCTTCCCCACACACTGAAACCCTTCCCCACACACTGAAACCCCTTCCGCACACACTGAAACCCCTTCCCCACACACTGAAACCACTTCCCCACACACTGAAACCCTTCCCCACACACTGAAACCCCTTCCCCACACACTGAAACCCCTTCCCCACACACTGAAACCTTTCCCCACACACTGAAACCCTTCCCCACACAATGAAAACGCTTCCCCACATACTGAAACCCCTTCAGCACACGCAGAAACACCTTCCCCACGCACTGAAACCCCTTCCCCACACACTGAAACTCCTTCCACACACACTGAAACACCTTCCCCACACACTGAAACCCCTTCCGCACGCACTGAAACCCATCCCCACACACTGAAACCCCACACCCTCACACTGAAACCCTTCCCCACACACTGAAACCCCTTCCCCACACACTGAATCCCCTTCCGCACACACTGAAACCCCTTCCACACACACTGAAACACCTTCCCCACACACTGAAACCCCTTCCACACACACTGAAACCCCTTCCCCACACACTGAAACCCCTTCCCCACACACTGAAACCTTTCCCCACACACTGAAACCCTTCCCCACACACTGAAAACGCTTCCCCACATACTGAAACCCCTTCAGCACACGCAGAAACACCTTCCCCACTCACTGAAACCCCTTCCCCACACACTGAAACTCCTTCCACACACACTGAAACACCTTCCCCACACACTGAAACCCCTTCCGCACGCACTGAAACCCATCCCCACACACTGAAACCCCACACCCTCACACTGAAACCCTTCCCCACACACTGAAACCCCTTCCCCACACACTGAATCCCCTTCCGCACACACTGAAACCCCTTCCACACACACTGAAACACCTTCCCCACACACTGAAACCCCTTCCACACACACTGAAACACCTTCCCCACACTCTGAAACCCCTTCCCCACACACTGAAACACCTTCCCCATACACTGCAACACCTTCCCCACACACTGAAACCCATTCCGCACACACTGAAACACCTTCCCCACACACTGAAACCCTTCCCCACACACTGAAACCCCTTCTGCACACACTGAAACCCCTTCCCCACACACTGAAACCACTTCCCCACACACTGAAACCCATCCCCAAACACTGAAACCCCTTCCCCACACACTGAAACCCCTTCCCCACACACTGAAACCTTTCCCCACACACTGAAACCCTTCCCCACACAATGAAAACGCTTCCCCACATACTGAAACCCCTTCAGCACACGCAGAAACACCTTCCCCACGCACTGAAACCCCTTCCCCACACACTGAAACTCCTTCCACACACACTGAAACACCTTCCCCACACACTGAAACCCCTTCCGCACGCACTGAAACCCATCCCCACACACTGAAACCCCACACCCTCACACTGAAACCCTTCCCCACACACTGAAACCCCTTCCCCACACACTGAATCCCCTTCCGCACATACTGAAACCCCTTCCACACACACTGAAACACCTTCCCCACACACTGAAACCCCTTCCGCACACACTGAAACACCTTCCCCACACACTGAAACGACTTCCCCACATTCTGAAACCACTTCCGCACACAGTGAAACTCTTCCCCACACTCTGAGACCCTTTCCCCACACACTGAAACCCCTTCCCCACACGGTGAAACACATCCCCACACACTGAAACGCCTTCCCCACACACTGAATCCCCTTCCCCACACACAGAAAGCCCTTACTCCCACAATGAAACCCTTCCCCACACTCTGAAACCCCTTCCCCACACACTGAAACACCTTCCCCACACACTGAAACCCCTTCCCCACACACTGAAAACCCTTCCCCACTCACTGAAGCACATCCCCACACACTGAAACCCCTTCCCCACACACGGAAAATCATCCCCGCACACTGAAACCCCTTCCCCACACACTGAAACACATCCACACACACTGAAACACCTTCCCCACAGACTGAAACCCCTTCCGCTAACACTGAAACACAATCCCCACACACTGAAACCCTTTCCCCACACACTGAAACTCCTTCCGCACACACTGAAACTCCTTGCGCACACACTGAAACACCGTCCCCACCCACTGAAATCCCTTCCCCACACACTGAAACTCCTTCCCCACACACTGAAACCCCTTCCACACACACTGAAACCCCTTCCGCACACAGTGAAACCCTTCCTCACACAGTGAAACCCCTTCCCCACACACACATAAAACCCTTCCCACACACTAAAAACCCTTCCCCACACACTGAAACCCCTTCCCCACACACTGAAACACCTTCCCCACACACAGAAAAGCCTTCCCCACACACTGAAACACCTTCCCCACACACTGAAACACCTTCCCCACACACTGAAATCCCTTCCCCACAGACTGAAACCCTTCCCCACACACTGAAACACCTTCCCCACACTCTGTAACCCCTTCCCCACACACTGAAACACCTTCCCCATACACTGCAACACCTTTCCCACACACTGAAACCCATTCCGCACACACTGAAACACCTTCCCCACACACTGAAACCCTTCCCCACACACTGAAACCCCTTCCGCACACACTGAAACCCCTTCCCCACACACTGAAACCACTTCCCCACACACTGAAACCCTTCCCCACACACTGAAACCCCTTCCCCACACACTGAAACCCTTCCCCACACACTGAAACCCCTTCCCCACACACTGAAACCCTTTCCCCACACACTGAAACTCCTTCCGCACACACTGAAACTCCTTGCGCACACACTGAAACACCTTCCCCACCCACTGAAATCCCTTCCCCACACACTGAAACTCCTTCCCCACACACTGAAACCCCTTCCACACACACTGAAACCCCTTCCGCACACAGTGAAACCGTTCCTCATACAGTGAAACCCCTTCCCCACACACTGAAAACCCTTCCCACACACTAAAAACCCTTCCCCACACACTGAAACCCCTTCCCCACACACTGAAACACCTTCCCCACACACAGAAAAGCCTTCCCCACACACTGAAACACCTTCCCCACACACTGAAACACCTTCCCCACACACTGAAATCCCTTCCCCACAGACTGAAACCCTTCCCCACACACTGAAACACCTTCCCCACACTCTGAAACCCCTTCCCCACACACTGAAACACCTTCCCCATACACTGCAACACCTTCCCCACACACTGAAACCCATTCCGCACACACTGAAACACCTTCCCCACACACTGAAACCCTTCCCCACACACTGAAACCCCTTCCGCACACACTGAAACCCCTTCCCCACACACTGAAAACACTTCCCCACACACTGAAACCATTCCCCACACACTGCAACCCCTTCCCCACACACTGAAACCCCTTCCCCACACACTGAAACCTTTCCCCACACACTGAAACCCTTCCCCACACACTGAAAACGCTTCCCCACATACTGAAACCCCTTCAGCACACGCAGAAACACCTTCCCCACGCACTGAAACCCCTTCCCCACACACTGAAACTCCTTCCACACACACTGAAACACCTTCCCCACACACTGAAACCCCTTCCGCACGCACTGAAACCCATCCCCACACACTGAAACCCCACACCCTCAAACTGAAACCCTTCCCCACACACTGAAACCCCTTCCCCACCCACTGAATCCCCTTCCGCACACACTGAAACCCCTTCCACACACACTGAAACACCTTCCCCACACACTGAAACCCCTTCCACACACATTGAAACACCTTCCCCACACACTGAAACCCCTTCCCCACACACTGAAACACCTTGCTCATACACTGCAACACCTTCCCCACACACTGAAACCCATTCCGCACACACTGAAACACCTTCCCCACACACTGAAACCCTTCCCCACACACTGAAACCCCTTCCGCACACACTGAAACCCCTTCCCCACACACTGAAACCACTTCCCCACACACTGAAACCCTTCCCCACACACTGAAACCCATTCCCCACACACTGAAACCCCTTCCCCACACACTGAAACCTTTCCCCACACACTGAATCCCTTCCCCACACAATGAAAACGCTTCCCCACATACTGAAACCCCTTCAGCACACGCAGAAACACCTTCCCCACGCACTGAAACCCCTTCCCCACACACTGAAACTCCTTCCACACACACTGAAACACCTTCCCCACACACTGAAACCCCTTCCGCACGCACTGAAACCCATCCCCACACACTGAAACCCCACACCCTCACACTGAAACCCTTCCCCACACACTGAAACCCCTTCCCCACACACTGAATCCCCTTCCGCACACACTGAAACCCCTTCCACACACACTGAAACACCTTCCCCACACACTGAAACCCCTTCCGCACACACTGAAACCCCTTCCCCACACACTGAAACCCCTTCCCCACACACTGAAACCTTTCCCCACACACTGAAACCCTTCCCCACACAATGAAAACGCTTCCCCACATACTGAAACCCCTTCAGCACACGCAGAAACACCTTCCCCACGCACTGAAACCCCTTCCCCACACACTGAAACTCCTTCCACACACACTGAAACACCTTCCCCACACACTGAAACCCCTTCCGCACGCACTGAAACCCATCCCCACACACTGAAACCCCACACCCTCACACTGAAACCCTTCCCCACACACTGAAACCCCTTCCCCACACACTGAATCCCCTTCCTCACACACTGAAACCCCTTCCACACACACTGAAACACCTTCCCCACACACTGAAACCCCTTCCACACACACTGAAACACCTTCCCCACACTCTGAAACCCCTTCCCCACACACTGAAACACCTTCCCCATACACTGCAACACCTTCCCCACACACTGAAACCCATTCCGCACACACTGAAACACCTTCCCCACACACTGAAACCCTTCCCCACACACTGAAACCCCTTCCGCACACACTGAAACCCCTTCCCCACACACTGAAACCACTTCCCCACACACTGAAACCCTTCCCCACACACTGAAACCCCTTCCCCACACACTGAAACACCTTCCCCACACACTGAAACCTTTCCCCACACACTGAAACCCTTCCCCACACACTGAAACACCTTCCCCACACACTGAAACCCCTTCCGCACGCACTGAAACACCTTCCCCACACACTGAAACCCCTTCCCCACACACTGAAACTCCTTCCACACACACTGAAACACCTTCCCCACACACTGAAACCCCTTCCGCACGCACTGAAACCCATCCCCACACACTGAAACCCCACACCCTCACACTGAAACCCTTCCCCACACACTGAAACCCCTTCCCCACACACTGAATCCCCTTCCGCACATACTGAAACCCCTTCCACACACACTGAAACACCTTCCCCACACACTGAAACCCCTTCCGCACACACTGAAACACCTTCCCCACACACTGAAACGACTTCCCCACATTCTGAAACCACTTCCGCACACAGTGAAACCCTTCCCCACACTCTGAAACCCTTTCCCCACACACTGAAACCCCTTCCCCACACGGTGAAACACATCCCCACACACTGAAACGCCTTCCCCACACACTGAATCCCCTTCCCCACACACAGAAAGCCCTTACTCCCACAATGAAACCCTTCCCCACACTCTGAAACCCCTTCCCCACACACTGAAACACCTTCCCCACACACTGAAACCCCTTCCCCACACACTGAAAACCCTTCCCCACTCACTGAAGCACATCCCCACACACTGAAACCCCTTCCCCACACACTGAAACACATCCACACACACTGAAACACCTTCCCCACAGACTGAAACCCCTTCCCCACACACTGAAAACCCTTCCCCACACACTGAAAATCATCCCCGCACACTGAAACCCCTTCCCCACACACTGAAACACATCCACACACACTGAAACACCTTCCCCACAGACTGAAACCCCTTCCGCTAACACTGAAACACAATCCCCACACACTGAAACACTTTCCCCACACACTGAAACTCCTTCCGCACACACTGAAACTCCTTGCGCACACACTGAAACACCTTCCCCACCCACTGAAATCCCTTCCCCACACACTGAAACTCCTTCCCCACACACTGAAACCCCTTCCACACACACTGAAACCCCTTCCGCACACAGTGAAACCCTTCCTCACACAGTGAAACAACTTCCCCACACACAGAAAAGCCTTCCCCACACACTGAAACACCTTCCCCACACACTGAAACACCTTCCCCACACACTGAAATCCCTTCCCCACAGACTGAAACCCTTCCCCACACACTGAAACACCTTCCCCACACTCTGAAACCCCTTCCCCACACACTGAAACACCTTCCCCATACACTGCAACACCTTCCCCACACACTGAAACCCATTCTGCACACACTGAAACACCTTCCCCACACACTGAAACCCTTCCCCACACACTGAAACCCCTTCCGCACACACTGAAACCCCTTCCCCACACACTGAAACCACTTCCCCACATAATGAAACCCTTCCCCACACACTGAAACCCCTTCCCCACACACTGAAACCCCTTCCCCACACACTGAAACCTTTCCCCACACACTGAAACCCTTCCCCACACACTGAAAACGCTTCCCCACATACTGAAACCCCTTCAGCACACGCAGAAACACCTTCCCCACGCACTGAAACCCCTTCCCCACACACTGAAACACCTTCCCCACACACTGAAACCCCTTCCGCACGCACTGAAACCCATCCCCACACACTGAAACCCAACACCCTCACACTGAAACCCTTCCCCACACACTGAAACCCCTTCCCCACACACTGAATCCCCTTCCGCACACACTGAATCCCCTTCCACACACACTGAAACACCTTCCCCACACACTGAAACCCCTTCCACACACACTGAAACACCTTCCCCACACACTGAAACCCCTTCCGCACACAATGAAACACCTTCCCCACACACTGAAACGACTCCCCCACATTCTGAAACCACTTCCGCACACAGTGAAACCCTTCCCCACACTCTGAAACCCCTTCCCCACACACTGAAACCCCTTCCCCACACGGTGAAACACATCCCCACACACTGAAACGCCTTCCCCACACACTGAATCCCCTTCCCCACACACAGAAAGCCCTTACTCCCACAATGAAACCCTTCCCCACACACTGAAACATCTTCCCCACACACTGAAACCCCTTCCCCACACACTGAAATACCTTCCACCCACACTGATACACCATCCCCACACACTGAAATCCCTTCCCCACACACTGAAACCCTTTCCCACAATCTGATACCCCTTCCCCACACACTGAAACACCTTCCTCACACAATGAAACCCCTTCCCCACACTTTGAAACCCCACCCGAACACACTGAAATCCCTTCCCCACACACTGAAACCCCTTCCCCACATACTGAAACATCTTCCCCACACACTGATACCCCTTCCCCACACGCTGAAACACATCCCCACACACTAAAACGCCTTCCCCACACACTGAATCCCCTTCCCCACACACAGAAAGCCCTTACTCCCACAGTGAAACCCTTCCCCACACTCTGAAACCCCTTCCCCACACACTGAAACACCTTCCCCACACACTGAAACCCCTTCCCCACACACTGAAATACCTTCCACTAACACAGATACACCATCCCCACACACTGAAACCCTTTCCCCACACACTGAAACTCCTTCCGCACACACTGAAACTCCTTGCGCACACACTGAAACACCTTCCCCACCCACTGAAATCCCTTCCCCACACACTGAAACTCCTTCCCCACACACTGAAACCCCTTCCACACACACTGAAACCCCTTCCGCACACAGTGAAACCGTTCCTCATACAGTGAAACCCCTTCCCCACACACTGAAAACCCTTCCCACACACTAAAAACCGTTCCCCACACACTGAAACCCCTTCCCCACACACTGAAACACCTTCCCCACACACAGAAAAGCCTTCCCCACACACTGAAACACCTTCCCCACACACTGAAACACCTTCCCCACACACTGAAATCCCTTCCCCACAGACTGAAACACTTCCCCACACACTGAAACACCTTCCCCACACTCTGAAACCCCTTCCCCACACACTGAAACACCTTCCCCATACACTGCAACACCTTCCCCACACACTGAAACCCATTCCGCACACACTGAAACACCTTCCCCACACACTGAAACCCTTCCCCACACACTGAAAACCCTTCCGCACACACTGAAACCCCTTCCCCACACACTGAAAACACTTCCCCACACACTGAAACCATTCCCCACACACTGCAACCCCTTCCCCACACACTGAAACCCCTTCCCCACACACTGAAACCTTTCCCCACACACTGAAACCCTTCCCCACACACTGAAAACGCTTCCCCACATACTGAAACCCCTTCAGCACACGCAGAAACACCTTCCCCACGCACTGAAACCCCTTCCCCACACACTGAAACTCCTTCTACACACACTGAAACACCTTCCCCACACACTGAAACCCCTTCCGCACGCACTGAAACCCATCCCCACACACTGAAACCCCACACCCTCAAACTGAAACCCTTCCCCACACACTGAAACCCCTTCCCCACCCACTGAATCCCCTTCCGCACACACTGAAACCCCTTCCACACACACTGAAACACCTTCCCCACACACTGAAACCCCTTCCACACACATTGAAACACCTTCCCCACACACTGAAACCCCTTCCCCACACACTGAAACACCTTGCTCATACACTGCAACATCTTCCCCACACACTGAAACCCATTCCGCACACACTGAAACACCTTCCCCACACACTGAAACCCTTCCCCACACACTGAAACCCCTTCCGCACACACTGAAACCCCTTCCCCACACACTGAAACCACTTCCCCACACACTGAAACCCTTCCCCACACACTGAAACCCCTTCCCCACACACTGAAACCCCTTCCCCACACACTGAAACCTTTCCCCACACACTGAAACCCTTCCCCACACAATGAAAACGCTTCCCCACATACTGAAACCCCTTCAGCACACGCAGAAACACCTTCCCCACGCACTGAAACCCCTTCCCCACACACTGAAACTCCTTCCACACACACTGAAACACCTTCCCCACACACTGAAACCCCTTCCGCACGCACTGAAACCCATCCCCACACACTGAAACCCCACACCCTCACACTGAAACCCTTCCCCACACACTGAAACCCCTTCCCCACACACTGAATCCCCTTCCGCACACACTGAAACCCCTTCCACACACACTGAAACACCTTCCCCACACACTGAAACCCCTTCCCCACACACTGAAACCCCTTCCCCACACACTGAAACCCCTTCCCCACACACTGAAACCTTTCCCCACACACTGAAACCCTTCCCCACACACTGAAAACGCTTCCCCACATACTGAAACCCCTTCAGCACACGCAGAAACACCTTCCCCACGCACTGAAACCCCTTCCCCACACACTGAAACTCCTTCCACACACACTGAAACACCTTCCCCACACACTGAAACCCCTTCCGCACGCACTGAAACCCATCCCCACACACTGAAACCCCACACCCTCACACTGAAACCCTTCCCCACACACTGAAACCCCTTCCCCACACACTGAATCCCCTTCCTCACACACTGAAACCCCTTCCACACACACTGAAACACCTTCCCCACACACTGAAACCCCTTCCACACACACTGAAACACCTTCCCCACACTCTGAAACCCCTTCCCCACACACTGAAACACCTTCCCCATACACTGCAACACCTTCCCCACACACTGAAACCCATTCCGCACACACTGAAACACCTTCCCCACACACTGAAACCCTTCCCCACACACTGAAACCCCTTCCGCACACACTGAAACCCCTTCCCCACACACTGAAACCACTTCCCCACACACTGAAACCCTTCCCCACACACTGAAACCCCTTCCCCACACACTGAAACACATTCCCCACACACTGAAACCTTTCCCCACACACTGAAACCCTTCCCCACACACTGAAACACCTTCCCCACACACTGAAACCCCTTCCGCACGCACTGAAACACCTTCCCCACACACTGAAACCCCTTCCCCACACACTGAAACTCCTTCCACACACACTGAAACACCTTCCCCACACACTGAAACCCCTTCCGCACGCACTGAAACCCATCCCCACACACTGAAACCCCACACCCTCACAGTGAAACCCTTCCCCACACACTGAAACCCCTTCCCCACACACTGAATCCCCTTCCGCACATACTGAAACTCCTTCCACACACACTGAAACACCTTCCCCACACACTGAAACCCCTTCCGCACACACTGAAACACCTTCCCCACACACTGAAACGACTTCCCCACATTCTGAAACCACTTCCGCACACAGTGAAACCCTTCCCCACACTCTGAAACCCTTTCCCCACACACTGAAACCCCTTCCCCACACGGTGAAACACATCCCCACACACTGAAACGCCTTCCCCACACACTGAATCCCCTTCCCCACACACAGAAAGCCCTTACTCCCACAATGAAACCCTTCCCCACACTCTGAAACCCCTTCCCCACACACTGAAACACCTTCCCCACACACTGAAACCCCTTCCCCACACACTGAAAACCCTTCCCCACTCACTGAAGCACATCCCCACACACTGAAACCCCTTCCCCACACACTGAAACACATCCACACACACTGAAACACCTTCCCCACAGACTGAAACCCCTTCCCCACACACTGAAAACCCTTCCCCACACACTGAAAATCATCCCCGCACACTGAAACCCCTTCCCCACACACTGAAACACATCCACACACACTGAAACACCTTCCCCACAGACTGAAACCCCTTCCGCTAACACTGAAACACAATCCCCACACACTGAAACCCTTTCCCCACACACTGAAACTCCTTCCGCACACACTGAAACTCCTTGCGCACACACTGAAACACCTTCCCCACCCACTGAAATCCCTTCCCCACACACTGAAACTCCTTCCCCACACACTGAAACCCCTTCCACACACACTGAAACCCCTTCCGCACACAGTGAAACCCTTCCTCACACAGTGAAACAACTTCCCCACACACAGAAAAGCCTTCCCCACACACTGAAACACCTTCCCCACACACTGAAACACCTTCCCCACACACTGAAATCCCTTCCCCACAGACTGAAACCCTTCCCCACACACTGAAACACCTTCCCCACACTCAG